>NC_135826.1:14104006-14404006 GCF_964213995.1 Mustelus asterias | reverse complement strand
TTCCATAATCTCCCCCCACAGCCCTCTGCGGTATCCTCAATCATCTCATTGTGGCTCCTTGAACATTTCCATTGGCAGCCATGCCATCAACTGCCTATCCCCTAAGCTCTGAAATTCCTACACCACATCTCTCGCTCTCTGCCTCACTTTCCTCCATTGACACTCAAACCTACTTTTTTGCCCAATCATTACAATAACTCCAGGTACAAAAATTATCAAGAAACAAAACATCAAAGAGGAAAAGCATGAGACTCGAAGCGAAGTTGCATCTTTTCTTTTTGTTTTATAATGCTCCTCAAGACATTTCATTTCAATAAAGCTGCTGTACACATTTAAGTTGTTTTTGTATAGGTCAAAGAGTGATATCTATTCAATTGTGAGCCTGTTCTTAAAATAAAACTTGCTAAATTTGAAAAAAATAGTCTAGTAGTTGAGTACATTGTCCTGTGCCCTGTTGCTTTCCATGGTTGAGCGTCTGGAATGTTCACACGGTTTGCTTATTTCAAATTGGAATTTCACAACATTATCATTGGAAGTAGAATTGTGTCCCTATGCAAGGGAAATTCCTGCCATGAAGAATGCAGGAGCTAACAAATAAAATGTGAGTACAGAGCATAAACAATCTTGATCTTGATTCAGATGAGTTGCCAAGAAAAATTTAGGATTGTAAATGGATGGCATTACTTTCTCACGGATCATGAGATTTTGGAAGGATTAAGGAATGGGCACATTCCACTGTGTAAAACAAGATAACAGGGTTATTTCTGCCTGTTAATCTGATTTTGTACATGATCGTGTCTTTAATGTGAAAGTTTCAGAGGAGATTGATATTGTCAGATTAAAATATTGTGTTTTCTGTTTTTAAAAAAAACTTATCTAAGACTGAATTTCAATTAGGAATTTTCACTCCGGAGATGTTGCCAACTAGAACATCGCAGCTAATTGTTATCCTACAAAACTGACAGACTGAATATGTTGTGACTGATCTTGCTCATTTTTAGCTTGATCTTTCTGGAACCATCTTGACATTTCTTCTCCATGCTGTCATCACAATAATGATTTTAAAAAGCTTTTTTTTTTCTCAGAGCCCGATCTAATAGCCCTTAATGGCTTTCGTGCACAGAGAAGGTGATGGGAGAAAGATGTTTAATTAAGTCCACACTCTCTGGAGTAACTTCACTGTTGATGGTTCAGGATTACACAGTTCTTTTTGTTTCGTACAGTTTAATTTCAGTTAAATGCAAAGTTGTTCAGCTTGACAAGTAGCTTGGATCAACTGGTTCAAAAGAAGCTTCTAGCAAGGGGGAAATTCATTTGCAGGGTCTGTGTAACACATCACTCAGTTTCTATCTGCAAGACCTAGGAGGAAAATGCTCATGTTTTTGGAGGTTCCTGATGAATACTGCATTCTAATTTCCCAAATGACTCGTGCATTGCATAGACCCTGCACTCTAGATGTTAATAATGGGATTGAATGTTGAGCATTGATGTGTAGCATTTCTGTGAATAAAAGTTAGACTTTTATTCCATTTCTTTTCTTCCCCCAACAAGAAGAGACCACAGACAATGGCTGGGATTTTTAACACAGTAAGAGTTTTAAAAACACCAGGCTAAAGTCCAACAGGTTTATTTGGTAGCAAATGCCATTAGCTTTCGGAGCGCTGCTCCTTCGTCAGATGGAGTGGAAATCGGATTTTTAAACCAGCGTGGGATTCAGATCAAAGGCAGGCAGACACGCAATTTCTCTCCACTGGCTTCCTCACCAGTTTTTACCATCACAACCCCAACCTATTTTCAATGAAGGTGGCTTGGGGTTTGATTGGATGCCAAGTGGGAAGTAGCAAGCAGCCAGTTAAAGGAAATTATTGGTAATTAGCAGACCTACTCTGGTCCTGATCAGTGCCGTCTTGGGTCTTCAGTTGACATTGCAGACAGCCCATGTGTCCGGGCCAATATGGTCTCAGGGTTGGAAGTATGGGTGGGATAGAGAGATGAATCCTGTAAGGATTTCCATTGGCCCGTTAGCTTTGGGAGCCCACCAACCATCCTTAATTGGACAGCCAAGCCCACTCAAAATAGGCCTGGTCCTTTATAAATCTGGGTGAGCGTGCCTGGAAAACACCATGCAGGATCGGGACCTGGAGCCGAACCAGTGGTCGGGTTCCTGACTCAGAATTGGAATTCCAGCCAGTGTGTCCGACGTTGCTTCTTGAGATGAGAATTTTGTGGTGAGGTGATACCAGAATGTGGCATAAACTTGCTCCATCAATATTAATTTAGGCTAATTATACTTAAACATCAATCGTATACGATATTGTCACTGTCAGCCTCTCCGATATCTAATATCTCTCTCTCACGCATGGCCTAGCTTGTAAAATCAGGGCATAGTTGGGACACGTTGAATAGAATATTCCAAGTTGGCTTTCTAATCTTAAGTAGTGAGGTAACAACAATTAGTGTCAGTTAGCAACAGTCAGCTGCAGAGAGACAAATGAATGTAGATTCTTGCTCTTAGTCTCTCCTGTGAAGATAATGATACCAATTGAAGGCAGGACAGTCTTGACTGTGATACCTTCTGTGGTGGAATAGCACTGAATTTAAATTCTTGCAATATAAGAACATAACTACTTTATTTATTAGTGTCACAAGCAAGCTTACATTAACACTGCAATGAAGTTACTGTGAAAATCCCCTAGTCGCCACACACCGGCATCTGTTTGTGTACACTGAGGGAGAATTTAGCATGGCCAGTACACCTAACCAGCATATCTTTCGGACTGTGGGAGGAAACCCACACAGACACAGGAAGAACGTGCAGACTCCGCACAGACAGTGACCCAAACCGGGAATCGAACCCGGGTCCCTGTAGCTGTGAGAAACCACTGTGCCATCCAGGAACTAGGAATTGGAGTGGGCCATTCAGCCCCTCGAGCCTGCTCCAGCATTCAGTACGATCATGGCTGTTCTCATCTTGGCCTCAACTCCACCTCCCTGGCCGCTCCCCATAACCCTTCATCCTGCTACTAATTAAAAACCTATCTATTTCCTCCTCAAATTTGTTTTGTGTTCCGGGAGTGTCCTCTGCACTGAGGTAAAGAATTCCACAGATTCGCCACCCTTTGAGTTAAGTAATTCCACCTAATTTCTGTTAGAAATCCAACACCCCTTAGCCTAAACCTATGGCTTCTCATTCAAGATTGCCCAACAAGGGGAACCATCCGCTCGACGTCAACTCTGTCAATCCCCTTTCGTACCTTACATACCTCAATTAGACCTCTTATTCCAGTGAGTATAGGTCTAAACTGCTTAATCTTCCTTCATAAAACAAGTCCTTCATCCCTGGAATCAATCTAGTGAAATCTTTCTGAACTATCTAATGCATTTACATCCTTCCTCAAGTAAGGGGTCTAAAACTATGCACAGTACTCCGATCCACTCGCACCAATGCCCTACATGGTTGCAACAGCACTTCTCTACCTTTATACTTTATTCCAATAGCAATGAATGTCAAAATTACATTTGTCTTCCTTATTACCTACAGCAACTGCATACTAACTTTTTGTGATTCATGCACGAGGGCACCCAGATCTCTCTGGACCAAAGCATTTTGAAGTTTCTCTCCAAAAGTTGCAATTTTATTCTTTCAACCAAGTTGGATAACCTCACACTTTTCTACATTAAATTCTATTTGCCAAATTTTGACCCATGCACCTAACCTATCCATATCCATTTGTAAATTTCTTATTTCCTCATTGCAGCTTCCTTTCCCACCTATTTAAGTGCCGTCTGCAAATTTGGCTATAGTACATTTTGTCCCTGCATCCAAGTCATTCATGTATATTGTAAATGGTTGCGGCCCAAGGACCGAACTCCACACCACTAGTTACAGTTGACCAACCAAAAAAAGATTCATTTATCCCGGCTCTCTGCTTTTTGTTGGCAAGCCAATCCTCTATCCAAACTAATATTTTACTCCCAGCTCCATGGGATCTTACCTTGTGTACTAATCTTTTGTGCGGCACCTTATCAAATGCCTTCTGGAAGTCCATCTACAGGACCCCATTGTCCACTTTGCTTGTTACATCTTCAAAGAACTCCAACAAATTAGTCAAAAACAATTTACCCTTCATAAAACGGTTTGTGTTTTGACTTTCCAAATGCCCCGTTACTACACTTAGTAATGGATTCCAGGTAGTTTCCCAAAAACAGGCATTAAACTAACTGGTCTGTGGTTTCCTACTTTCTGTCTTTCTCCCTTTTTGAACAGAGGTATTACATTAGTCTTTTTCCAATCCACTGGAACCTTTCCAGAATCCAGGGAATTTTGGAATATTGTAAACAATGCCTCCACTATCTCTGCTGCCACATGCTTTAAGATCCTAGGATTTAGGCCATTGGACCCTAGGGACTTGTCTGCCTTTAATCCCACTCATAGGTAGAAAGACCATTTAGTTCAGATACCAGTGGATAATTGGTCCCTGGAACTGTACCCAGTGGAAGACAGGCTTTCAGAAGAGGGGGACAAGCTGCTGGTTGAGGGTGGTGGAATTAAGTAAGAAAAGAGATTGTATGCAAGCTAAGAATTTCAGGAGGCAAGGAAACAAACAGCATTGGCAACAAATTATTTGTGCAGTCATCTTTATTTTTGGTTTCCTTTACATGAAAAAGCATATGGCAGAGGCTTGTGCCAAAACAGGGCTAGCTAGCTACACAGTTACCTATTTAAAGCCTCCCAATTGTCAGATCTTTTCAGTCGGGATATCGAAACTAGATAAGCAATTTAAGTTTTCATACATAACTTATCTCAAATGTAGACTCGGTCTGTGCCTGACTAAGTGGAACCTTTCAGTCAGGGTGGGGAGAGTTTCGGTAGCTTTCCGGTATCTGTCAATTCCTTTTTTGTTGAAGAAGTGATCAACATGGAACTATGGAGAGATTTCTAAGCTCTGGTCGAATTTTATGGTTCTTCAAAACCATTTCCAGATGATATTGTCCCATGAGATATGTAGCTCACCATATTCCCTTTTAGATTCCCTTTAGAATTACTGCAACTTTTTTTTTGCAATCCTTTATAAATCCTGGCTGCTGACAATCCTTTTGAAGAGAACTTGAATAACATCCACTTATAGAGTTGAAGTGTTTAATTTGCCTCTGCAATGCCGACTGCGCCAGCTGGTTCAGTCAGTATTTTTCTTCTGTGTTTTATCATATGTACAGTAAATCCATATTTCAATTCCCTCCATTTAACGTTGTGGATAAGGTGGGATTGATATTTGTGAAATTAACGTTGGGATTCCTGTTTTAGCGTAGCTTTGTGTTGGGCCAATGTAGGTTTACATGATCAACACCATTTTGGAATGGCCTTTCCGATTTGCCGATTCACCTGCTGACAATCCTACTCACTGCCTCTCCTGCTTCCAGTTGTCCCACTCTCAAATCCTCCCACTTTATAATCCTCCCACTCTCGACCTTCTTCCTTGCCAGTGCTCCTGCTTAGAAATTCAATTTACAGGGTAGATTGCTTTAATTTTCTTTCTCTGACAAGAAAGGTCATGAAGAACCTAGGGAAAAGTGGTGGCATACTGATGGTGTCACTGAACTAGTAATCCAGAGGCCAAGGCTAATGTCCTGGATATCTGGGTTTGAATCCCACTATGGAAGCAGTGGAATTTAAACTCAGTTAATAAATCTGAAATATAAACTAGTCTCAGTACTGGTGACCATAAAATAATCATTGATTGATGTAAAAACCCATGAGGTTCACTCATGTCCTCGAGGGAAGGATTATCTGCCACCCTTACTTGGTTTAACCTATATGTGACTCCAGACCCACAGCAACGTGGTTGAGTCTTAACTGCTCCCTGAAATGGTCTAGCAGCCACTCATTTGGGCAATGAATGGGCAACAAATGCTGATGTTGCCATTGCAATTCCCATGAAAGAATTTTTTTAAATTACAGCTTTTATATTGGTTGTAATGGGAATTTCTGATTCACTTAACGTTGTTTCATTTAAAGTTGCACTTTTCAGGAATGCAACTACACCATTAAGAAAGGAATTACTATATTCCAGAGTGCACAGTTATTTCAGACCTTTTAGGCTTTCAGACCTATGGTTCTTTACTTCTTAATAGGAGCATTGAGTCAGTTGTAAATGAAAAATGTTTATATTTACCTTCAAAAGCTTAATGTCTTTGGTAATGTTTATAGCAAACTAAAACTATAGAGCTACGTAACTGTTTTCAATCTTAGACATATTTATTCCAAGTTACTCATCGAACTGCCATCTTTATTATTACAAATATCTGCAGAAATTTTTTAAATTCTTATTGGAAATTTTAAATTACAAGTGGAGAAAGAAAGACTGCAGTTGATTCCCACAGGTAGATTGGCCAAAGAGGAAATTCCACTGCTGCAAATATTTATCCACTTCAAGTTTTCCGTCTCTGATATGCCCTATGGCAAAACGTTCTATCTTCCAGCAACACTCTATGCAAATAAATTTCTTCTTCTTTGAATTGTAAATTGATCACTTGCCACTAACGTACTCCATCATTTTAAGTCCTCCTTTAAATCTCATCTTTCTTTTTCTCTGCCACATCTGTGGGTGCACAGCTATAGCTTCCTGCGTTCTCTTCATTGCAAGGTAATAAATATGATGCATTCCATGTACCTGATATTTCTGGGGGTGAGTGGAAATTGGCAATTAAATCACCACATTTGCAACATTGCCAGATTTACTAGTCAGTCTCTTTTGGCATTGCCATTTGAGAGCTGAGAACAAGTGTGGTCTTCACCAACTTTCCTGCTAAGCTCCATGCATGAACAGCTGCACGCCAGCCTGGAAGTTACCACATAGGTCCTTTCTCATGTTTAGTACCTTTCATTGCTTGTCCACACAAAAGAGAACATTGTAAAAACTAGCTGTACATAACAACAGAATTTGACTGGTCTTCACATGTAACACTTTGATTTAAGATTACTTCTAGTTAAGTGTCTTAATCTTGGATCAGTGGCAGCACGCAGCTAGTTGGTCATTGATTTAAACCTTACTCTAGAAACTTGCAGATATGACCAAGGCTTACGCTCAGTGTAGCACAGAGAAACACAATGTGCATTGTTAGATGTGCTGTCTTGTAGATGAGACATTAAACCCATCTGTCTGTTTAGGTCTGAGCCTTGAACAACATTTATCCTTCAATCAACAACTCCAAAAACAGATTAACTGATCATTTCTCTTATTGCTGTCTATTATTGCCACATTTGCTGATGGAGCAACAGTTCACAAGTCTTTTGTTAGCTCTGAAACATTATAACACCCGAAGGATGTGAAATACACTATATAAATGCTTCTTTTAATTGACAAAACGTGTGGCAATAGTTGGAGCACAGGAGTTATTTTGCAGTATATCCAGAAGGGATGGGAGACACAGAATTGTGGTGCCACCCTGAGAAGGTATCATTCCAGTGTGAGACAGGTTTACATACCAGCTTCTTCCCTGCTGCCATCAGACTTTTGAATGGACCTACCTCGCATTAATTAAGTTGACCTTTCTCTACACCCTAGTTATAATTGTAACATGACATTCTGCACGCTCTCCTTTCCTTCCCTATGAACTTTGTCTGTATAGTGCGCAAGCAACAATACTTTTCACTGTATACCAATACATGTGACAATAATAAATCAAATCATAGGCAATTCCATTATAAATGTAGATGTATGAATTTATAATAATAGTTGCCACAAAAGTGTCAAAGCCTTGACAATGGATATTAAATTTTTTTGGAGATGTGCAAATAGATACAAGATTTTTAATATGGAATCATCCCATAAAAAGAAGGCCATTCAACTCACTTGTGGCTTTGATGGCTCTTTGAAAGGTATCTTGGTGTTAGTGGTGCAGCTATACTTTGATTACTTCCTAATCAGTAATCTTGTTAGTTGGACACTTTGTGGCTCCGACTATGTTGTCTATTTATCCCTTTAGAGTACTTCTCTAAAGGGGCACAATTGCCATTCTCCACCCTGCCCCCTACCTTCCCCCTTACTGCACCCCTTACACGGGTGGTTAAGGGATAAAGGAGTGAAATGGGATTCTGCTCGCCTACTGGTTGAGTTTGACTGCTGATGAGATGAATGTGAAAGGAACCACTACTGCACATATTTAAGCCTGAACATATGTGTAGGGGAAGCTTAGCTACAATCTCAAAAATTATTTCCAAGCATTTTAGTACTTGCAATTGTACCAGGGGGACCTCTAACAAATTTGTAAAATGTGTTATAATTTTATGATGCATAGTTTATCATATGCATTAATTATTTATAACATTAAAATTTGAAATCATTAGATGCCGAATCTTGGTTGTGGAAATGAATTGCATTGGCGTAGCCAACAGGGAATTGCTCAGATTACAAACATTGAGCTGCTTCCTTTCACCTACAGCAGTGAAACCGTTCCTTCCTCTGTGAAGAGAATACTATATAAAGGTAACTTCATGTCCAATAAATAAAGACAAATCTTCCCAATCAGATGGTCCTAAAATCCTTGAATGTCTCAAGAATATCTTAATTGCCCTTGATACCAGGCTAGGTGGGAAAGTAGGCCACGACAAGGACATGGGGAGGCTGCAAAGCGTTCTAAACAGGTTGAGTGAGTGGGCAACAACAAGATGCAGACAGAGTATAATGTGGGGAAGTCTGGGATTACCTACTTTGGTGATGAGAATATTGATTGGCGGATCAGGCACATAAAGCTATATGGTCTACTCCTATTTCTTGTGTTCTGTGTAATGTTTGCTCCACTTCAAACTTGTATCTTACGTGGATGTTTAGGTGAAGTTCATTCCATTTGATTTTCTTGCAATGAAATACATGTTCGTGGAGGAGTTATGGAAAATGTTATACTGAGGATACAGTTAAGGCAGCATTCCATCTTAAACAGCTCCTGTTAGAAGTTCAGTGATTAATGCCATTGCTACACCTTTAAAAAAATTACTTCTAAAAATTGTGAACACCTATTGAAGTGAAATTGGTCTTTCACAAGCCTTTATTTTTGAGTTTTATCGGCAGAGGAAACTGTAATTGTCTGTTGTTTTCCATCCATTGATGTTGCTTTTGAATATCTATTTGTGCCTGGGCTTAGCTGATAAGCATCTGCCACTGAAATGACCCAGTGGTTGGGTTGTAATTTTCTTCCCCCACTCTGCATTTAAATTTGCCATTATTTTCGTTTTTTTTGTTGCAAAACGAGGGAGCTAAGCATTCACAAAATTAAATCATGATACGTTTATGTTTAATGGAGTATGCCCGCAATTTGAGCCACGCAGTTCTTTAATTTCCATCTTGGGTGCTGAGCTTTTGGGCACAGTCCTTACATTCTGGACTTTTTTATTGTATCCCCTCTGACCTCCTAGAATGCCCTCCGCGCCCCTACCTATCTCACCATCTTCAAAAGCAATTTAACATTAGCTTTTTAGGGCATCTCTGCTCATGTTCTCCTTCTTGTGCCTCAGGATCTTCTATTGTCTGAAACACCCATAAAGTTCAAGATGGTGATGTTTGGGCAGTGATAGCACTCCAATGAGATTAATTAAGCATTCTGTCTTAGAGTGCAAACCTGATTAAAGGACATTTGATAAGTGGTAAACTGAGAGTGAACTTGCTGTGTTCAGTGATAACCAGGTCAAGAAATGAGGACAGACTATGAGCACGCATGTTGTACTGAGCATCGTACTGAGCATAGACAGAGAAACAGATTCATTTATTTTACTTTTGAAAGATGTTGTTTTGGGGACAATTTCCAAGAACAGAAAAAAAAATCTGATTGTTCTTATTTAAATAAATCACTGTATTACCAAGTTGACAGAACATCTAATAGGAAACAGATTTTCTTGCGAAACCTGCACAGTTTCTGTGAAATCTAATCATTCTGTGTTACCACCTACACATTAGCAACAAGGACCCATCTGGTGGTGAGCCATAAAGGTGATCTGGTCTTTAGTTGTACTCCCCAGATAATGTGAATACCTCATCCCAATTCACAAGCAAGAAGGAGTTGGTCTTTATTCAAATGCTCTGAAAGTCGGATAGTTTCCAGATGTAGCAGGGGTGTGATTTGCTTCTGTTCATGCTGATGATTCTTGGTGACCTTGTCTGTATATCTATAGAAACCGGTGAGGTGTTTTTGTTAGAAATGCATCTTTTTAAAGCCAGTTTTCAATTATTTTGGTTGCTTTGTTACATATTTGTTCCTCAATCCAAAAGGTACATTTAACTACACCATTGCAATATTTCTGTTTCTGAAGTGAGCCGTGTTCGCTGAAATGAGGTTGTACAGTTCTACACTAGCCATTGTCATTCCGTTGGAGCTTCAGTTTAAAGTTATCGCTAGCTTTTTATCTTGTGGTTTTCAATCTGTGTCTCACCTCTTTGTAAGCAACTAATGTTGACGACTCTGAAATTAGTGCTAAATTATGGGTGGTTCTATGCCATGGATTTGTATTCATGAACATCTGGATTCAGTTTGAACTGACTGCACTTAAGTGCTTTCAGAAAAAGGAGGTGCCATTGAGCCAGGACTCTGAGCTGCCATTATCTCCCGTTCCAAGTGTTTATACAGTGGACAATGTATGCTGTGCCTTGTGGAAATCTCCCTGAGGTCAGCTGCCAGATGAATCTTCCGAGGAGTTCTTACTTTCCTTGCAGCACGCTGTGCTCTGCCTTTCTGGTTGAGATTCCAATCCTGGCTTCTACATTGCATTCCTGAAATTGAACTGCCTCTTCATAACGCTAGATTGGTGGGGGAAGATGAGCCTTGTCCCCTTACAGTACTTGCTGCCGTATTCTGATAAACGGTCACAAACCCACTGCACAGCTGAAGCATTTAAACAGCTTTTTTTCAGTGTCTAAGGGAATGGGTGTCTGGGTGAATGAATGGGTAAGAGGATAGGGTGAGGTAAAGGAATAGGGTAGCAGGGTGGCGAGGTCAGGGATGTCATGGGGAGTAGGGCGGTGAGGTTGTGTCCGGGTCGGGTGGAACCTGGTGGTGTTAGTCATGTCAGATTGGAGGATGTGAGTCAGCAGGTCAGGGGTGAGTTGGGTGGTGAGGATAGGTCAGATTGTGTGGTGGGGGATGTCAGCGGTCAGGAGTCCAGGGGGATGTAGACGGGGGTTTCGAGGGGTGAGTTGGTGGCGTTAATGTGAGTGATTTGAGGGTCAGCTGTATAGTTGGGCTAGGATTTTTCTGTCTAATATTTCCTGGGTAACTATCCAGGTAGTTATGTCAGAATTGTCCAAAGTCTTTGACAAGTTGGAGACCTTTTCAGAAGGTCCTGTGGAGCAGGGAAGTTGCCCATCAGAAGTTCAGACTTCCTGGACAATTCCCACAGAGTCAGTGCGTTCACAGGTTAAGGCTCTTCTGCTCAGGCAGACTAAAAAAATCCTAACAAGCTTTTCCAAGAGGGAGCAATTCTTTTGGTGTCGTGACCAAAATCTGTTAACTCGCCATTCATTTCCTGGCTGTTTATGAGACATTGCTGTGAGCAAATTGACGAGCATGTTTACCCACCAAACCCCACGGTTTGAGTAATCCGCTCTCTGTGTATTAGGAATATCCCGTGCATGTGAAAAGATAGTTGCTTGCTTTCTTTTGCTATTTCTATTTCACATCTTTAAAATATTGAAGTGTTGAACTCTTTATCCTTTTCAAAGTTTCATAAAAGCAATTCAAAGCTTTAAGAATAAGATGAAAGTGGGGTTTTATACCAATCCTTCTTATTTATATCTCATGGAATCAACTAATCTCCTGAACAATAGTCTGTACTCTTTTAGAAGCACAGAAATAAAATTATTGAGCTTTAAGGACCAGAGCATTCAAAACTGAGCCGATCTTTTCTGTTCACATACAAATCCTGCTTTGTGGTTCTGGTTTTTATTAAAAAAAGATCACATCAATGCGAAGAGTCACACATTCTCTTTCTGCTCAACGGATGTTGAATGTTCAGACATCCATTCCTGCACATCTCAACCCCCGTTTCCCCCCCCCCAAACCCATCCCCTACCTAACCCTCCTTTAATCTGAAATTAAAAGATTATTATTCCAGAGTCAAATCAGGGCATGGAAGGGCAGGGCTTGTGTCAAAATCTGAGAGCAACTCGGTGGGGGGGAGAGGGGTGGGGGGGGAGAGGGGGGGGAAGGAGAGGGAGGAGAGGGGGGGGAGGAGAGGAGAGGGGGGGGAGGAGAGGAGAGGGGGGGGGAGGAGAGGAGAGGGGGGGGAGGAGAGGAGAGGGGGGGGAGGAGAGGAGAGGGGGGGGAGGAGAGGAGAGGGGGGGGGAGGAGAGGAGAGGGGGGGGGAGGAGAGGAGAGGGGGGGGGGGAGAGGAGGAGAGGGGGGGGGAGGAGGAGAAGAGGGGGGGGGGAGAGGAGAAGAGGGGGGGGGGAGAGGAGAAGAGGGGGGGGGGGGAGAGGAGAAGAGGGGGGGGGCGGAGAGGAGAAGAGGGGGGGGGAGAGGAGAGGGGGGGAGGGGGGGGGAGAAGAGAAGAGGGGGGGGAGAGGAGAGGGGGGGAGGAGAGGAGAGGGGGGGGGGAAAGGAGAGGAGGGGGGGGGAGGAGAGGAGGGGGGGGGAGGAGAGGAGGGGGGAGGAGAGGAGGGGGGGGGAGGAGAGGAGGGGGGAGGAGAGGAGGGGGGAGGAGAGGAGGGGGGGGGGAGGAGAGGAGGGGGGGGGAGAGGAGGGGGGGGGGAGGAGAGGAGGGGGGGGGAGAGGAGAGGGGGGGGGAGAGGAGAGGGGGGGGGAGAGGAGAGGGGGGGGGAGAGGAGAGGGGGGGGAGAGAGGAGAGGGGGGGAGAGAGGAGAGGGGGGGGGGGAGAGGAGAGGGGGGGGGGGAGAGGAGAGGGGGGGGGGGAGAGGAGAGGGGGGGGGAGGAGGAGGAGAGGGGGGGGAGAGGAGAGGGGGGGAGGAGGAGGAGAGGGGGGGGAGGAGGAGGAGAGGGGGGGGGAGGAGGAGAGGGGGGGGGGAGGAGGAGAGGGGGGGGAGGAGGAGGAGAGGGGGGGGGGAGGAGGAGAGGGGGGGGGAGGAGGGGGGGGGGGGGAGGAGGAGAGGGGGGGGGGAGGAGGGGGGGGGGGGGAGGAGGAGAGGGGGGGGAGGAGGAGGAGGGGGGGGGGGAGGAGGAGAGGGGGGGGGAGGAGGAAGGGGGGGGAGGAGGAGAGGGGGGGAGGGGGGGGGGGAGGAGGAGAGGGGGGGAGGGGGGGGGAGGAGGAGGGGGGGGGGGAGGAGGAGGAGGGGGGGGGGGGGGAGGAGGAGGGGGGGGGGAGGAGGAGGGGGGGGGAGGAGGAGGGGGGGGAGGAGAGGAGAGGGGGGGGGGGGGGGTGCAGGTTGACTTCAACCATGCGTTCTGAACTTTAACCCATTACCTGTATTGTTGTTTTACAAAGACTGGGAGGAGGAGGAGACACACTGCCTAGTGTGATATTCTACAGGCAAAGTAATTGGAAAGCTTAAAGTTTATTTATTAGTGTCACAAGTAGGCTTACTTTAACACTGCAGTGAAGTTACTGTGAAAATCCTCTAGTCACCACACTCCGGCGCCTATTCGGGTACACTGAGGGAGAATTTATCATGGCTAATGCACCTAACCAGCACGTCTTTCGGACTGTGGGAGGAAACTGGACCACCCGGAGGAAACCCACGCAGACACGAGGAGAACGTGCAGACTCCGCAAAGTGACCCAAGCTGGGAATTGAACCCGGGGGTCCCTCGTGCTGTGAGGCAGCAGTGCTAACCACTGTGCCACCATGTAGAATTTTCAGATAAAAGGTGTAATCAGCTGACAAAAAGCTCAGACTGGTCATTGAACAGCTGGGTTTCAGAGGGCAATTCAGTGGCACAGAGGATGGCATGGTGGTACAGAGGGCAGCACAGTGGCACAATGGTTCGTACTGCTGCCTCACAGCTCCAGGGACCTGGGTTCAATACCAGCCTTGAGTGACTGTTGGTGTGAAGATTGCACATTCTCCCCGTGTCTGTGTGGGTTTCCTCAGGGTTCTCCGGTTTCCTCCCACAATCCAAAGATGTTCAGGTGAGATGGATTAGCCACGTTAAATGGCCCCTTGGTGTCCAAAGATGTGTAGGTTAGGTGGATTAACCATTGCAAGTATTTGGGGTTACGGGGATAGGGCAGAGGGGAGGATCTCGGTGAGATTCTCTTTGGGAGAGTCGGTGCAAACTCAATGGGCTGAATGGCCACCTCCTGCACTGTAGGGTTCTATGGAAGTTCAGCTCAATTTTGGAAGGAAGTACCCATGAATGTCTCGCACTGTTTTAGGCGTTATTTAGTTATTTGGCTTCATATTCTGTCCGGTTAATTTAATATGATTTGATATTAATGTGATTTCAATCCACATTAACCACCTGATAGAAGTAAAGTTTAAACTCTGTTCTGAAAAAGGTGCTCCAAGTGAAAAGTCCAAGATACCCAGCTTTGACCCTTTGGATGCTGAAGGTCACTATTACTGAAGGCAACAAAAGACTCCAAAAACTGTCTAGTAGCAATGGCCGTTAATGTGGACCTGAATATGTGGCATTGGAATGGGTCTATACATAGTAATTATATTGGGATTATACGCATAGCAATGTAAGAAACAGATGGTAACAGATTTTGTTTCCATTCCCAATACTGATATTGGGACTGACGTAAAAGTTTAGTCATCGGCAGATGGTGCATTTTGGTGCATTATTCTCATTTACAGTAACAGCATTGAAACTTGACTGAAGTTATCCTCTTCAGACTCTATAGTGTGGCCTGACCAGTTTGAAATTACTCTATTGGTAACATTTACTAAGGGAAGCAAGAAGTATTATCCTGCTTACAAGTTTGTGACAATAAAACCAAAAGATATATTCTTACATGCCTCTCCTTTTGTGTTTATCAGAAATGTGTGTACTGCAGGAAAAGAGTGAAGAGCATCTCAGGGGCCTGTATCCAGTGTTCATATGAGCATTGTTCGACGTCATTTCATGTGACATGTGCTCACGCTGCGGGGGTTGTAATGGAACCAGACGATTGGCCATATGTTGTGTCCATTATATGCTTCAAACACAAAACAACCAGTCAGAATGTAAGTATAATCATTCATTACATTGGGCCAGTTTGTTGGAGGAACAGTTACTGAGTTGATAACTTACAATGTCTGTCTTACTCTAATGATTGATGGGTGTTTGGCACTAAATGTATTTCAAAATGTACCTGCTGCATTGATTCAGATCAAGAACAGCCTATACAGATAAACCCTATCTCGTCCCATAAAATCCAACCGTTAAATGATTCCTGGTTTTCAACTTCACTACCTAAACTGAAATTGTGATTCCGTGTAATGTTCATTCGTGAAGAAAAAATTCATGACTGTCCTAAACTTATCTTTAAACAATTGTCACCTTATCTAAAATAGAGCTAAGCTTGTTCTTTCTATGCCATTTGCTAATTTAATTGTCCCTAAGATTGCTACTCAATACTTATCAGTGCTTTCTTGCTCCTTAAAGATGTATCATTTTTCATTTATACCTCTTAAAGCCGTGGAGTGCTAAAACATGTTTGAATTTTGGCACTCAAAACACCTGATCTGCCCAGTTTATTGAGCAGTTTCAGTCGCTCCCTAGAAACTGGTGGAGAGCCTGTCTCCTCAGATGGTGAAAGATGTACAGGCAGTGGGGACTGGCAAATCTATTGAGCCTGCAAAAGAAAGCAAAGTGGGGAAAATCAGCTCTTTTTGTACGTATTGTACACAGTGTACCTACGAGAGGAGCGATGACACTTTACATCAAACGGGTGTTGACCTGTGCATGTACTTGAGCCTATGAATGTCTGTAATTAATCCTCTAATCATCTGTTCAGTTCTGTCAACTGAAAGTGAAATAACCAATTGCCTTCGGAATTAGAGTCATAGTCATAGAGTCATAGAGGTTTACAGCATGGAAACAGGCCCTTCGGCCCAACTTGTCCATGCCGCCCTTTTTTTAAACCACTAAGCTAATCCCAATTGCCCGTGTTTGGCCCACATCCCTCTATACCTATCTTACCCATGTAGCTGTCTAAATGCTTTTTAAAAGACAAAAATGTACTTGCCTCTACTACTATCTCTGGCAGCTTGTTCCAGACCCTCTTTCACCACCCTCTGTGTGAATAAAATGACCCTCTGGACCCTTTTGTATGTTTTCCGTCTCACCGTAAGCCTATGCCCTAGTTTTAGACTCCCCTACCTTTGGGAAAAGATGTTGACTAACTAGCTGATCTATGGCCCTCATTATTTTATAGACCTCTATAAGATCATCCCTAAGTCTCCCTTGCTCCAGAGGAAAAAGTCCCAGTCTATCCAGCCTCTCCTTATAACTCAAACCATCAATCCCGGTAGCATTCTAGTAAATCTTTTCTGACTCTTTCAGTTTAATAATATCCTTTCTATAATACGGTGACCAGAACTGTGCACAGTATTCCAAGTGTGGCCTTACCAATGTCTTACACAACTTCAACAAGACGTCCCAACTCCTGTATTCAATGTTCTGACCAATGAAACCAAGCATGCTGAATGCCTTTTTCACCACTCTGTCCACCTGTGACTCCACTTTCAAGGAGCTATGAACCTGTACCCCTAGATCTCTTTGTTCTATAACTCTCCCCAACACCCTACCATTAACTGAGTAGGTCCTGCCCTGGTTTGATCTACCAAAATGCATTACCTCGCAATTGTCTAAATTAAACTCCATCTGCCATTCATCAGCCCACTGGCCCAATTGATCAAGATCCCGCTGCAATCCTAGATAACCTTCTTCACTGTTCACTATGCCACCAATCTTGGTGTCATCTGCAAATGTACTAACCATGCCTCCTAAATTTTCATCCAAATCATTACTATTAGCGACAGATAATAGTGAACCCAGCACCGATCCCTGAGGCACACTGCTGGTCACAGGCCTTCAGTTTGAAAAATTAATGAATAAAATCTCGACTATCCCTCATTGTTTAACTTTAAATCGAAGATTCTAGTAAGTAAAAGTAGATTGTTGATATTTGAACTTTTATAATAATTGCCTTGAGTTAGTTGTTAATTCTATAATGCAGAACATAATTAATCCTTAATCACTAGATCAGCCAAATTAGGCCCAGTTCTCCTGTTACTTTGCCCCTGTTTTTAAATGCAATTCTGAAACCGCAGCATGGACTGGGATATACCTAAATGATTTAACTCTATTTCATAAGGGTTGATTGATAGTATATTTGTTTACTGGTTTCTCTCAATGCACTTGCAAGCCCACCACAAATGTGGGGAGCACATTAATTCCAGTCGTTCATGTATAGCGGGGCTGTTTGGAAGACAGCAGTGGGTGATACTGAAATGTGTGCATGAGCAGATTATCATATCAAGTAGACTACCCAGGTGAACAGACAGAATGAAAGGTTTTAGAATTTAAAATGAGGGATGACTGATATCACAGGATGAAAATTATAGGCTTGTTCCAGCTCATGTTGTGGAATCAGAATATGAAAATCGCTAGTTTTTTTATTTCTTCCAAAAAGTACAGAAGCATTCAACATGCTTTGCATGGAATATTGTACATCAATGTTAGAAAAGGGATCTTTTGAATGTAACCTCTGCGTGGAGTGAACACAAAATTTTGAATCCTAGTACTTAATCTTTGGCCAGTGTGATCTCCTGGACTCGTTTCGATCGCCTCAGGGGGTCGGAGAGGAATTTCCCAGATTTTTTTTCCCCATATTGGCCCTGGGGTTTTCACTCTGGGTTTTCGCCTCTCCCTGGAGATCACATGGTCTGGAATGGGGGGGTGGGGGTGAGTTAATAGGTTGTGATGAACAAAGCATCGTAGCTGTGAGGGACAGCTCGGTGGATAGGATATTAGGATGTAGATAGGCTGGAAAATTGGGCGGGGATTCAGGATTCAATCCTGGACCGGGGAGCGGCGCGGGCTTGGAGGGCCGAAGGGCCTGTTCCTGTGCTGTATTGTTCTTTGTTCTTTGTTGGCAAGTTGTTGTCATTCACCCGTCAGTATTGAAGAAGGCCATCTTCTTTTGTCATCCAGGCTTTGAACTGTGTGGGTGCGAAGGTAGTTAATGAGTTCTACCTTGGCACAAAAGATTCTGGTGCAGTGATGACAGGACAGTGAGGCTGGTAGGTAGTTGGGGGACTGTTCTCTTGCGCTTGTTTTGTGCTGACACTTCCATTGTTCCTCATTTGTTGATGTGCCTTGAGCAATCGCACTCCAGTCTGAGCGATCCTGGGCAAGGGTCTTCCATGATACAGTGTCAATTTTGAAGTTTTTGTGGGAGGATTCTGGCCACCATGGGAGTGTGCTCCTTTGGTTCACCACAGAAGATTCACTTAGGGAGCCAATGTCAGGCATTCAGGTGGCATGTCCAGGCCATCAGAGCAGCTTTTGTCGTAACATTGTGAAGATGCTGACCGTGGTGGACAGGCTTTGGGGAGTCAGGACATGAGTTTCTCTCCACAGAATTCCCAGCCTGTGACCTGCTCTTGGAGCCACAGTATTTATTTGGCTGGTCCAGTTCAGTTTCTAGTCAATGGTAACTCTCCACAATGTTGATAGTGGGGGATTGAGTAATGGTAATGCCATCAGGGTGTGAAGAGGTTTAAAAATACTTATCAAACTTGGGAATGAAAACAAATATATATATGTAAAGTTTGTTGGGGAGATTGAAATCATTGTTTTCAAGCTCTGTTCCCCAGCAACCAATTCCATCCCTCTGTTAATCCCAATAATTTTATACTGAGGAAGAATGAGTCTGAAGCTAGCCTGTACCTTAAAACAAGTTTACTTCCAAGACAACGAAACAAAGTCTAAGACTCTCCCAGTTCCTCCCAGAAGCACAGAATAAATTGATTTATATACTCTTCCAATGATTCCCTAATCTTTCCCCAATTGGGGACAGCTGTGCTTAATTACCAGTTTAAAGCATGTATTCTATGGCAACACAAATTCAGCATTAACATCCCCTCCCTAGTAAAAGTCTAAGGTTCGCCAGTCTGTTCACAACCCCCATGGTGTCTCTTTTGATTCCGAGATGAGCTTTCGACCTCATATTATTCCGTTACTAAGACCTACCTATCTCCACTGATGTAATAATGCTTCACCCTGTCTCATCTCATCTGCTGAAACCCTCATTCATTTCTTTGTTGCCTCTGTTCGACTATTCCAATGTACTCCTGGCTGGGTTCACAAGCTTGAGGTTAAGTGAAACTCTGCTGCCCATGACGTAACTCGCAGCAAGTCCTTATCCCCTATCACCTTTGTGGTTCCTGGCCTACATGGTCGACTTATCGACACAGTCTTGATTTTAAAACTTTTATCCTTGTTTTGAAATACCGCCATGGATTTTCCCCTCCCTATCTCTGCAATCTCCTCCAGCTCCACAACTCTGAGGTATCTGTGCTTGTTTAATTCTGAGCATCTGCAATTTAATTACTCCACCATTCATGGCCTTGACTCCAGTTTCCCAGGTCCCAAGCTCCGGAAGACCCTCCCCACAACACTTGACCTTGCTTTACTCCTTTAAGATGTTCCACAAAGCCTACACCATTGGCGCAGCCATTGGCATCCGATGTATCTCTTTACATGTTGTAATGACATGCTTTGTTTTATAATACTCCTGTGAAGAGCATTGGGCCATTTCATTGCTTTAAATCTAAGTTGTTATATTTGGTATATTAATGCACAGTCTATGAAGAACACAGTTGGGGAATTAAAGTCAAAATATGGTTATAGGTCAGGCAGCATCTGTGGAGCAAAAAAAAAATCAGTGAATGTTTTAGGCCAATGACCTTTTGCCAGAACTGGCAAATGTTCAGGATGTGAGTGATGTCTAACCTGCCAGGCCCCTGTACTGGCTCATAACTGGCCATGTCTGAAGGAGTTTCCATTTCTGATGATCACCTGGCTGATGTGAAATATTGGACTGAAATGTCACCGCAAGTCGAAGGCAGGTTTGGAGGAATATGTGCCAATAATTTCTCGCTACTGGCTGGCATCCTGGTTTGCTGGCATCTTCCTGCCTCTGGCCTATCTGTTTAGGAAGGTGGTTGCTGGGGGTTGACGGGTACCCGCCTGCCAGCATCAGTAAGCCAGCTTGGACAGTTAAAATGCCAATCATGGATACTCTTCACACGCTGCCTTGATTTTCATGATGACGGACAGGGCCTCCCTGATGTGGCCGGAGCCCATAGATGGAATGGTATCTCATCCTGAAGAGCAGCCCAACATGTGACACTAGACTGTCAGGGCCTCAGCCATCTTGTAGACAGATTTTCCACTCCACGTTGGTGATCTGGCAGCTATGGTCACACTGTAATTTGTGCATTTTACAAGTCTAAAGAAGCATCTTCATCTTGGAGCACCCTCTTGGTCTACTTAGAGCAGGGGAGCCGACATCTTGCGGTGGGGCTGCCAAACTCTCGACTGCAGAGCCCATCCGCCATTCATAATTGGGCTGGGCTGCTCAAGGTGGCATTTTAAATGGCCACCTCCTCAAATCTCTTACAGGACTCTGCCACAGCCATTTCCAGGTTCCCAAACCAATTCAGCCCAGCATTGCAATCAGGACCTACAACTAGAGTTCAGCCCATTAATTCTGTTTCTCGCTGTACAGATGCTGTCTGACTTGCTCAATACTTGAAGCATTTTATGTTTATATTGGAGAATTAGAGTCGTTAATTAAAATAGAGAATCATGAAAAACTAGGGTTGGGATGGGGAAAAGGAGTCAGTTGCACTACTGCGAATGTATAACAGATCTCTAAAATGGACAGAGGCTTTTAGACAAATTAGATTTAACTAAGCGAGGATTTAATTATGCAAAAAATAGGTGAGGACAGGGAAACTGTATGAAGAAGTAGTTTTATTTGCAGTGAGTTCAGGACTATTT
Organism: Mustelus asterias; assembly: GCF_964213995.1. Classification (NCBI taxonomy): domain Eukaryota; kingdom Metazoa; phylum Chordata; class Chondrichthyes; order Carcharhiniformes; family Triakidae; genus Mustelus; species Mustelus asterias. Next base: position 14,383,067 of record NC_135826.1, on the reverse strand, counting down.
CTTAGTCAGTTCTTTGTTGTTCCCAAGAAGGGACAAACACAACTAGACTCGGTTTGGATAATGAAGTAGAACAAGTAGGAAAATAGTTGGAAAATAGTAACCACAACATAATGCAATTTAGTCTGAGTAGAGAGAGACAAAGTTAAGTTGAAGACAAAAGCGCATGACTGGATAAAAGCAAATTATAGTGAGATTAAAAAGAAGCATAGCGCACATTAAAGGGATGGGAGAATTTCCAGGTAGAACAAAATTAAACAGGAGATAGAAGTCAACCACGTGCCAGTCAGGAAATAGGGAGTTAATCAAAGGCTGGTATTTCATTGAATAGCGAGATTAGGTCAGATTTAAAAATGAAAAATAATGCTTACTGCTTACAGTGCAAATATTTAAAGTAATCAAACAGGACAATTATAAAGAATATATACAGGAAATGTATATCTGAGTTGGAAAGCAAGCTCGGAGTGGAGAATGAGGGGATAGCAGAAGGTTGTAGAAAATTACTTAGTATCTCTAAAGCGGCTACTCAGACTGTGGAACCACTAGGGATCAGTATAGAACTGTTAACAGAGATTACAATTCAGAGGTACTTGTTATAGTCTCCATGGGGAAACCGTAACCAAATGAACTATGTTTACAGAATAACCCCCAAATGAAGAAATTACCAATAAGATTTCACTTTTTGTAACTTTAATTTGTATCAGGACCAATGAAAATTATCCAGGAATTGACAGGCAAATGATATTTCAAATAAAAATACATCTTGGACAACATACAAGCATCCGCTTCACTCCCCGTGCATTGTTGCATCATGTGTACTTCCACAGTTCTCTAACTCCGCCTCCGGTAGATGGGATCTCGTGCTTCCTACTTGATCGATTTGGTCACAAGTCACATTCATCGGCGGTCGTGTTCCACCCGAGATCCCCAGATATGGTAAATGCCAAGAAGGCACACGTCTACAAACTCTGTCTCACTTTGACCACGTTCGTCCTGATGGTGCAGTTTTCCAGAGTTCCTTTTCAACTGAGCAGCCAACAGTGCAATCTGGTGTCTGATGCAAACTCTCAGCTTTTTCACATGCCCAAGCTATTTATATCGCTTTTAAAATTCATTCCCTCTTAGCTTGGTTTTACATTATTTCCCAAAGAGCTTCTGGATTCTACTTTCCTTTTTATTGCCAAACAGAAAATTGATCTTTTCATAAAGAGTTTAGTGAACTTCTTCTCACATTAGTTCTGTGTTCCTCTTCTAACAAAGGCAGTCGCTGCTTTGTTTTGAAGTTTTAATTTATGTTCACGAACATGTATCTTTCCTCGCAGCTCTATAATATCCGTACTGGATTCAACTTCCCCACTCTCCTTCAAGCATGTTTTCCCTCCGTTTCGTCTTGAGCTTTGAGAAGTGTTGCCTTTTGTGCTTACTGCGCTCATACCCTTTTCTGCATTTTTAATTCAGGCAATTTTAAAGATCTTCCAGCTGCTGTTAAATTTTCCTTTGCAGCTTGATGCTCCAATGTTACTTCTAAATTAGCAGGCTGAATTAATGACACTTTGTTAAAATAATTTTAGTAGCAGGCTTAAAAAAGGTAGGTGAGTTTTTCATCCAGTTTTCCTAATACAGTTTCAGTTTCAACAGCCTCAAGAGGCAAGTTTGGTGGTGGGCGGGCCTGGAAAATCTGTGGGAGCCAAAAAGGTGAAACCCGCTGGTGTGAAATTATATCGCAATTCTCCCAGTGGCGTGTTAATGCTGGATTGGTCTTCTTGCTGGCTGGTGGCGTGAACAACATTTGCATTGAATTGCATTTCATGAATACTCAATGAAACACCTGCCCACTCGTATCCAGTCAGGCCTTCCGATCTTGCGTCGCACCAATGGAATTTACGTCAGTCTAAAACTCGATTACTAAAGTGTGCCATGCACCAGGCAGTGCTTGATTCACAAGTGACTTCCAGGTGAGTGCAACAAAGTTTTTCTTCCGCAGCACCTTGCTGCTCCTGATGTCTTCATGGCCAGCACTGTGCTGCTGGAGCCTCCTGTGTCACTGAGTCAGATCAGTGCAGTGCCTGGAGTACAGGGGTCTCCTGTCCCCACTGCTGCAGCACACCAGTGTCTATGTGGACAGCATTGTGCTGCGGGATACATGTAGCCACTGCTACCAAGATCCAGAGTTCGACGAGGGTGGAGTGCGAGGTGAAGCCAGGGTTGGGGGATGACTTCAAGAAGACAAGCGGGACAATGTGGATGGGGGACAGTGCAAGGAAGGTTGTGGGGTCATGATGATGGTAGGCAGAGGGCCAAGGAGGTGGATGAAGAAGATGAACAATGGAAAGCAGAAGGAAGACTGAGAGGCCAGAGGAGCTGGACCACAAAGCTGCATGAAAAACTCACGAACAAGGGAGTCGAAGGGATATCGGATCATTTACTGGAAGGGGATGCATGAAGACTCTGTATGTGGTGGGTTGAAGCTCCAATGCGGCATGGACACCTTGCAGGTGATGGGCCCATGTGGAGGGTGGGTGAATCGAGGAACGACGACTTCTTGAGTCTGCTAGCCCTTTGCCTCTGGGTTGCTGCATGATGTGGTGAAGACAGGTGAGCCGGAGAGTGTGATATGAGTAGTGAACGGGTGTTTAATTATGGCACTGGGATCTTCATACCCACCAGCTGGCAGCAGGCAGACGAATCAGCTGCCAGCCCGCCAGAAGATTGAGGGAAACTTGCCTGTGCATAATTAATGAAGTTCAAAGCACGGACTCTGGTGCGGGATCTTACCATTCTGGCCAGCAGGAAAAGCGCTGCTGGAGCCGCCCACCACCGTACTTCGCCTCAAGATGAAGAATTCCACCCATTGTGTGCAGTCCTGAGTGCCACATTACAGGAAAGATGTCAAATTGATGGAAGTGGCACAGCGTTGATTCATTAAGATGTTTATGACAGACTTGAGACATTAGAGCGTTTCTCCACTGAAGCTGAGAAGATTAAGAGGTGACCTGCTAAAATCCTGCAAACTAATGAAGATTTATGGGGTAATAAATAGTCATGGATTTGGTTCCATTATTTATTGAGAATATCCAAGTTAGAATATGCACAAAAGATGATGGAGAAAGTTACAGTAAAGTTTAGTGCACAAAGTATGGTTGCAATGTGGAACCTTTTGCTAAAAATGGTGGTTGAAGTAAAGTCAATCAATTGTTTTAGAAAGGAATCAGATAGTTGTTTTGAAGGGTTATTGCGGGAACAAGCAGAATTAGACTATGGCTGGGATTTCCTCCCATATCGGCAAAGTCTGATGTCAGGCGGGAAAAGCGGCATTGAGGCCGCCAATGGCTGCTTTTTACGCCATATACGGCAGGGTTTCATGTAAAAAGAAAGCCGGCAAGGGTTCCACAATGTATCGTTGGCGGGTGGCCTCTGATCGTCCTGCTCCACCCTCACCTCAGTGCATCGCTGATCCCGGCATCATCTTTTCAAGGCCACCGCAGCGAGCACACTAGGAAGCATTCTTCACCCAGGTGCACCCCCTGACATCCTCTAACATCCCCCTGGCAGATGCCCCTCACATCACTCTCCTCTTTCTCTCCACCACTGTCACCCAAGGTATGGAGCCATGTTGCAAGAGCTGCGCTGACCTCTGAGCTCCCCTCCGAGTACTGCCCACTGGGGGCACACCTTCTGAGACGTCGTGCATTGGGCCATTCTGATATCACGCTGCCATGGATGCATTATTTGATGTGGGGGTACGATTCCGGCATATGGAATAATCAGATATTCAGGCATTCAGATATAAAAGTCTGAGGTCACGTACCAACAGACTCAAGAACAGCTTCTTCCCTGCTGCCGTCAGACTTTTGAATGGACTTACCTTGCATTAAGTTAATCTTTCTCTACACCCTAGCTATGACTATATACTACAATGTTATACTACATTCTGCACTCTCTCCTTCTCTATGAACGGTATGCTCTGTATAGCGCGCAAGAAACAATACTTTTCACTGTATGCTAATACATGTGGCAATGATGAATCAAATTGAAAATGACATGCTAATTTATTGCAAAGAGGTTCTTGATGTTGAACGACGGGAAACGTGGCCCTCCACTGATGGGAGGGAACGATTACTTCCTGATTTTCCGTTGATGTGAAACTTGACTTCAGCTTTCTTGCGGTGTTTCTTGCTCCTGCCGCCAAAACCACTGGGAGCAGAAAATCTGAGCCTCTGACTCTCAGAAAAGCATTATTATAGATTTGGCAAGCCAAATCATGTGATTCAGTTGCTGGATTATTCTTCGATTCTGCGTTATCTACTGTTTGATGGTTACTTCATTGACACTGTTCTTCAGTTATTCCCTTTGTAATCTGATATCCATTTGTATCGTGATTGAAATGTGTTATTGCAATGTTCAAAGAGTTATCTCCATGTCTGATCTAGAAGATCTATACTCCCTTGAGTAAAGGTTAATGCAGATGCCCTGTTTCCCCTCAGCAGCCATCTACTATGTTTGAAAGCATCTGTTCCGCAAGGAACTTGCATCCTGAGTGTGAACCATTTGCATGTTTCTTCCTGAAAAGAAGGAAACTGGTGACATGAGGATTTTGCAAATTGAATCTATTTGATGAGTGGTCCTGGCGTCACTATTGTGCTCCTTAGTTCTCCATGAAGAATTCAAATCCAGGAAAGATAACATCTGGCACAATGTGCACTGCGGACATTGCAATAACCTTGATATATTGATACGGAGGGGAGGGGGGAGTGCATAATTCACAAATCGTGATAAATGTGAGCGAGAAATAGAAAAAGAGCTCTGTGACTATAATATACATGATGAAAAGAATTGCACCAGGAAAAAGTACAGTATAAGTAAGCTTTATTGAGAGAAAGGGAGAGTTTTTTTATTATAAAGAATGGCCAGTGTGGTCATGGGCTGGATTTGCTTCTGTGTAGAGGTTGGAAATGAATGATCCATGTCTTGAAGGTGTGCTTTCAGTTATATAGGCATGAAGAATGGGTGGTATATACCATTAAGTTGTAGTTTCTGTAAAATATTCCCAGCAGTTCAGAGAATTTCAGTTTGTGACTGCACAGGCATAGTGGGATTCAAGCCAGCATCATAAATGAATGAGTGTTGTGGTGATATCACATACCTCTCCTTGTCTAACCTGTTTGATCAAACAACCCTGCTCTACAACCTGAGTCATCCCATCAATCGTGCGATCAAAGAGAATTATTTACCAGCTATGTAAACAATCCCTTATCTGAATGCATGCATTAATTTAAATATTCTCTGAAAATGGAGGGAAAAAACATATGGGCTAGGAGTGAAGTCATCAGGTGGGTTGTAAGGCTGTTATAGGAGTAGTAATGGAATACAGTTGGAACTGACAAAACGGAGCCAGTGATCCATTTGCGGTTGATTTACCCCTGGCTATCTGGTTCTCGAGCACCAGGCAATTAACCCTTCTTGGTTTGTCCTGTTTGAACTGTGTGGACCTGGAAGTTTGGCAAGATATCATATTAATTAGCATTGGTTATAATGAAGCGGGCATTAATGACTCATGGATTTAATCTTTAGATGTGACCCCTGAAGCTCCAGGGTTTGTATGTTTGAACAAAAAGCTTGAATACTCCTGGATTAAAGAGCAATTGATGGGGGAAGGATCTCTAGAAATGCAGCATCCAGGATGGGAGGCAATCATTGGGAGACAAAGCGGGAGGAGGGAAATCAGGAACATTTCATAAGACTAGAACACTTTTGGAAGAGAACAACTTCCTGAAATAATTTGAATTTGAATCGAACTCTTCTGCACTTGTGAAACAAGCTTTGTACTTCTGTACCAATTAAGAGGTTAAAAAAGTGATCAATATCGAATATATGTTTGACATTTTTGTACATACTGACTTGTCTCTCTGTTTTTTCTAATATTACCCCTCCCCCACCATGAACTTTAGCAAAACCAAGATCTTTGGCTCGTGTCAATAGGCCAGACAGTCATTGCAAAAAATCGAAACGGACTTTACTACAAGTGCAAAGTGATTGGGACTGCTGCACAGACCTTTTATGAGATCAATTTTGAAGATGGATCATACAGCGACAATGTATACCCAGAAAATATTGTTGTAAGTAGACAGGCAAATGCTTTTCCTGCTGACTCACTGAATTGCTCAGAATGTTTTTACTGGTTAATGTAAAAGTCTAGGCCAAATCTTTAAAATAGTCCCTTGGTTAAGAAAGTTGTTTTGTAGGAGAGATCCTATCCCCTTTGATCCTAATTAGAGTACTCAATTAGGTAATACACTCAGAAAATACATGATATCCATACAAAAGTATGATTGCCAGATTTCTTAGCAAATAATTAAATGGTTGGGTTCAGGTCATATATTGGAAATCATTGTGAGCCCAGACACTCTAATGGCAGGGAGCACATTGTGTCATTATTAGTGCCATCAGGTGCACCAATGCTGAGGTTAAAGAGAGTAACAGAGCACAGATTTGTGTCTGTGATTCCTTACACAATGAATCCTCACCATGATTGCGATTAAGCATATTCAGTATGTTCTTCCCAAAATGTGATGAGAAAGAACATGCAAGTGAAACCCTTCTGTTGTGCAAGCTGCTTCTTGTGATGCTGTCAATTTGTTGTCCCAAATTTGCCGTCTCTCTCTTCTTCTCCCCCCCCCCCCCCCCCCCCCCCCCCCCAAATGTTATGAAGCTTCAAATGCTTGTTTTGGGAGGACATAATCTGTCGTCATTTTTTTTCAGGGTATTTTCCCAATTTAAATGATCGGTAAAATAATTTATCAGCTCAACCATTAAGTAGACAAAATAGTAACCAGTTTTCTCATTTTCAGGTAAAGCTCCCTCCCCTTCAGCTGTTCAGATACAGCTCCTAGCACTTACAGAGCAGCAATGCCTGATTTCTGGATGGAAATTGGCTGTATTTCGACTAACTCGTGGTATAACACCATGACTATGTCCAGAAGCACAGAATCTTACAGGACACTCTGCCCAATTAGTCCGTCTTTCTCCATAGCCCTGCAAATGTTTGTTTTCTTTTTAAGAATTTATCCCGTTCCTTTTTGAAAGTTACTATTGAATCTGTTTTCACCACCCTTTTGGGCAGTGTATTTACAGACCCTAGCCACTATCCGTATAAAGAACATTCTCTGAATCTCCCTCTGGTTCTTTTGCTAATTACCTTAAATCTGTCTTCTACTGTCAGGGAAACAATGTCAGCTTCTCTGGTCTCTCGTGTAACTGTAAGTACACCCCTCATCCATTTTGTTACGATCCACATGGAGACCAGCAAAACAAAATAATCAAATTTACCTAATGACACCAATGAGAAAACAGTTTACTTGAATAATCAAACCAAAATTAACATAAATTAAACATGAGTGACAGACAAATTGTGGTCGATATAAACGATAAATTTCACATTAAGTTGCAGTTACAGCAAAGGCAGATCTCTGAGATTTGCTCACAGTTCACTCAGCGTATGTGGCACTAATTTCAGCTGCAGATCTGCAACTGGACAGAACTCCCACTTACCTGACGAAGGAGCAGAGCTCCGAAAGCTAGTGGCTTTTGCTACCAAATAAACCTGTTGGACTTTAACCTGGTGTTGTGAGACTTCTAACTGGTTTCAACCAGTGTCAGGTTCCCCAGAAACCTGAAGTTTCTGGTTAGGGTCTGTGTCAGAAAATATACCAGATTCTATCACACTATCTAAATTAGGTTTCTGGCAGGTTTCTTGCAGGATTCATCCTCCCTCGTGGTGTAGTTTCTCCAGCATTTGCAGAGCATAGATGCAACCTATAGGTTGACTGAGAGATACAAGTTAGAAGGAACTCATGCTATACAAGCATTGGCCCAATGACTATCTTGCCTTTTAACAATCCAAATCAAAGTTGGTACACTGTAAATTACGTTGAGTTTAATGATTATAGTCAGCTATTTATTACTGTTTTTAGCCAAAAGAAAGGCTTTATTACTTGATTCAAAGGGGGCCCAAGTTGTTGTTAGTTGTTTTCAGCTGAATCTCACAGCTATTCATGTGTATCATGCTTTATCATGATTGTGCTGTCCCTGATGTTTGTTTGTTTTCTGTACAGAGCAGGGACTGTGTGCGGCATGGTTCACCCACTGAGGGTGAGGTCATCCAGGTGCGATGGACTGACAACCTGGTGTACAGCGCAAAGTTTATTGGTTCCCAGGTCAGATACAATTATCAGGTAAGATGTAGGTCACATTTCCCTCCCTAAAACAGCCACACAGATCAATGCCACATGTTTGCATTGTCCTCTTTTGTTCAAATAACAAATATCCTAAATGAAGCAAAAAAGATAAGTTCATGAAACAAGAAGCAAGATTTTTAATTTGGGTGAGGCTGACTTTGGGGGGATGAGGCAGAAATTGGCCACAATAAATTGGGCAGAGCTATTAACTGATCAAACTGTGGATCAGCAGTGGGGTGCGTTTCTTTCCAAATCTGTTAATACCCCTAAAGGGCAAGAACTGTACTTGTGTAATTGAACAATCCTGGTCAACAAGGGAAGGTAGGATCGAGTATAAAACTAAGGGAAAGGGCTTATTTAAAAACAAAAGCAAAGCGAGAGATTCCGTGGATTGGGAGAGATATAAAGAGCAGCAATGAGATATACATGAGGTGATAAGAGCCACAAAAAGGGATATGACAAAAAGCTTGTGGGGGACATTAATGACAATAGTGAAGTCTTTTTTATGAATATTGTTATGAGCACACGAGCCAGGGTAAAAATGACTCCACTATTATCCCATTCCCAAGTCAGCATAACAGGGTTTTTTGTGAATTTAGCAGGGATGAAGGTATTTACTTATTGTCTGTGCTTAACAATTTACATGCTAATTGCAAAGGAACCAGTCTGGCAAGTATTCTTGCACTTTTTATTGAGCTATGAAATCACCCAGAAAAAGATACAAAGATATTTAAAAAGGTAAAACCCATGTCCGAATGTCACAACGCACGCACGCACGCGACCATGCAAAATTACAAACTATACAGTGGAAAGTACTTTTTTGGGCAAATTAAAAATTCAGTGCCAAGTTCACTATTTGAGTCCTTCACTGGTACCATGGCTGACGCAGCAATTTTTCATGGGGAATTTGAAAATTCCGTGTAGTTAAAGTCCAAGTAAACTACAATTTCTGGGGAGAGTTTCTTTTTTAAACTTCACGTGTCTTCTAAATCTTGACGATTTTAACACTGAAGATTCCTTTTGCTGGAATCCTTTATCTCTGTGTTGGGTTTCAAGCTGTCATAGCGATAGGGTCTTGAACTTAGGAGAAAAAGGCAGAGGGAGAGTATTAATAGTTATTATAGTCACCTAAACTTCTGTCCATATTATGGTTTCTGAAGTTATTTATTTAGCTCGTGTCTGGACAGATTGTGGCTGCAATTTCATGGCTCATGTAATTAGATGTTCTAACTTCCCAATCATTAACCGCTGGATTATCCATCCTCGCCTTAATGGTACCTTCCATATGGCTATTGTCCTGATAGACCTTCTGGCTCCACTTGAGAGGTAACTTTATAAAAATGCAAATTTGAGACTCAGTGCAGTTTCAGTATATTTTCTGAAGTCGTTTTTGACATCAGCAGGTGTGAAATTCTATAGGAGGGCATGTCTTAATTGTATTCCACATTGGAACCTTCCAGAAAACTGGACAACTTGTAATACCAGATGTCAGGTGACTTGTGGCAGCCATCGTAAGCCAGTCAAAGAGTCCAGACCCAATCTTAAAACTAAAGCTGGGTCATTCAGGGGTGATGCCAGAGGGGCTTCATCACACAAAGAAAGTGAAAGTCTGGACCTCTTGCCCTTCCACACCCCAAAAACTTGTCAAGCTTGGGGAGTGAGCAGAAAATTTCAAAAATGAGATTGATAGATTTTGCTAGGTGAAGAGCTTTCTAGTCCAAGGAAGCGAATGGATTAGACTAGGTAGTGATGCAATTCAATTTCCTTCAACACTGAGGAGGAAGCAAATGCAAAGGAATTTAGATGTTAATATAAACAAGTAAGGGATATTGAGAGCGAGGGATGCTGATAAGGTAGGGTATTATAGCTAGTGTTGGTAGGAAGGCTTCTTTATCAGGAGGAGGAAGCACTGATTTGGTAAGAGATTTGCTCACCTGGTGTCACATGAACCCATCGTTAGTTTTTATTCACTAACAGGATGTGGGTGTCGCTGGATAGGCCAGCATTTATTGCCCATCATATAGAAACTAATTGTGCTCGAGAAGGTGTGGGGAACTGCGAATAACCTGAGTACAAAAACAGAAAATCGGGTCTGATGGCATCTCTAGGGAGAGAACATAGCTAACGTTTCAAGTCTGGATGACTCTAAGTTAGAGCTCTGTTATCTCTGTTCTCTCTCCACAGATGCTGTCAGACTTGCTGAGATTTTCCAGTATTTGTTTCAGATTCCAGCATCTGCAGTATTTTGCTTTTACCTCAGTGAGCAACCTGAATACTTAGTTCTCAAAGAATGGTACATGATGTTGAAAGTCTGGAAAGGGAATGAAACTAACAATGACATAATAGTGAGGGATCCCTCTGCCCCCTCCGACGGAAACTGTTTTTGAAAATCATCTTTCCAGAAGAGAGTTTCTGCAGTTCCATCGTCTGCCGCTAGTTTTCTTCAGCGTGTTTAGAAATACCTCGAGGTGGAACACTTGCCCAGTGATCTACTGCCACCTAGTGTCGTAAGGTAGAATCCATATCAATGACGGCCATGTGCATTTATGTAGCACCTTTAATGTAGAAAACCATCCTAAGGCACTTCATGGGAGCAATTTTAAAAACAAAAATTACCACCGTGCCACGTGAAGACCGATCAAGACAGGTGATCATAGCCTGGTGAATTAGGAGAAATCCGAAATTGGGAGTTTTAGGCTCTGAGCTCTGGGGTTCCCTCCCTAAGTATGGCTGTCAGCGGTGGAACAGTGAAAATGAAGGATGTGCTAAGCTTGGAGGAATGCAAAAATCTCAGGGGTGCAGAGCTGGAGGAGATGATGGAGGTTGGATGGACTAAGGCGAAGGAGGGATTGGAAATCACGTAATGCTCTTGTTGCATTCAGTGCTCATTCTCTTGATTTGTTTATGATTTAGGTGGAGTTTGAGGGAGGTTCACAGCTGACCTTGAAAAGAGAGGATCTTTTCACACTGGATGAGGAGCTCCCCAAGCGTGTGAAAGCTAGGCTGGTGAGTTCACGGCACATATTACCCATCATATAGAAACTAGCGGTTAATTACCATTCAATTGATCACGCACCTCTGATACATGTTACATTGTCAAAGCCTAGGCTAACAGTTCTAAATCACCTGGAAATTATAATCTCCAGCTCCAAACTACAATGGTCTCTTGTATTGCTCCGTATTCTATAACGTTGAATCATGGAATCCTGACCGTGCACGGAGTCCACATCGACTAACCTCAGTTGTTGGCAAAATTCTAGAATCCATCGTTAAGGATGAGATTTCTAAATTCTTGGAAGTGCAGGGTCGGATTAAGACAAGTCAGCATGGATTTAGTAAGGGGAGGTCGTGCCTGACAAACCTGTTAGAGTTCTTTGAAGAGATAACAAATAGGTTAGACCAAGGAGAGCCAATGGATGTTATCTATCTTGACTTCCAAAAGGCCTTTGACAAGGTGCCTCACGGGAGACTGCTGAGTAAAATAAGGGCCCATGGTATTCGAGGCAAGGTACTAACATGGATTGACGATTGGCTGTCAGACAGAAGGCAGAGAGTTGGGATAAAAGGTTCTTTCTCAGAATGGCAACCGGTGACAAGTGGTGTCCCGCAGGGTTCAGTGTTGGGGCCACAGCTGTTCTCTTTATATATTAACGATCTAGATGACGGGACTGGGAGCATTCTGGCCAAGTTTGCCGATGATACAAAGATAGGTGGAGGGGCAGGTAGTATTGAGGAGGTGGGGAGGCTGCAGAAAGATTTAGACAGTTTAGGAGAGTGGTCCAAGAAGTGGCTGATGAAATTCAACGTGGGCAAGTGCGAGGTCGTACACTTTGGAAAAAAGAATAGAGGCATGGACTATTTTCTAAACGGTGACAAAATTCATAATGCTAAAGTGCAAAGGGACTTGGGAGTCCTAGTCCAGGATTCTCTAAAGGTAAACTTGCAGGTTGAGTCCGTAATTAAGAAAGCAAATGTAATGTTGTCATTTATCTCAAGAGGCTTGGAATACAAAAGCAGGGATGTACTTCTGAGGCTTTATAAAGCACTGGTTAGGCCCCATTTGGAGTACTGTGAGCAATTTTGGGCCCCACACCTCAGGAAGGACATACTGGCACTGGAGCGGGTCCAGCGGAGATTCACACGGATGATCCCAGGAATGGTAGGCCTGACATACGATGAACGTCTGAGGATCGTGGGATTATATTCATTGGAGTTTAGGAGGTTGAGGGGAGATCTGATAGAAACTTACAAGATAATGAACGGCTTAGATAGGATGGACGTAGGGAAGTTGTTTCCATTAACAGGGGAGACTAGGACGCGGGGGCACAGCCTTAGAATAAAAGGGAGTCACTTTAGAACAGAGATGAGGAGAAATTTCTTCAGCCAGAGAGTGGTGGGTCTGTGGAATTCATTGCCACAGAGGGCTGTGGAGGCCGAGACGTTGAGCGTCTTCAAGACAGAAATTGATAAATTCTTGATTTCTCGAGGAATTAAGGGCTATGGGGAGAGAGCGGGTAAATGGAGTTGAAATCAACCATGATTGAATGGTGGAGTGGACTCGATGGGCCGAATGGCCTTACTTCCGCTCCTATGTCTTATGGTCTTATGGTCTTATGGACTTTCTGACAGAGCATCTTAACGAGGCCCTTTCCCTCGCCCTATCCCCATAACCGCACACATTTCCCATGGTTAATGAGACACTAAGGGGCAATTTAGTAGTTCAAAGATATGCCAAGTCTGACTGGTATATCTTTGAACTGTGGCAGGCACCCGGAGGAAACCCACGCAGACACTGGGAGAACATGCAAACTCCACACAGACATTGACCCAAGCCGGGAATCGATCCCGGGTCCCTAGTGCTGTTGAGGCAGCAGTGCTAACCACTGTGCCACCGCGCCGTCCATACTGATACTGGAAGAGCTATCATGGTGACCCATCTGATACTGGCACCAGAACTTGCCCATTTAATGTGCTAGTTCGCTCACAATTGGAGCTGGAATTCAAGTTCCTTCCCCAGACGGGTCTAGTGCCATATAGCTGCAGCTATTGGGTCCTCTGGGAGCCTGAGGATTTGATTTGCTTCCCACCACACCAGGCACCTCAGTAATAAAGGGCACACCACAATGATAACCGCCCTAGAGCTGAATTTCAACGTTACATATTAAAGGAAAGAATAGCTCGTATTTATACAGCACCTTTCACAACATCCGGCCATCACAAAACATTTTACAATCATTTGAGTACTTTTGAAGTATAATTGCATTTGTAGGAAATACAGCAACCAAGCTGTGCACAGCAAGAGCTCACAAACAGCAGTGTGACAATGATTAGGTCGTGTTTTTTCAGTGGTGTTGGTTAAGGGATAAAATTATCCAGAAAACCACAAGAAGCTCCTCTTCAAACATTGTCATAGGATCTTTTATATCTACATCCGATTGTGTTATATTCCCGGTATCCCTCTCTTCAGTAATGTAGAAAAGTGTCAGCGCAACTTCTGGGCAGCAGTCTCCAGTGTGGAATTTGAACCCACCAGCAGCACTGACACTTGTCAAAGCTGGGTCTGACTTGGAAATATAGCCCTTTATAAAAGTCAGAATTTAGCTCCCTCTATGGCCTACTGCACAATGCTGATGTGGAGCGAAGCCGTAGACGCCAGAGATTGCAGTTTGATTACTGTTTGCTGAGTTAGGTTATCAGGGACTGCAGCAGTGGCATTGCAATTGGTTTCAACACTGTGGCTAGGGAGAGGCACATCGAAAATTTTACTGTTCAGTGCCCTGTGCTGGCAAGTGTTGTGATTCTAATGCCCTCTTGGGTGAAATAGGCTGCTACCCAAGCTGATGAAAATGACTGGTTTGACTAGGGGCCAGAGGGTAGCCAGTGCCTACGGAATTTTATGTAGCTGAAAGTCCACATCTTCACGGAGAGAAAGGGGAAGGACTAAAATAGTAATTAATTGTCACCATCAAGCCACTAACAAAAGAAAATTACCATCCTCGGTGCTTCCACATGGCACTGAAATCAAGTCACTGTACAAGCAGTGCAGTTCCACTGATAAATGGGGAAGGTGGCAGAATGTGATATTTTATCATTGACAATCTAACATCTAAGAAGCTGATGATTCCTACTTTTTTTGGAAAATGGCAAAGCATATGCAAGTGTCTGCATGTAAGTATCCTGGGAAAGGGGGCTTCCGCTGCTTTGAGCAATTTTTAAAAATTCATTGCATGTGACATTGCTTCTGAAGATAAATGTGGCACACAAGCTATATTCTTACTGTTCATGCTGTGCTACACATTTTTATCAAACCAATATCACATCTTTAATATTTATAATTGAGGACTTGCTCTTCAAAATGTAGAGGCGTAATGCTTTTCTCAAGTTTTGCACAAATAGAGAGGACATTTCCTCTTCACTTACAATTACACTAGATGCAAGCCATTCTGCAGTAAAATGGCATATTACTGTAAATAATGACCAGAGGGAATTTTCCCACTTTGTTTGCCATAGAGCTTTGAAGAAGCCATCATAAGACAGGAAGAACTTGAAATAACAACAACACAATGTCTTAAATGTTGGCTCAAGCCTACATATAATGATAAATATTCGGGATCAGATTCAGTGAGAAATTGGTCCAATTTCCTCACTCACACTACAAGAAGTGCTGGAACTCGGTCTGCCTCTCTCATTGGGACTTGAACTGTCTAACCTCACTCATTTTAGTTTTGGGTTGTTCCATTTTGATGTATCTCATCACGCGCTCCATGCGCTTCAGTGGTCTATCTGCTGTCACTCTTTGTGATAAATCTTGATCTGTTGCGGTTTGGGTTAAACCCAATCTACTTGCCGTGTATGTCAAAATGAGACATGTGGAAGGTATCTAATTAGTCTGTTACTGAATGTGGGTGAACCTAAATCAGTCTGATATGAAATTTGACCTTCAGGAAAAAAAAAAATTTTTTACTGATAATACATTTGCTTCAAACAACTGTATATCAGAATGAATCTTAGTTTACAAGCGTGGCCTTAAGGTTGGATTTTCTGAAAGGAAATAACCGCAGCAGGCAACTTGATAATTTTTAGCTCACATTATTGGATTGGGGAAACATAAGTCTGCCAGTGTACAACAGATAAGATGGATGAGGCTGCTCAATTATTAAACCTCTTTTATGAGCAGAGCATCAGACAGAGGCACTAAACTCTGCAGCAGAGAGTTCAATTTGTCAAAATGTTTGCTGAGTTTTCAAACAAACCCTGTTCAGTGTATCAGGGTTCAGAGAGGAAGGTCCTGAGATGGAGATAAGTTCTTATGGTTTTAAAGAGGCAGTTTATCAGATTGAGATATATTCTTGTGGGTTTCACAAAGGAGAGGGACTTGTTGACTGGGAGTGTCTCAGAGGGAGGTGTTGACCCGTTAGAGAGAATCTCCATTACAAGGGAGGAAGTGTTAGGTAACATTAAAACTGACAAATCCCCAGGGCCTGATGGCATCTATCCTAGACTGCTCAGGGAGACGAGAGATGTAATTGCTGGGCCTCTGACGGAAATCTTTGTCTCTTCATTGGACACAGGTGAGGTCCCTGAGGATTGGAGGATAGCGAATGTGGTACCGTTATTTAAGAAGGGTAGCAGGGATAACCCGGGTAATTATAGGCCAGTGAGCTTGACATCCGTGGTAGGGAAGTTGTTGGAGAGGATTCTTAGAAACAGGATGTATGCGCATTTAGAATGGAACAATCTCATTAGTGACAGCATGGTTTTGTAAGAGGGAGGTCGTGCCTTACAAATTTGGTGGAGTTTTTTGAGGAAGTGACAAAAACAGTTGACGAAGGAAGGGCCGTGGATGTCGTCTATATGGATTTCAGTAAGGCATTTGACAAAGTCCCTCATGGCAGGTTGGTTAAGAAGGTTAAGGCTCATGGGATACAAGGAGAGGTGGCTAGATGGGTAGAAAATTGGCTTGGCCACAGGAGACAGAGGGTAACAGTCGAAGGGTCTTTTTCCGGCTGGAGGTCTGTGACCAGTGGTGTTCCGCAGGGCTCTGTACTGGGACCTCTGCTATTTGTGATATATATAAATGATTTGGAAGAAGGTGTAACTGGTGTTATCAGCAAGTTTGCGGATGACACAAAGATGGCTGGACTTGCGGATAGCGATGAACATTGTCGGACAATACAGCAGGATATAGAGAGGCTGGAAAATTGGGCGGAGAAATGGCAGATGGAATTTAATCCAGATAAATGCGAAGTGATGCATTTTGGAAGAACTAATGTAGGGGGAGTTATACAATAAATGGCAGAGCCATCAAGAGTATAGAAACACAGAGGGACCTAGGTGTGCAAGTCCACAAATCCTTGAAGGTGGCAGCACAGGTGGAGAAGGTGAAGAAGGCATATGGTATGCTTGCCTTTATAGGACGGGGTATAGAGTATAAAAGCTGGAGTCTGATGTTGCAGCTGTATAGAACGCTGGTTCGGCCACATTTGGAGTACTGCATCCAGTTCTGGTCGCCACACTACCAGAAGGACGTGGAGGCTTTAGAGAGAGTGCAGAGAAGGTTTACCAGGATGTTGCCTGGTATGGAGGGTCTTAGCTATGAGGAGAGATTGGGTAAACTGGGCTCGTTCTCCCTGGAAAGATGGAGAATGAGGGGAGACCTAATAGAGGTGTACAAGATTATGAAGGGGATAGATAGGGTGAACAGTGGGAAGCTTTTTCCCAGGTCGGAGGTGACGATCACGAGGGGTCACAGGCTCAAGCTGAGAGGGGCGAAGTATAACTCAGACATCAGAGGGACGTTTTTTACACAGAGGGTGGTGGGGGCCTGGAATGCGCTGCCAAGTAGGGTGGTGGAGGCAGACACGCTGGCATCGTTTAAGACTTACCTGGATAGTCACATGAGCAGTCTGGGAATGGAGGGATACAAACGAATGGTCTAGTTGGACCAAGGAGCGGCACAGGTTTGGAGGGCCGAAGGGCCTGTTTCCTGTGCTGTACCGTTCTTTGTTCCTTGTTCTTTGTTCGAGGGAGATGTGCTCCGTTACAAATAGTTTCTCAGAAACATCAGGTATTTTGGCAATCTCGTCCAAATGCATGTCTTCTGGTAGGGAAGAGTAATAAATATTTCAGCAAATGAGGGTTTCAAAGAAAATGAGCCACAACTGCAGAGTGATCTTATGTATTTAAAGTGGTTTGTATCGCTTTTGTGTATAACATCACATGACTTGTGTTGGAAACTTGTAGTGATGGAGTAATGACTTGTAGTGATAGAGATCGTGGGCTTTTGTGGCTATTCCACCTTGGACCTGGAACAAGTAGCATCTTAATAAACCTGTATCGTGTTTTACTGAAGCCCGCAAGTGTGGTACCTCATTACTTTTCTCTTTGTGGTAACTACCATTCGATACGTAACAAAGAGGAAACTGGCGATGAGAGTCAGAGAAAATTATTTTTTTTCCGACCTGATTGAAAGGAAAACGAAAACCAGAACTTTGGATTGAAAAATCGATCCAAGGCAAGGAAGAGAAACCTCCGATGCACCTCAAAAGGTTTAGAGGGAAAAAAAGTGAGTAAGCAAGAAACAAAAGTTAAAGTTACTTACTGTTCAGTAACATGGGTAGACTGTCAAGCTGCAGAGATTGCGCACGTGGCAAAGCAGAGTGGGCTGTGGGGACGGAGACTCACAGAAACAAAACGTCCCTAGGATCTGAAAGCAAAGTTACCACTTGGAAGAAAGGGAAAGTTCTAGATGAAAGAAAATCGTGGCATTGTTAGATAAAATGATCACTCGCATCGTACGAGCAAGAGGGGGAAACCTGAAGGAAGTATAAAACCTGGGAGCTGATAACCAAAAATGGCAGGTAAAGGTAGCTCCATGGATGTATTTGATGAAGATTGTGAAATTGTGAACTCACACAAAGAAAGATTCCAGTGTTAACTTCAAGCAAATTAAGTACTGGATGACCTAAAGGTTGGACCATTTCTCAGTTAACCAACAAACATGTCACCGATGTGCACAAGTTGGATACTCTGAGAGGGGGAAAGCTGGAGTTGGGAAAACAAGTGTCAGAATTGTGGGTAAAAAGGGCCATATTGCCAAAGGATGCTGGACATGGCAAACTTGCTCTACATCAAAAATGTGTAAGAGAAAGAAAACATCCAAGTCTGCAGGAAGAATCTATAAAATGACAGGTAAAGATGAAGACGCCATGAAGATAGTGTGCCAAAACAAGTTCAAGTGTTAATGCTAGGAATTTTGTCGATACATGGTAATTCACAAGGTTTATGGGTGTTTCCAAAACTTGATGGTAAACTAGTCAAAATGGAAGTGGAACTGAGCTGCAGTATCATTTATATCTGAGACAATCTATAAGGAGAAGTTAAATCATTACCGTTGAAACTATCAAATGTTATCCTACGGACATGCACAGAAAAGGTTGTACCGCTAAAAGGATACATTAAGGTAAAAGTAGAAGTGAATGGACTAACAGCGGAGTTGCCTCTCTGCTTTATTACGGTAGAGCATGGTTGGGAAAAATCAAACTCAACTGGGGAGCTATAAATCAATTGGTCGCTAGCAAAACCGACCTACAGCAACTTCTGGAAAAGTACAAAAGTGTATTTGAAAACTCATTGGGCTTAATGACAAGAGTTGAAATCCAACTCCTAATTAAGCCAGGCAGTACACCAAAATGTCTAAAAGCCATAACAGTGCCAAATGCCGTCGGACCAAAAGCTGAAGAAGAGCTAGAAAGACTAGTCCAAACAGAAGTCATTGAATTTGTTACTACAAGTGATTGGGCTACACCAATCGTGCCTGTACTAAAACCTGATGGACTCAGTAAGAATATGTGGAGATTTCAAGATGACGATTAACTCAGTATTGTGTGCTGATCAATATCCACTGCCGCTGATTGAAGACTTATTTGCTGGACTATCTGGAGGCCAGAAATGCAGTAAAATAGATTTGTCACGAGTATACTTACAAATGAATGTGGCTGCAAGTTACATACTATGGTGACACACACGGGTCTATTTCAATACCAGAAACCACCATTTGGGCTAACGTCTCTATCAGTTTTATTTCAGAGGTCCATGGATCAAATTCTGAGTGGGTTAAGTGGACTAAGTGTTATCTAGATTATATCCTTTCTCAGGTTCAAAAGCACTTGAACTTGGAAACTACACTGGAATGTCTGCAAAAACGTAGGCTACGTTTTCCTGGCCGCATTGCGCCTGCGGCAGAACGTGTTAGAGTGAAGCGAGACTAAAGAATCGCGGGTGAGTGGTTTAGTGTGTTCACTGCTAGCATGAAACCTCATCATATCTTCCCACCCACCACTCGCGGACGTAATCTGGCCCCCCCAGATCAGCATAGTTAACAGAGCATATAAATATGCAGGGTGTGTTCAAGGCCGGATTTTCCTGGCTCCTGGAATTTTATAACCCATGAGTGCAAAAGGAGCCCGGGAAGGATCACTACTGGTCTCCACAAATGTCACAGGGGCTCGGAGGCCTTTGGAGGTGGTTGAGGACATAGATGCGCATTGCCCCATCTGCCAGTGCCACCCTGGTAGTACCAACTGGCACCTGGCACTGCCAGGGTGCTGGGACAGTACCAAGGGGGCTGGGCCATGAGGGGGGCAGCATAAGGGGGCTGGGGCTTGGTGGGGGAGGTCATGAAGGGGGCATGAATGGTGGAGGGTCATGAAAGGGGAAGGGAGTCCTCAATTTCAATTCCAGATCGGGGGGGGCCAGATCTCTGTGAAGCTGGGTTCACTGGTGTGTTTATGCCCCGCCCCCCTCAGAACCGGTGCAAAACTCATCGCTCTCCCAAAACTGACTTAAGTGTGGGAAAATTGCAATCTGATTAGCGAATGCATTTCTGACACGAATCACATCCGTTTTCTCACCAAAATAACAGTCAGTTTTTGGGAAAATTCTGCCCATAATCTTCGAGTCATAAACGACTTGGGTTACATCATTGATAAAGATGGCTTGCATAAGGAACCAAAAAAGATGATAGCAATTTTAGAAGCGGCATGTCCTCAAAATGTGACGCAACTGAGATTGTTTCTAGGATTGGTAACTATTATGGTAAATTCATTCCGAACTTCACAACACTATTGCAGCCATTGCACACTCGGCTGCCTGTTAAACAGGCATGGCACTGGGCAGAAGAATGTGGAAGAGCTTACAAAGAGGTAAAAGAAGCCTTAAAAAAGACAGAGCAATTGGTCCATCTCAAGACAAGTAAATAAATTCTCGATCATATACAGGAACACTGCACATGCAACAGCTCGGAATTCCCCGGCAATGCTACTTTTAAAAAGGAAGCTAAGAACCAAGTTTGACCTTTGGACACCACCCGATACTTCAGAGATTGAAACAAAAAGCGCCGATTGCCGGGAGGGAACAAAATTCTAAAAAAAGAGTATTTACTCGGGAAGAACGAGCACTAGCAAGAAGCTACACTACCAGTGAAAAATGGGTACCTGCTGTTATCATAGAAAAAAACAGGTCCAATATCTTAACACCATACAGGCGGATGATGAGAGAGTTTGGGAACATCATACTGATCAGATACTAGCCTCAAGCAGTGAAATCATTAAAGCTTCACCAGAAATTCTTACATCAGAAATGTGAAGTCCTGATACCTCTGAATAGAGACTAACTACAAATTCAGATTCTATATCTAAAGAATCTTCAGCAACAATGGAAACTGACACTGAAATTTCACATGAAGGTATTATCATCAAAAAAAGAGGAAACTTCAAAGGTCTCGAGTAGCCAAATTCCAGAGTGTTGAGTACAACCCAAAATAGACATCTACCTGAGAGATGTCTTATTAATTGTGTGTATATACATGGGAAATTATGATTAAAAAATAATGTTTAATTGGGTCAATTGATGAAAGATTGGGAAAAGTTGTCGTTTGGGGACTAAAGAAGGGGGAGGGAAGTTATGTAACTAAAGCAGTTGCTTCTCTTTGTATAACGTCACTTGGCCTGTAGTGAGAGATTCACAGGCTTTGGTGACTTTTCCATCTTGGATCTGGAACAAGCAACATCTTAACAAAGCCACCATGTTTTACTGAAACCCGCCAGCGTGGCACCTCATTGCATTGGAAAAGAATGTTGAAGGATAAAGGGAGAGCGCAGGAGACTTGATTAAGGCTGTGTCACTCGTGACGAAATGGATGTGATGCTCCAAATGGATTGTTTTAGTGTTGGAATATTCGGTGGCTGATTGTGGCTTTTTCTGGAGCTGTTTTATTTATAACTACATGTGCTTGGCTGCCCCGTAGCATATGAACTGAATCTGAGCATCTTTAAACTGGGAAATTGCTGCTGTTTCAATCATTGCTTCACCTAAACACAACATTTATGGGAGCCTTTCTCTCCAGCCTCAGACAGATTCTCTGCGTGGTATTTTAACCTGGAACTGTAATAGAGGAGGCTTGTATTGATAACATTCAATTAAAGTGAGGAATTAGATCCTTTTTCCCCGTCACCACCTTTTACTTTAATCCTGACCATCAACACCTATGTTGTGGATTTGTGTAAATTGTTATTTGTTAAACTGATTTGAATTTCAACGGTCGGAAATCACTGGGGAGAGATGCAATTTAAGCCTTCCATGGTCAAAGTGCTGTCTTGATTTTGCTGCACAATGTTTGATCTGCTTTGGCCGTTCACTATCATGTTTGTTTTACAGTCACCGCTGATGAGCTCCCAGCACGAGGATTACGTCTCAGGAGAGGAAACTAAGGAGGCGAAGAAGACTTGGCCCTCAAACTCCAAGTTTCAAGAAGACTACAGCCAGAATCCTGAATATTATACATTTATGGAAAATCTCTTTCATTCACCGTACCAGCAGGGCTATAGTAATTAGGGACATGCATTTCTGTGTTTTTGGGTGTAGGGGGAGGATTCGTTTGTTTTGGGTTTTTCAACGGGGAAAAAAAAAGAAATGCTTTTGTGCTCGGTAAATGGATTCAATTTAAACAAAAATGTTGTTGAAAAGACTCTACAGTAAATCACGTGAGCCATCTTCTGCGAAGGTGCTAAACAAATTTAGAATTGAACTACTGAATCTGCCTTGAAGTTTCAATCACATCTCTTGTACATAGAAAAAAAAACTAGTGTGTGAGGTTTTTTTTAAAAATCTTTGGCTTAAGAAGAAAGAGAGAACAAAGTTCAGCGTTTTTCTAGCTTTTGTGTGTATCTCCCTTGCATATTTGAACCAAAGCAATATTTGCAACTGTTGTAGGGTGTGGTCGTATTAATATGAAGGAAACCAATGTCACTTCTCTGATTTGTCTGCAGTAAGACAACTTTTTTTCAATCGCCTTCAGGTACAGTATTTTTTTTGTAGTTCGGAGGCTTTGGTGGATTTTGAAAATGTTTTTGAACAGAAATATAAAGGCTGCATTCCCAAAATGGTTCAATTTTTTTTCTCTGAAGACGTATAGAAAATCCCTTTTCTCAAAACCTCGGATGTGGCCTAGCATCTGACGCAATGAATCCCAGCCTGGGAGTTGGGATGTAATTCTGGCTGCTCCAACAATGTTGGTATATCAGCTGTAATGTTTACTTTCCGCTCACTGGAATTTATAATGTGCACGGTTTTTGAATGGCAAAGCACAAGGCAGTTCCCCCCTCCCCCCGTGGAATGTTTTAGAACCTTTAATTTCTTGTTGTTAATTTATGTGGTGAATCCTGATTTAAGATGGGGCTTTAAAAAAAAGTTGTTGGGCAGGGCAGATGAAGTTAGAAATTGATCATGCCTCGTGTCCTGCAGTCAGTTGATTCCAAGACTAGTCTTGATGATGTCTCTACTGTTGGGTTAAGGGTTGGGGGTGTCGGTGGGAGACGTTGGTCTATTTTGTATCGTCTTAGTTTATTTTCAAGACTTGGAAACTTGTTAGTTCTATTTAAGGCCCAATTCACTGTTGATTGCAATTGATGCAAAATGAAAATCATTGGAAATGTTTTTTAAAAAATGACCACAAAGCATAATTGGTAATCATCTATGGAGGAGGAAACCAATGTGTCCAACATAGTTCCCCCAGGTCATTAATGTTAGTTTGTAGTCAGTAATGTTTATTCCTTAATATCCTTTAAGCTCAAAATTAAATCCTTGTCTTGTTCATCATTAGCCAAAATAAGCACATACTTCACTTTCTGTTTAGTTCTATTGAGCCACTTTTTCTATAAACCATTGATTTATTTGGTAACCTCAATAAATACATGTTTTGTTCATTGCAAAACAATGTGCTTATCTGTATATATTTCAATGTTATTTTTGTAAAGTTCCTTTTCCTGCCAGTTTGATCTTTTTTCATCTTCATAAGCACTGAAGCACATTGGAATTATTTCGTTTGGCTGTGAACGGTGTCTCCTCATGGCTGGGACATGCAACTCTATGGCCTCCGTAAGAGAGTTGGAGCAGGTTGAAGTTGAGCTGCCCTGCTTCATTCTCTTGTGTGAGTTTGCGCTTACCTTAGCTTTGCCATCAGGAAAGTGTTATCAAGAATCAGGATCTTTGTGGCTTAATTAGCAAAAAACACAAAACCATGAAAGGAAAAAGAAACTTTTCAGTAATTTTGTTTTTTACATTCAGTCGTTTAGCAGCATGTGTTCAGACCTTGTCAGGTCTCAGAATTAAGTCTTTAATTTTTATGTTTTGGAGGGATTGGGACCCCTCGGAATATTTGTGTGTGGGGGCGGGGGGGGGGGGGGGGGGGAGGGAAGGGGGAGTGGGATGCTTGTGGTGCAGATACAGTGGATTGAGGCAAAGTAGTTCCTAAGATGGTTTAAACCCAATGGGAGATGGGGTTTGAATAAGAATAGAAATTGGAGAAGGTGGTTATCATCAACAATGAAATATAGATAATTATGTACAAAGTGTATCATGCCATTGTATTAAATACTTTAAATTATTTCTGTAAAATGTCAAGGCATAAAAACACTCACTCTCCAGAAGTTATTTGCAGCCTTTTGCTTATTAGGACTAAGGTGTCTAGCTTAAAAGTGTAGTAGTTGTGCGTGGAATACAGTCGTAAATATGTAGTTTTCCAGATAGATAGGTGGTGAACGGAGGCTGATTTTTGTAATTCTAAGTGACTAAACTGCAAAATGTTTCCTTAAACAATCACAGTAGAATGTGGCGACCTTGTTTCAGCATTACAGTCCATGACATTTACAAAAACCTAACTGGTAAACCAAAATCGACCAAATAACCTCTGCAGCTTCAGCATAATATTGTCAGACACAGATAAACATCAGTTTCACCTTGAAGGCAGAATGTCCTGAACTGTGTCTCATTTGACTCCAGTAAGGAAGATTCAGATTCGTAACTCTACAAACCAAGTTCTTTGGTTTGTGTTTTCAGAGCTCAATATTATTAACCCATGTCCTTCCTTAACTGCAAAACATTTCTCTGTGACTTGTGATGTGTTTAGGTCAGTTGAATTATTAACCCTCATGTTTATTAAAAACTGATCTTGCAAACTAATGAGAGCCAATCATTGAAGTCTCTGTGATCAAAAGATTAGGAAAAAGGGACCTCAGTAGCCTCCTCAGCTCAGTCGCACTGCTTTGAGTCCAGTTCCAAAACTAGTGTCAATCACTAGTCCTCATGCAAATTCTGTCAGTACAGTTATTTTGGCACAACGCTAAGATAAATGTTCACTATTGCAAGCTCTATGAAGCCCAATGCTTAAAGTGCTGTCAACTTGGGCACAAGTCACTGCAAGTTGAAGTTTGGGGACTGGCATCAGGAAATGGGAATTGAATGTCTTGAACCCAAAAACACGTGACAAAGGGAGATTTAATGGGGACATCACCTATTCTGGTAAGAGTTTAATGGTTGCATGCATAGTGCGTATGTATCTCTTGGCGTTCCCCCTGTGTACTGTGTAAAATTATACTGCACTATCAGACGTTTGCTGTGAGTTGTGGAGGAAGCTTCTCTCGCTGAGGATGAGAATGGGCAACAGTCCAGGACAGTTCTTTTATCCCCAGTCACTGCAGGTGGTTCAGTGCTCTGAGCTGGTTTGCTAAAGTAAGGACCTGCCAGGCTTTATTGCAATAAGTTTTTTAATTAGTCTCGCCTACTCCGGGGCTATTCCAGTCCTGGCCAGTCTGAGGCGATTTGCTGGCATCAATTCTGGGAAACCATCAATAGAGTAAGGAGCTCCGAGACCAGCAATCAAAGTGAAACCCAAGGACTGTTCCCACAAATCAGATACATATTGCGGGAGTGCTTTGTATTCTTCGTATATGGCAATATGTCGTCTTCACAGCAATGTTGACATGATTGGACCAGCAGAGCCCTTGATGCACTGGGACTTTTGGAACATTTACCTGACTGGCTTGGAGCTCGGAACAACTGGCCCACAGTAATTGGTAATGGTCGAACATAGACTTCCCTGCTCGAGTGCTTTTGGGTTGACAGGTCTCACAGGTGGAAGATAAGTTAAAAATTACAGTTTTCACCAGTCGCCAATGGTCCAGAAAGTGCATCTTTTTCAGTCCCAAACTCCTAAAATTGGCAGCAAAAGTTTGAGATAGAAATGGAAAATGCTGGAAACGCTTGGCAGGTCAGGCATCATCTGTGGAGAAAAACCAGATTTGCTGTTTTAGGTTAATGATGACTCCTCATCGGAACACAACTGTAATGTTCTGATGAAGGGTCATCATTGGTCAGAAACGTGAACCTATTTTTCTCCACCGATGCTGCCAGACCTGCTGGGCATTTCCCGCAGTTTCCGATTTCCAACACCTGCAGTATTTCTGCTTTTGTGCAGACCTTTTTATTTTTTTCTCTCACTGGTACCAGGGACAGTGGAATATCTCCTCTCTGTGATATTGTTGAGTAGTATTGATTAGGCTGTGACTATGACGGCAATTCTGTTTCCCCCCCCCCCTCCACCCCGTCCAGATACTTTTTCCCTTAATATTTATAGTACGTCAAAGAATTTAATCATTAAAATGGAATGTTTTCTGGTATTGTACAGCTAAAATGCTTTTGATTAAAAACAGTTGCTTGCATTTTGAATTTCTGACAACTGTGGGTTGCAGCAAGGGATGGGAGGAACCGATTTGCTTCATTCACTGTTTGCAAATAATGTACATTTTTTATAAATTTGTAACTGTATGATTTAATGGAATTAGATTTCTTAGGTTTCAATGTCTCGTGTTTATGTTTTCCTATTGGTTTGCTCTGGGTTGATGAAATAAAAGTGAAATGGCATTGCATATCGAGTGTCCCAGCACAGTCTCTAACGTGGCTTTTTAAGACTCTGAATTTTTCGGGTGAAGCATTCAGCTAATTTTCAATTGGCAGTTGTGAGTTTCTCTGTCACCAGGTGTAAGCTTGAGCACGTGCAGTTGAATAGCTGCCTTTACACCTTATGCTAACTCTCATAGCTGGAGGGGTTACGAAAGGTGAGGTCAGTCTTTTGGGTGTTGATGAAATAAACAAGAGTGCCTAAAAAAAACCAGACTGGGAACATGAGCGGAGGGTTCTTAAAATTGATGCCAGATAATCTGGGGACAGAGAGGACTGGGAATAATGAATAGGCTTCCGTGATGATGCCCAGGACTTGTATGGGGAATTACTGATTGACTTCTCTGTAGGACTTGTAGCATACAAGCTCCCTGAGGATTGGTAATTACCTTACCATGTGGAGCTCGAATCCTGATCCCTTTATAAAGCAGGCCCGAGTGGGTCCATTGATGTACCGCCCCGGTTGAGACCTGTTGTGTTCACTTCAGGCTTGTGGCTTTTGCTTTATTTTGTGCAATAAAGCCCTGTTCCTTTACAGATGATTCCTGGAGTTGTTATAGTTTCCCAAATATCAGACACAGATAGGTGGATGAAGTCATGTCGGGTAATTGTCATTGTGTAGCAAGAGAACCAACATAGAAAGATAATCCTGGGGGGAATGGTAACATTTAGTGAAGTGACATAAGCAGAAAATAGCTGCCTTCTTGGACCTTCTGCCTTCCCTTAAGCCAATTTGCTTTAGGTCTGCTCCCTGCAACTTTCTCTCATTAACTTGGAGTCTGTTTGTCTGCTCCTCACGTTTAACTTCACTCAATAGGACCTCTTTCAGATTCCTGTCTTTGTCCCTTAACGACTGTCTTCCTGGGTAGGTTTCTGTCCCCTTCCCATGTCCTGCTCTTTTAGGCGTTCTCTTTAGAATGATGCTCCTCTTCCAGGTCACCTGACCTTTTCACACAGTTTCACTTTTGTTCTTTATCTCCTGTCTGTGCAGGTGCAGGGCTGGCTTCTCAATAAGAAACTAAGAATATGAGCTCCACGCGCGTGCAGGACCTGTTCCCAGCCTGAAGGTGCAAAAATACCAACTGCTCATGAACGGCCATCCTCCAATTTGCGCGTGTGCAGAAGACCTGAAGAATGGGAAAAGGCAGTGACTGTGCATGGGCGGCCATTCCACAGCCAGGTCTTGCTCAGGAACACCCAGGCCCACTGGAAACCACCTCCAATTTAAAAGGTTTTTTCTCTTCGTGGTGCGACACGGCAATCTAGTCACTTGATGCTGAGATAAACACAAACATTGCAAAAACTGCAACTGTTCTGTCCAAGCTGAGTAAGAGAGTTTGGAACAACAGCAACCTGACTGACAACACCAAGTCGGGAGTCTACCGAGGCTGTATCCTCAATACACTCCTCTACAGTGGTGAGATCTGGACAACACATGCTAAACAGGAGAAAAATATGAACAGTTTTCGCCTTTGCTGCCTAAAACCTATCTTCAGCACCTCTTGGCAGGACAGATACACCAACTCGAAGGTGGACTGTGTTAATAATTAGCACACACTTGTTGCTAAGCCATCGATATCTGAACTTCCCTGGCCATGTTCATTAGATGGATGACAGATGTACAGAGATTTTCTGTATGGTGAACTTGTCACTGGGTCACAACCTCCTGGGCCTCCGTACCTCCAGAGTTGACAATCAACGCAAACCATCATCTCTGAAGACAGAAGCCTGTCAATGACCAAGTACTGAAATGGGTTGGTTTAAGGAGAATAGAAAAAGACAGCTGGAGATTGTGCCGTCAATGATGAAGCAAGTTAATTCAATGAATTAACATCAAATTAGTGTGAATAAATGAAGTGCTCATCCACATGTTAGCAGCATGAGGTAGTCGACTGGTTAGATAATCTCAAACCATTAGGGAACACCAATGTTTAAGGATTATTAAATCCTGTTTTTAAAACTTTTTTTATTCATTCACTGGATGTGGGCATTGCTGGCTGGCCAGCATTTATTGTCCATCCCTAATTGCCCTGGAGGAAGTGGTGGTTAGCTATTGTCTTGAACCGCTGCAGTCCATGTGGTGTCGTGCACCCATAGTGCTGTTAGGGAGTGAGTTGCAGCATTTTGACCCAGCGACAGTGAAGGAACGGCAATATATTCCCAAGTCACGATAGCTTGGAGGGGAATTTCCAGGTGGTGGTGATCCCATGTGTCTGCTGCCCTTGTCCTTCTAGATATTAGCGGCTGTGTGTTTGGAAGGTGCTGTCTAAGGGGTCTTGATCGGTTCCTGCAGTACATCTTGTAGATGGTGCACACTGTATGTCAGTGGTACAGGGATTGGATGTTGATGGTAAAATGGGCTAGTTTTTTTACAATATTAAAATGTGCATTAATAGCTTTAGAATAGACAAACTTAGAGGCATGATGGGAAATGTAGCCAATACAATAGGCCTGATGGGATTCTTGGCCAAGGATAGTTCTGGGGCAGCTAACCCAACAGCTTTCACAGGCATTCATTGTCAACAGGACAAGGAGATGAGGCAGAACTGAAGGCCATATCCAAGGCTGCGCAGCAAGATAAGGGGAACGTTGGCTGATAGGATAGTATGCTTAGTTAACAAATTAATGAGAAACATCACAACGAAAAGTAGGATGATAACTATAAATTTGTTCGACAAACCCTGTACCATAGAGAGAGGCGCCATGGCAGTTCTTTCTCTGCAGCAGGTGCCTGTAAAATATAGCCTTATTTACTAGAAGGCTTACCAATTTAGAATGATTGTTACCCCAGTGTTGTGGTAAAATCAAGCAGGCTGCTTTGTCCTGGTTGGTGTACTTCTGAGTGCTATTGGAGTGGCACTCATTCAGGCAAATGAACATAGAACATAGAACAGTACAGCACAGAACAGGCCCTTCGGCCCACGATGTTGTGCCGAGCTTTATCTGAAACCAAGATCAAGCTATCCCACTCCCTATCATCCTGGTGTGCTCCATGTGCCTATCCAATAACCGCTTAAATGTTTCTAAAGTGTCTGACTCCACTATCACTGCAGGCAGTCCATTCCACACCCCAACCACTCTCTGCGTAAAGAACCTGGAGTGTATTCCATCTCACTCTTGACTTGTGCTTTGTGGATGGTGGACAGGCTTTGTGGAGTTAGGAGTTGAGTCATTCGCCACAGGATTCCCAACCTCTGACCTGTTCCTATAGCCACAGTATTTATATGGCTAGTCAGTTCATGTGGTCAATGGTGACCCCCAGAATGTTGATGCTGGGGAATTCAGCGATGGTAATGACATTGAATGTCAAGGGGTGATGGTTAGATCCTCTCTTGTTGGAGGTGGCCATTGCCTGGCACTTTTATATGGCAGAAATGTTATTTTCCTCTTGTCAGGCCAATCCTGAATATTGTCCAGGTCCTGCTGCATTTGGACAGGAACTGCCTCAGTATCTGGAGAGTCACGACTAATTCTGCACATTGTGCAGTCATTAGGGAACATCTTCACTTCTGACCTTAAGACCTCGGGTGGGATTTTATGGCCTCGCTCAACCCGAGACTAGAAAATCCTGCCCGAGGTCAATGGACCTTCCCATTGTCCACCCCTCGCCCGCTCCAATTCCCGTGGTGGGCAGGGCAGTAGAATTCCGGCACTTATGATGGAAAGAAGGCAGCTAATGAAGCAGCTGAAAAGGTTGGGCCTAGGACACCACCCTGAGGAACTCCAGCAGTGATGTCCTGGAACCGAGAATATTGACCTCCAAAAACCACAGCCATCTTCCTTTGCAGGTTGGAGTCATACCTGGTCCAGTTTTGTTCGGGCTCCTTGATACCACACTTGGTCAAATCCTGCCTTGATGTCAAGGGCAGTCACTCTCATCACACTTCCAGGTGTTTCTTAGGTTCTATTTTAACATATAGGGAGAAAACTGTTGAATCAACCTTTGAAAAGCACATGCAAATGCTGCAAAAAGTAGGTTAAAATGTATTGAGTACCTCAATTCATATGAATATAAAAATGAAATACAAAAAAGCATTTGATAATGTGCCGCACCAGAAATTTTTGCACAAAATTAAAGCTCATGGGATTGTTAGTAATATATTAGCATGAACTGAGAATTGGTAATGGACAGAATTGCAAGTAACGTTCACACAATGAAATTATCAAGAAATGATCATCTTCCCTTGATGTTCAATGACATTGCCATTTCTGAATTTCTCACTATCAACAACCTGAAGGTCACCATTAACCGGAAACTTACTGGCTCAGCCATGTAAATGTAATGGCTGCAAGATTAGGTCAAAAGTTGAGAATTCTGTGGCAAGTAGCTCATGCCCTGACACCCAAATCCTGTCCACCATCTACAAGGTGCAAGCCAGACACACTCGAGAAGTTCAACATTATCCAAGACAAAGTTCACTTGATCGGCACCATTATTTCTCGGCTATTAATTTAAACACCCTCCAGTTCAATGAGGTAAAAAAATAGGAGTCGACTCTTAAATAAGTGAGATTGTTGATTGAAGTAAACACTTCAGGTACCAACTCAAACAGTTGTAACTCTTTTACTTAACTACGAACTGAGCGTCAACTTTAACTATTTAACTGAAAATAGATGCCGCTGAGTTTTTGGAAAAACATGGCTAGAAATATCTCTGATGTAGAATCTACCTTCTTAGTCTTCTCTCTGAAGAACCCCTTCAGGGCATGCTTCTTATGATGATGAATCTCTATCGAGTTATCTTTGGAAAACAAAGTGTCTTTTATCTACAAATTCCTCCACTTGCTTCCAGAAGATTCTCTGTCATTCATCCAATTGTATAATCAGAAACCAATCACAGGGCTCGAACAGCCAATTAAATTACTTGTAAATGACACCATCATGCTTGGTTTATAACGGCAATAAAATTTGATGCCATTGGGTCTATGCAAAAGTAAACACATTCCCATATTTGGTCAACACAGAAAGTTTCTGACCACAGTTGCCAGACCAGATCCTAACTCAGTAACTTTATGACCTGCATCTGGTTTTAATTATAAGTTGACCAAAAATCCCAGCGTGCTTAACTCTCAGCCAGAATAGCCATTTTAAAGCCAATATTGCCATTATTGTTGTTAAAATCATTGTTGTAGTCATTCTTTCTCCATCCATCACCTTAAACATTCACTCCCTCTGCTAGTGGCAGCAATGTGTGCAATCTATACAATGCACTGCAACAACACTCAAGGCTCCTTCTACATCACTGTCCAAATCCACAACCTCTACCACCTGAAAAGACAAGGTGTATGGATACGTGTGGGAACACCATCACCTGTAAGTTTCCCTCCAAGTCATTCAACAACCTTACTTGGAACTGTATCCTATTCCTTCACTATCGCTTGGTCAATATGAAACATAGAAAACTACAGCACAAAACAGGCCCTTCGGCCCCACAAGGTGTGCCGAACATATCCCACCTTTTAGGCCTATCTATAACCCTCCATCCTATTAAGTCCCATGTACTCATTCAGGAGTTTCTTAAAAGACCCTATTGAGTTTGCCTCCACCACCACTGACGGCAGCCGATTCCACTCGCCCACCACCCTCTGTGTGAAAAACTTCCCCCTAACATTTCCCCTGTACCTACCCCCCAGCACCTTAAATCTGTGTCCTCTCGTAGCAGCCATTTCCACCTGGGAAAAAACCTCTGAGAGTCTACCTGATCTATGCCTCTCAACATCTTATATACCTCTATTAGGTCTCCTCTCATCCTACGTCTCTCCAAGGAGAAAAGACCGAGCTCCCTCAGCCTATCCTCATAAGGCATGCCACTCAATCCAGGCAACATCCTTGTAAATCCCCTCTGCACCCTTTCAATCTTTTCCACATCCTTCCTGTAATGAGGCGACCAGAACTGAGCACAGTACTCCAAGTGGGGTCTGACGAGGGTCTTATATAGCTGCATCATTATCCCCGCACTCCTAAACTCAATCCCTCGATTGATAAAGGCCAGCACACCATACGCCTTCTTAACCACCTCCTCCACCTGTGGGGCCGATTTTAGAGTCCTATGGACTCGGACCCCAACCTGCAACTCCCTCCGGTTTGGTACTGTGTATGTTCACCACCACCTTGAGTGCAGTGAGGCAAGAACAATAAATGCTGACTTTACCAGCAATGTTCACATCCCAAACCTGAATTTTAACAAAGCCAGGCCTATATTCTCCAGAGTTTAGAAGAACGAGAGGTGATATTAATGAAACATAGGAGCTTGATGCTGGAAAAATATTTCTCTTGGCTGCAGATCAAGAACTAGAGGTCACGATCTCCGAGCAAGGAGTTGGCCGTCAGGACTGAGACAAGTAGATTTTTCTTCATTTAAAATATTGCGTACGTGCAGAATTCTCTGCAGCAGAAAGCTGTAGATACTCAGCAATCGAGCAACTGGAACCAAGGGAATTCAGGAAATTGGGAGATAGTTCAGGAAGATAGATTTGAGACATGCTTTTGCTGAATGGCAGAGCAACCTCGCGGGGCCGAATGGCCTATTCTTTCTATTTCTTATATTTTTATGTTCTTAAAATTCAAGAGAACAAACAATGAAGTTAAAGAAAAAATAATCAGGGTTGAATGGCAATTTCCAAATATTTATCCTGTTCACAGGTACAACTTTTTTCATAAATTCCTCCAAGTGTTCACTCACAACTAAACGCAGGGACTGAGGGCAACACAAAACACAATTGCACAAAGTTGCTTATTTCATAGTAAAAGTAGCAAAATCAATTAATCTTAAACGGGTGTTTTTCTTTTAACCAGGATAAATGTCTGACATTTAAAACCGACCTTTAACAGGGGAAAGAATCCCAGAGAAAAGCTGCGGTGAACATGGTGATTTGTGTGTCTGATGGCCGCTATGGTACTGAATACAAAATAAAGGATCAGAAAACATGCCTAGCATTTCAAAGTCATGGCGTGAAAAGCATCCACTTATAAAGAAATAGCTGCCATTTCCATAGTGCCTCTCACACTTGCCAATCATCTCAATGCTCTTCTGAATCATAGAATCCCTACAGTGCAGAGGGAGGCCATTTGGCCCAACGAGCCTGCACTGACAACAATCCCACTCGGGCTGTATTCCCCATAACCCCATGCGTTTACCTTAACTAGTCCTAACATTAGGGGCAATTTAGTATAGCCAATCTACCTAACCTGCACATCTTTGGAGTGTGGGAGGACACCGGAGCACCTGGAGAAAACCCGCACAAACGGGGAGAATATGCAAACTCCATACGGCCAGGGACCCGAGGCCAGAATTGAACCTGGGTCTCTGGCGCTATGAGGCAGCAGTGCTAACCACTGTGCCATCGTGCTGCCCTTCCAGCTCCACACAGTGACCCGAGGGTGGAATTGAACCTGGGTCCCTGGCGCTGTGAGACAGCAGTGCCAACCACCGTGCGTCTCTGCTGAGAATGACAGATTAATGAAGTGCTGTCACTGTTGTAACGTTGGGAACACGACAGCTGATTTGACACAGCAAGATCCCACTAACCGCAATGAGGTAAACAAAGAACTAATTTTTTAGTGATTCTGTTTGGATAAATTTTGACCGTATTCTTACAGCTTTCCCATCCCCTCCCTCAGTCTTCCCCCACCCCATCTCCCCAATTCCAATGTGTTTGTAACTAACAAAATGTTCAATAAAAACTTTATTATCACAATTATGTTTCAAAGCTTGCAATTTTTCTCTGGCTGCTGCCTCCAGTATTGTCCTTGAAGTGGGTATTTAATTCCTGAAGACACCATGCTAATCCTGGAGAGTTGTCCACCCTAATCGGCCTCCGTTTAAAGCCTAATCCAAAAGACAGCACCTCCAACTAGGCAGTACTTCCTCAGTACTGCACTAAAGTATCAGCCTTGCATACAAATTGCAGAACATTAACGCATAGATACCGCAAGAAATTAGGAAAGCAAATGGGATATTGGCCTTTATTGCAAAGGAATTGGAATACAAGAGTTAAAAAACACCTGAATAGAATTGTTTTAAGTTTTGGTGAGATTGCACCTAAAGTATTTGTGTTCACCTCACCTATGCTTAGAATCCCTATAATGCGGAGATGCCAGCTTGGACAGGGGTGGACACAGTAATTTCACCTGATGCAGGAGCAGCACTCCGAAAGCTCGTGCTACCAAATAAACCTGATGGACTTTAACTTGGTGCTGTGAGACTAGAATCCCTATAGCACAGAAGGTGGCCATTTGGCCCATTGAGTCTACACCGACTCTCCAAAAAAGCATCTGATGCAGGCCCATGCCCACCACTCCTATCCCCGTGACCCCGTGCATTTACCACGGCTAATCCACCTACCCTACACATCTTTGGACTGTGGGAAGAAACTGGACCGCCCGGAGAATACCCACACAGACACGGGGAGAATGTGCAGACCCTGCATGGACAGTGACCCAAGGCCAGAATCAAACCCGAGTCCCTGGCGCTGTGAGGAAGCAGCGCTAACCACTGTGCCACCTCAGGAAGGATAAACTTGCCTTAGAGTGCAACAAAGGTTCACTGGATTAATTCCAAGAATGAGTAGGTTGTCCTTTGGAAGAGAGAGTGAGTGCATCAGCCTGTAGTTTGGAAGAATGAGAGGTGATTTCATGCAAACATATAAAAATTCTTAAGAAACTTGACAGGGTAGACACTGAGAGAATGTTTCCCCAACTTGGGTGTCTCGAGCCAGGGGATTGCAATCTCAGAAAAACCCATTGGCCAGTTAAGACTGAGATTAATCATAGGACCATACATGATAAAAAGAGGTCATTCAGCCCATCGAGCCTGTGCCAGTGCTGTTCCAAGAACAATTTAGCTCGGTTCTCCCTCCTCTGCCCTTTCCCTGTCACCCTGCAGTTCCTTTCCTTTGGGTGCTTATCAAATTCCTTCCTGAAAGTCAAGATTAAATCTGTCTCCACCACACTGTCGAGCAGTGGATTCCACACCCCAAACACCCGCTGTTCTGTAAAAAATATTTATCTCACCTTGCCTTTGGTTCTTCTGTCTGTTACCTCAAATCTGCAGCTTTGGGCTACCAATTCCTACCTAGAAAGAAAGCAATGTTCAAATGGTGAGAAACTATCACGTGGTTGTAAAGGGATTGGAGTACAAGAGTAAGGAAGTATAGGATTTTGAGAAGATCACATCTGGAATACTGTGTTATTTTAGTTTCCGGCCTAAGGAAGGCCATACTTGCCTTGGAGGAAGTGCCACAAAGATTCATTGTCAGAAGGTGTGATAGGACAGAAAGCCCACTGCTTCTATCTTGTATGGTCTTACTGTCTAATAACAGGGAGGGCCAGAGAGAGGGAGGGGACAAGAGAGAAATCAACACCTTAAGCACGAATTTGTGAATCTTCAAGTAAAGCTTCAAGTTTTTAGGTGTTCAGATCATCAACAACCTGTGCTGGTTCTCCCATTCTGACACCATAGTTATATATAGCCCACCAACACTTACGTTCTCAGGAGGTTAAGGAAATTTGGTATGTTCACTATAACTCTCACCAATTTTTACAGATGCACCATAGAAAGCATTCTTTCTGGATGTATCACAGCTTGGTATGGCTCCTGCTCTGTCCGACCACAAGAAACTACAATGGGTCGTGAACAAAGTCCAGTCCATCACGCAAACCGGCCTCCCATCTATTGAGTCCATCGACACTTCCCGCTGCCTCGGAAAAGCAGCCAGCATAATCAAGGACCCCATGCACCCTGGACATTCTCTCTTCCACCTTCTTCCATTGAGAAAAAGATACAAAAGTCTGAGGTCACGTACCAACCGACTCAAGAACAGCTTCTTCCCTGCTGCTGTCAGACTTTTGAATGGACCTATCATATTCAGCTGACCTTTCTTTACCCTATCTGTAACTGCAACACCACATTCTACACCCTCTTTTTTCCTTCTCTCCTATGTATTCTCCGAAAGATGTGCTGGTTAGATGCATTGGCCATGCTAAATTCTCCCTCAGTGTACCCGAGCAGGTGCCGGAGTGTGGCGACCAGGGGATTTTCAAAGTAATTTGATTGCAGTGTTGATTTAAGCCTACTTGTGACACTAATAAATAAACTTTAAAAACTTTTACTCTATGAATGATATGTTTTGTCTGTATAGCGCCCAAAAAACAATACTTTTCACTGTATCCCAATACATGTACCAATAATAAATCAAATCAAATCTTTGGGAGTCACAGAATCACAGATTACTACAGTGCAGAAGAGACCCTTTGGCCCATCGAGTCTGCACCGACGCATGAAAGGCCCTGACCTGCCCACCTAATCCCACTTGCCAGCACTTGGCCCATAGCCTTGAATGTTATGGCATGTCAAGTATTCATCCAGGTACTTTTTAAAGGATGTGAGGCATCCCGCCGCCACCTCCCTCCCAGGCAGTGCATTCTAGATTGTCACCACCCTCTGAGTAAAAAGGTTTTTCCTCAAATCCCCCCTAAACCTCCCACCCCTCACTTTTAACTTGTGTTCCCTCAGACTGACCCTTCAACTAAGGGGAACAGCTGCTCCCTATCCACCCTGTCCATGCTCCTCATAATCTTGAACACCTCAATCAGGTCACCCCTCAGTCTTCTCTGCTCCAGAGAAAACACCCCAAGCCGATCCAACCTCTCTTTATAATTTAAATGCTCCACTCCAGGCAGCATCCTGGTGAATCTCCCCTGCACCTCCTCCAGTGCGTTCACATTCTTCCTATAATGTGGCGACCAGAACTGCACACAGTATTCCAGCTGTGGCCTCACCAAAGTTCTAGATAACTCCATCATGACCTCTTTGCTTTTGTAATCTATACCCCGATTGACAAAGGCAAGTGTGCCACATACCTTTTTCACCACCCTATTAACCTGCCTTTCCGCCTTCAGAGATCTATAGACAAACATGCCAAGGTCCCTTTGTTCTTCGGAACTTCCAAGTGTCAGACCTTTCATAGTATACTTCCTTGTCAAATTACTTCTTCCAAAGTGCATCACCTCACACTTTTCAGGGTTAAATTCCATCTGCTACTTATCCACCCATTTGACCATCTCATCTATATCTTCCCATGACACTCAACCTCACTGTTAACCACCTGGCCAATCTTTGTGTCATCGGCAAACTTACTGATCCTACCCCACACGTAGTCATCTATGTCATTTATATAAATGATAAACAACAGGGGCCCATCACAGATCCCTGTGGCCACTGGCCTCCAGTCACTAAAGCAGCCGTCTGCCATCACTCTCTGTCTCCTACCGCTAACTATCTGATGAATCTGACAAAGGAGCAGGGCTCCGAAAGCTGATGGCATTTGCTACCAAATAAACCTGTTGGACTTTAACCTGGTGTTGTTAAAACTCTTACTGTGTCCTACCGCTAAGCCAATTATAATTATAATTAATTAATAATAATCAACCTTATCAGATCACCCTGTATCCCATGTGCATTTGCCTTCTGAATAAGTCTCCCATGTGGGTCTTTATCAAAGGCTTTGCTGAAATTCATGTAAACTACATCAACTGCACTACCCTCATCCACACACTTGGTCACATGCTCAACAAATTCAATCAAATTTGTTAGATATGATCTCCCTCTGACAAAACCATGCTGACTATCCCTGATCAAACCTTGCCTCTCCAAATGGAGATAGATTCTCTGCTTCAGAATCTTCTCCAGTAGTTTCCCAACCATAGACGTGAGAGTCACTGGTCTATAGTTCCCTGGCTTGTCTCTACAATCCTTCCTAATTAGTGGGACCACATTAGCTGTTCTCCAGTCCTCTGGCATCTCCCTGGTGTGGAGATGCCGCGTTGGACTGGGGTGAACACAATGTCACATTATCAGTAACTCCCACAGCTTGCCTCCTGGGCTTGTAGAATCTCACTAGCTTTTCTGTCTGGAGACAATACAGATTTCTTTAACCTATGTTTAATGTTCCCTCCACCCACATTGTCTGTACCTTTAAGACCTGGCTGGTTGTAGGATTCGCAACCTAATCAGTATTCTGCAACTTGATTTTGTCTGTTTGCACTGTTTGAGAGCACATTTCCACTCCATCTGATGAAGGAGCAGTGCTCCGAAAGCTTATGGCATTTGCTACCAAATAAACCTGTTGGACTTTAACCTGGTGTTGTGAGACTTCTTACCGTGATCTCCCTGGTGGCCAGGGAGGAATAAAAATTTGGGTCAGAGCCCCTGCAATTTCCTACCTTGCCTCCCACAACAGCCTGGGACACAATTTATCTGGACCTGGAGATTTGTCCACTTTTAAGCTTGCCAATACCTCCAATACCTTGTCACTCTCTATGATAATTTTCTCTAGAGCCTCACAGTCTCTCTCCTCAAGTTCCATAATTACCTCCTGATTCTCATGGGTGAAGACAGATGTGAAATATTTGTTTAACAGCCTACCAATGTCCTCTGCCTCCACCCATAGATTTCCCCCTTGGTCCCTAATGGGCCCTATTCTTTCCTTGGTTATCCTCTTCCCATTGATATACTTATGGAATGTCTTAGGATTTTCCATACTTTAACCAGCCAGAGCTTTCTCATGTCCCCTAATTTGCTCTCCTAATCTCCTTAATTCTTAAGCCCCATTCTGCATTTTCTGTACTCCACTAATGCCTCCGCCCCCTTATACTTGTTAAAAGCCTCTCTTTTCCTTCTCATCGTACCCTGAATGTCTCTGGTCATCCATCGTTCTCTGGGTTTGTTACACATTCCTATTACCCTAGAGGGAAGATGTTGGGCCTGTACCCTCCCCATTTCACCTTGGAACACCCCCCACTGCTCTTCTGTAGATTTCCCCACAAGTAACTCATTCCAGTCTACCTTGGACAGACCCTGCCATATTTTGTTAAAATCTACTCTTCCCCCAATCCAAAACCTTTTTCTGCAATTTATCAATTTATTTGTCTATAACAAATTTGAATTGAACCATGTTGTGATCGCTATCACCAAAATGCTCCCCCACCAACACATCAACCACCTGTCTGGCTTCATTTCCCAGAATTAGATCCAGCACAGCTCTATCCCTTGTTGGATCCTCTACACATTGACCTAAAAGGTTTTCCTGTATACATTTTAAGAACTCTACTCCATCTAAGCCATTAACATGACGGCTATCCCAATTAATGTTGGGAAAGTTGAAATCATCTAATATAATTACCCTCTTATTATTTTTACACCCCTTCATAAATTTAGAACCAGGATAAGGGGCTGTTCATTCAGCACTGAGATGATGTTTTGAGCATTTTTTTGAGAAATAAGATACAACTTTTAATTCTTTTTTTTAGCTGGATTAAAAAAACATTAAACTGTCATTCTATTAAGAAAATTGGCGGGGGGGGGGGGACTGCTCCCAACCTGAATATGCAACTTGCATTCCATCCAAGTGGTATGAAAGGGGAACAGATATCTAATTGCAACCCCTACCCGCCCTGAAGAGTATGAAAGACCCCAACTCCTGTTGGCTTTCAATTACAACTCTTCAAAAGTCTGAGATGCATTGAAATACACTAACACATTCTACAAAATATTACCCACAGAGTCAAATGCATTTGGAATATACAGCCATCAGGAATTTTAAGAACTGTTTTACCAAGCCAGCGAGAACACAAGGAGAGATCAGAATGGACATACATGAACTATGAACATCTGAACATATGAACTAGGAACATACAAACATAGGAACTAGGTGTAGGCCACTTGGCCCTTCAAACCAGCTCTGCTACTCAATATGATCACAGCTGATCTGACTGTATCCTCCTGCCTACACCGAATGACCTTTCACCCCCTTTCTTATTAAGCATATATCTACCTCTGCCTTGAAAATATTCAAAGATTCTACTGCCACTGTCCTTTGAAGAAGGGAGTTCCAAAAGCTCACTTCTGGGCTATTACCCTCGATCATGAAGACTGATGCAAAATTCCTGCTCATTTCATCTGCCACCTCCTTATTTTCCATTGTTAATTCCCCAGACTCAATTTCTATAGGACCAATGCTCACTTTATAAACTCTTCTTATTTCAGTACCTATTGAAGCTCTCACTAGCCATCTCTATATTTCTGGCTGGCTTTCTATCAAGCTCTAATTTTTCCCTCCTTATTAATCTTTTTGTCATTATTTGCTGTTCTTCATCACTGTACTGAAAAGTTACTAGAAAGTTGTATCTTTCTCTCTCTGTCGAAAGTATTGTGCTCAGATTTGCAAAGTAACCATCCTGAGAAGAGGGCCCTACTGCAAACCATGATCTTTTGGGAAGAAAATTTGGAAATCTGCTCCATACAACTATGACTACTCACAGGTCGCACTCTACATTAAAAAATTTAATTCACTCACCAAAATGACCAATTATTTACCTTTGCTATGAGACCCTGAATAAACTTGGAATGATTGATTCATTACAAAAACAATTTTTGTTTTAAAATAATGCAAGAACTGGTTAACACACGATTGTACTCTGCAGGTGTAATGATCTTTCCCTTTTCAAAAATACCCCAGCACGCGCACACACACAGAGAAACAAACAAAGGGTCTCTGCAGAGATGGGCTTTGGAGGTTAGGCTGGATAAAATGAAGGATAAAGTTTGCAGGGTTTCGATGCTGTCGATCTTGAGCTCCCTCGTGTGAAGACAGGCCGCTTGGTCCCAGTAGGTGTCTACAGGTTCTCACCAACAGAGCTTCAGTATGGAGGAGAATACAGAGTTCAATCAATTCACTTTACAGGTTTCAAAATGCAGACAAGTTATACTCGGGATGAAGATTCTCTGGCTGCAAATTGATAACCACACACAATTTCAGACAAGGCAACGAGAGAATGAATTAGTGCACCCTTCCTTCCTGCCTTATTTCTCAAAAACAGAGTTCAAAACAACAGGTGCAAAATTTCAAGCTTCTCTGTCAAGTGATTTCTAATAAATCATTAGCCTTTTCCTTTAAACCAGTTTTTCCTCATCAATTAAAGTGCAGGTTAATGTGTGAAAAAGCAAACAGCGCTTACTCCTCAAGCTGGTCAGGTGATTTCTTGGATAAGGCATTGGCTCTCCCAGTTCAAAAGTGAACTTATAACCTATCTGTAAAAAAAATCCAAATGTCCAAATACTGTAATGTCCTTTAAATTGTTAAAAAGAAAATACGTTTTGTGAAGGTGTGGTTTTCTCAACATTGGCTAATATTTTATCATTTGAAGATATACACAGTGGAACGCCTGCAGTTCTGGTAAAACACATCCTCACTAAATTCACACAAAAAAAACTGTTGTCACAGTCAGGATTTAATCAGAGAGTAATTTTTATCCCAGCTCATGTGGTTTGTAAAGGAGGAGAAATGTCTTTACTCACAGAGTGGAATTCTCTACCCCACAGTTGTGGATGCTCCCTTGTTCCGGGTATTGAAGGTTGGGAAGAGTAGTCTTTAGATCCATCAGGGAACCAAGGGATATGGGAAATAGGCGGTGGATATGAGGCGGAAGGTCAGGAATGATCTGTATTGAATGACGGACAGGGGATTGCTCTGTACTTCAGGATCAACTGTTGATCTACATTTCAGATTTGTGACTCTCGCACCCACACATGTGAACTGCATTCTGCTCCCAATGTCCCACTCCCACAATCTCGACAGAATGCACCCCCTCCCCCCCCCCCCCCCCATACTGCTCCTGCAGTCTAGACAGGAATCCCGCTTCCCAATCCCTACCCCTACTCCCACAGTCTCGTCACCCCCAAACCTCTCCCATTCTCACAGTCCTGCGAGCCCACCCACCTCACTCTCAGGTTGTCAGCACTTTCCCCTCTCTCCCTTTCCCACCCCCCATTCCCACAGTCTTACCAGCAGCCTCTGCCTCCCCCCCACACCTCCCCTCCGTCCCCACTGACCCACCAACTGTTTCCGCAGTCTGGTCAATCCCCAGATGCACCCCTGCCTCGCCACCCCTCCTTCCCTCCCCACTCCACACCGCACCCCCCAACCTGGCAAAATGTCCTTCATGTCCTTCACCCAGAGTTGGCCACCCTGACGACAGAGCAGGCTGGGGAGGGGGGTGGCGGGGGGGGGGGGGGGGGGGGGGGTGGTGGGTCCACATGGTCTACTCCTATTCCTGTTCATTATGTTCGTTATGTAAAAATCTCAATAATCAGATTTTAATGTCACTTCCCGGATTCTAGAGTCACATACAACTGAGAAGAAATGACACAATTGCTTTGTTTGCAATTGAAGCAGTTTTTGCAACCCCTCAAAGCACTTTACAGTCAAGAAAATACTTTCCAAATTGAGGCACTGACTGGAATTCTCCGACCTCGCCCGTGGTTGGGATTCTCCAGTCCTGCTGCAGTGAATGAAGATTTGGCTGAGCGCCAAATTCTCCGTTCTCGCTGGCAGCAATCGCAGGGCGATCAAGGTTGGAGAACTCCGGCCATTGTGTAACGTAAGAAATGCAGCAGAAGATCGCACTGATCATTTTACTTGAATCCACAACCTAATTCCATTTCTTTGGGACCTTGAAGATTGTCCTCCATGAGACATACACAATTTGTTAAACGTTTCCAAGCAGGTAATTAAATGTCAATCATGTATTCATCCTCTTCTCAACAGGGAATGTACCGAGTCAGGTCATTAAGCTAGAATAAAGCTCTCTAATGCCTAATAACACAGCAAGTTTGAGATCAGCCCATCAAATCCTTCTGCACCACACCAGTACATGACGTGTGTGTGTCTGAGTAAATTTGTACAGATGTCTGCTATCTCCTCCCATACCTAATCAGTGGAATTGTGTGACCAGGTAATATATTGGCATAATAGGAAGCGTGGTGGCACAGTGGTTAGCACTGCTGTCTCTCAGCACCAGGGACCCAGGTTCGATTTCATCCTTGGGTGACTGTCTGTGTGGGATTTGCACATTCTCTCCGTGTCTGCGTGGGTTTCCTCCAGGTGCTCCGGTTTCCTCCCAAAGTCCAAAGGTGTGCAGGTTAGGTGGATTGGCCATGATAAATTGCCTCTTCGTGTCCAAAGATGTGTAAGTTAGATGGATTAGCCATGGGAAATGTGCGGGGTTACGGATATGGGCAAAGGTTGGGTAAGTGCCTTCAGAGATCTATGGACATGCACCCCAAAGTCCCTGTACTCCTCTGTACTTCCTAGCATACTACGTTCATTGTGTATTCCCTTGCCTTGTTAGTCCTCCCAAAATGCATCATCTCACACTTGGAGGAAAAAGAGAAACTACTTAAAATGTTGACTGTCCTCCAAGTGGAAAAGTCACATGGTCTGAAAATGTTGTATTCTAAGTTGCTAAGAGACTTAAGGCTGGGACTGGTGGAGGTTCTGAGCTCAATCCTCCAAACCTCCTTAGATACGCTGGTGGTGCCAGAGGACTGGAGAACTGCAACTATTTTACCCTGTTCAGAAGGGGAGTGAGGACTACAGGCCTGCCAGCTTAATGCTCGCATTAGAGAAAATCTTTGAGATGATATTGGCACTTGGAAAAATATAGTTAATAAATAAAGGTCAGCATGGAATTGTTAAAGGCAAATTGTATTTGACCAACTCAATTGAGTTCTTTGATGAAATAATAGACAGCGTTGACGGGGTAGTATATATAAGGATTTTTAAGAGGTGTTTGATAGAAGTACTATGTTATAATCTTTTTTTTTATCAAAGTGAATGCCCATAGGAATAATAACAATTTATATTGATATGGAGCCTTTAACATAGTTACATAGAACCATAGTGTAGTAACTTGAGGCGACTCGATATGGCAAGGAACAAACTAAAAGACCTATTGACTGAGAAGAACAGTGAAGGGTTTAACAGCACAGCGATATAGATCTATTCCCGACAATGCCTTGACTCCACCTCTAGCCCTGGGGATAT
Organism: Mustelus asterias; assembly: GCF_964213995.1. NCBI lineage: Eukaryota > Metazoa > Chordata > Chondrichthyes > Carcharhiniformes > Triakidae > Mustelus > Mustelus asterias. The sequence goes on along the minus strand of NC_135826.1, from coordinate 14,338,660 downwards.
GCGCTCCCTGGACCCTGATAGGCCCAGCTTTGCGTGCTTACGCTGCATTAGTGTCAGCCCGGTCACATGGCCCATGATGGATCACCTCTTAAAGGGGCCACACTACCACACTCCTTCCCCTCTAACTTCTTGGACTACTTATGGTAAACCAAAAAGAGAAACAGTTAACACAGAGGCAGGCAAACAACAACACTACAGGAGGGACACCAGGAGAAAACAGTTCCTAACGTCAGCCAATCCAGAGACTTCTGGACCCTTGGGGAACGCTGCAACTCTGTCCGGGGATCTTCAGCAGCCGACGACACAGAATCCACTGATGGGGTGGACGTATCACCCACCTCTGGAGCTAGATCTTTGCCGGCTCCTCCCTCTGCCTCAGCCACTGGAGCCAGAGGCGGTCTTAGCCCCACCGCAGGCATCGGAATCTCTGGATCAGAGGCTGGTCTATCCGAACTGGATACAGAGCCCACTTGTTTGCCTCCTGGAGTTGGCTCTACTCACCTGTGTAAGTGGTCAACATGCTTCTTAACTCGGCGACCCTGTGCCTCCACCACATATGAGACTGACCCTGTCTCATCCACGGCTCTCCCTGGCACCCAGGTAACTCCGCCACCGGAATTCCGTGTCAACACGAGGTCATCAAAATTAAACGATCCGTCCCCTTTCTGAGTCTCATGATGCTCTTCCTGACAGGCCTGCCTCGCCTCCACCCTCCTGGACAAATTTGGGAATACCAAGTCCAAACCGGTACACCGGTGCCGACCCATTAGCAACTCTGAAGTCGCGACCCCAGTGGTGACATGTGGTGTAGTGTTGTAGGACAGCACAAAAACTGGCCAATCGCAACGGTCCTAGAAACAGCTGCTTCATGGAAGAGGCAGGATGGCCAGGGGCTGACCTGACGTGACAAATACCATCAGACTTGATGACAATCTGAAATTCATCAGCCGTGAATGCCATTCCCTCTGGGATGACTTCAGCCAGGCAAATGAGCTTTTTCTGCTGGAGTATGAACTCCCTGATTGAGTCCTAATTAATGGCCCAATCAGGGAGCCTTATGTTCCCTATTTAAAGCAGGCGTGTCAGTCACTCTGCCTGCTGAAGCAGGGAGCACACAGAGAGCACTCTGTTGTATAGTATGTCTTATAAATAAGGGAACTTTTGGTGGTGGCTCCTTGGCCTTCATGGAGTTATTACACCCTCGTCTGATACCAACACTCCAGGAAGGCCAGGGATTACAAAGATCAACCTCACTTTGTCAATTGTAGATGTGACTGTGGTGGATCTCATGAGCTGAATGTCCAGCCACTTGGAATGGGCATCCACTAAGATCAGGAACATGTGTCCCATAAAAAGCCGAGCAAAATCTCCATGAAGCCGTGACCACGGACGGCCCGGCCACTCCCAGGGGCGCTTGTCCGCTGGTGGTGGTAACGTTTGCTGAGTCTGACAACTTTCACACTGCCCGACAGTGTTCAATGTCTCTGTCAATGTCAGGTCATCAAACATAGTGTCTGGCCAACGTTTTCATTCTGCCCTGGCCAGGATAGGCATCATGTAGCTCCTGGAGCAGGGGTCTTTGCCTGGGGGCGCTGCAATCTCACAGGCCCCCGCCCACAATAGCACCCCATCCTCACAGGTTATATCGTCCCTGTGTTTACAAATACAGCTTCATTTACTCTGTCTTGTGAAAGGTACTGTCAGTACCATTTTCTTGACCTTTGATAACAAAGAGTCACTATCTGTCCAGGACGTAACGTGGGCTCCTGAAACAGGCAGGGCATCAGAAAATACTATCTCCTGTGGAACAGGCAGTGACAGTATGGTCTGTGGCAGCGGGAGGTGGCCGAATGCATCTGTATTCAAGATCTGTGCTTCTGGAGGGTATAGTGTACACTGCCTGAGCAAGGCCCATCTCTGTCCCCTGGCCGAGTGAATAGGCAGCACTGGCTCCTCCTCCGGGAAATGGTTTATGGTCTGTCACGATGGTGAATTTGCCAAACGTAGAGGTATTGGTGAAATTTCCTCATAGCATAAATGACCACTAGACTTTCCCGTATCGATTTGTGAGTACTTTCTCCCAACTTCTGACAAAGTCCTTGAAGCAAATGCAGTTTTGGCCTCTTCACCCCATCTGCCATTCTGTGGGATGGAACTGCTCCAACTCCGTACAGCGAGGCGTCACAGGTGCATGAGCAACGTCGATGGTTGTAAAGCCAGTTTGACTTTGAGAACAGCCTCTTTTTGTGAATTTTCCCACTTCCATCACTGCTGTTTTTTTAAAAGCTGGTGTAGAGGGCCAGAATTGTCCATAGGTTTGGCAGTACCTTCCGAGGAAGGATTTAATTTCTGTCACATTCCAAGGCGCTAAGCACTCCCCGAATAGCTCTCACCTTATCATTGAGGGGCTGCAGCGCCTTTGCATCCACTTTGAACCTGGGTTCTTAACCTCGCCAGCTTGAAAAGTACTTTTCTCACATTTTAAACGTTTGTCAGCTTCCTTAAACCATTGAAGAACCTCTTCCGGGTTTGCAGCATGTTCTTCAGGAAGTGCACCTATAATTAGGACATTGTCCGAGTATGCCACCACTTTGGTGATTCCCTGTAACAGGCTGTCTATAGTGCGCTAGAAAACAGCACAGGCTGACGAGACATCAAATCGCAATCGACTGTACTGATATAACCCCCTGTGGGTATTCATTGTAACTAACATTCTGGAGCCCTCTTCCAGTTCCAGGTATGCATGACTCAGGTTGAGCTGAATACATCTGAGGCCCCCTGCTAACTTAGCATAGAGGTCCTCTATCCTGGGAAGGGGCACCGATCCAGCTGGGCTCCTCTGTTTACTGTTAGTGTGTAGTCCCCACAAATCCTCATGGTACGGTTTGGTTTCAGGACGGGGACGATGGGTGTGGCTCATTCAGAAAACTGCACAGGCTTGATGATGCCCAGATCTTCCAGCTTTTTCAGTTCTATCTCTACTTTCAGGTGTAACATGTAGGGTACTGGGCCAGCTCATTAAAAACCTAGGCATAACCTCAATGTTTAGGTACATTTTAAACCCTTTTATCTGGCACTTCCCTCTGGAATATCTCCTGATATTTGTGTTGGAGCTCTTTGAATCCCCTATCCTGGACATTAATTATTTCCAGCCAGTTCAGTTTTATTTGTTTTAACCAGTCCCGTCCCATGAGACTAGGTCACTGTCCGTCAATCACCTTGATTGATAGCTGAGCTGAATGGTCCCTATTGGACACAGGCACGGAGGTTGTCCCCACTGTTTTTAGTGTCTCTTCAGTATACGTCCACAAAGTATACCTCGGGCCAGTGGTTTTAGCTGGGGGAAGGGTAATTATGAGGCTATTAGGAGAGAATTAGGAAACATAGGTTGGACTAGGAGATTACAGGGACTGGGAACGTCCGACATGTGGAGTTTTTTCAAGGAGCAGCTACTGCGAGTCTGTGATAGGTATGTCCCTGTCAGGCAAGGAGGAATTGGTAGGGCTAGGGAACCGTGGTGCACCAAAAAAGTTTCTTTGTTGGTTAAAAAGAAAAAGGAGGCTTATGTTCGGATGAGACGTGAGCACTCGGGTAGTGCACTAGAAAGCTTTAGATTGGCTAAGAGGGAGTTGAAGAGCGAGCTTAGAAGGGCTAAAAGGGGACATGAGAAGACTTTGGCGGATAGGGTTAAAGAGAATCCTAAGGCGTTCTATAGGTATGTCAAGAACAGAAGGTTGGTTAGGGCAAGTTTAGGGCCAGTTATAGATGGCAGAGGGAAGTTATGTGTGGAACCGGAGGAGATTGGTGAAGCATTGAACCAATATTTCTCTTCGGTGTTCACGCAAGGGGACATGAATATAGCTGAGGAGGACACTGGGTTGCAAGGGAGTAGAATAGACAGCATTACAGTTGATAAGGAGGATGTGCAGGATATTCTGGAGGGTCTGAAAATAGATAAATCCCCTGGTCCGGATGGGATTTATCCAAGGATTCTCTGGGAGGCAAGAGAAGTGATTGCAGAGCCTCTGGCTCTGATCTTCAGGTCGTCGTTGGCCTCTGGTATAGTACCAGAAGATTGGAGGTTAGCGAATGTTGTCCCATTGTTTAAGAAGGGGAACAGAGACTTCCCCGGGAATTATAAACCGGTGAGTCTCACTTCTGTTGTCGGCAAGATGTTGGAAAAAATTATAAGGGATAGGATTTATAGTTATTTGGAGAGTAATGAATTGATAGGTGATAGTCAGCATGGTTTTGTGGCAGGTAGGTCGTGCCTTACTAACCTTATTGAGTTTTTTGAGAAAGTGACCAAGGAGGTGGATGGGGGCAAGGCAGTGGACGTGGTATATATGGATTTTAGTAAGGCGTTTGATAAGGTTCACCATGGTAGGCTTCTGCAGAAAATGCAGATGTATGGGATTGGGGGTGATCTAGGAAATTGGATCAGGAATTGGCTAGCGGATAGGAAACAGAGGGTGGTGGTTGATAGTAAATATTCATCATGGAGTGCGGTTACAAGTGGTGTACCTCAGGGATCTGTTTTGGGGCCACTGCTGTTTGTAATATTTATTAATGATCTGGATGAGGGTATAGTTGGGTGGATTAGCAAATTTGCTGATGACACCAAAGTCGGTGGTGTGGTAGACAGTGAGGAAGGGTGTCGTAGTTTGCAGGAAGACTTAGACAGGTTGCAAAGTTGGGCCGAGAGGTGGCGGATGGAGTTTAATGCGGAGAAGTGTGAGGTAATTCACTTTGGTAGGAATAACAGATGTGTTGAGTATAGGGCTAATGGGAGGACTTTGAATAGTGTGGAGGAGCAGAGGGATCTAGGTGTATGTGTGCATAGATCCCTGAAAGTTGGGAATCAAGTAGATAAGGTTGTTAAGAAGGCATATGGTGTCTTGGCGTTTATTGGTAGGGGGATTGAATTTAGGAGTCGTAGCGTTATGTTGCAACTGTACACAACTCTGGTGCGGCCGCACTTGGAGTACTGTGTGCAGTTCTGGTCCCCACATTACAGGAAGGATGTGGAGGCTTTGGAGAGGGTGCAGAGGAGGTTTACCAGGATGTTGCCTGGTATGGAGGGGAGATCCTATGAGGAGAGGCTGAGGGATTTGGGATTGTTTTCGCTGGAAAGGCGGCGGCTAAGAGGGGATCTTATTGAAACATATAAGATGATTAGAGGTTTAGATAGGGTGGATAGTGATAGCCTTTTTCCTCTGATGGAGAAATCCAGCACGAGGGGGCATGGCTTTAAATTGAGGGGGGGTAGTTATAGAACCGATGTCAGGGGTAGGTTCTTTACCCAGAGGGTGGTGAGGGATTGGAATGCCCTGCCAGCATCAGTAGTAAATGCGCCTAGTTTGGGGGCGTTTAAGAGATCCGTAGATAGGTTCATGGACGAAAAGAAATTGGTTTAGGTTGGAGGGTCACAGTTTTTTTTTAACTGGTCGGTGCAACATCGTGGGCCGAAGGGCCTGTTCTGCGCTGTAATGTTCTATGTTCTATGTTCTAAGTTGCCTCAGAATGGCTGAGACTTGAGGGCAATCCCTTCTGGAGATGTTTGAATGTTTTTTCTCCTATGACCATGGCCACCTGTGTCAACCTCTATTTTCTGAAGATGGCCATTAACCTTTAAAACAATCTCAGTGGGAGGTGTCTGGCTATGTTAGGCCTGATTGAGTGTGTAAGCCTCGAATCCCTCCTTTGCTTCCCCCACCAGCTTCTTCACAGGGGTTATATTCATTGCTCCCTTTTTACTTGTGGTGTTCTACGCAGCCTGCTTCTCCCTACCCCGAGCTTGCAGGTAACCCTTCTTTGTGCATTGGGAACAGATCAAGTTCTTGCATCGGCACGTCTCTTGGGGTGGTCTCCCGCTCACCGAAAACTTGCCTCAGACCCTGATGCTGAACAACTCTTCTTTAGCTCCATTGCACCCTCACCCGGGCTGTTCCCAACAGCAGCTGGTCCCTGACACAACTGGTTCATCTCACTCGGCACACCTTGTAGCTCACACTCACATTGCAACTCACACACGCCTAGCAACTAATACACGCCTAAGAGCGCACACACATGTTGCTCAGCGCACTGTCGCTGAGGGCCATCTCTACCGCTTTCTCCAGTGAAATCGTGGTTTCAGAAAGCAGTTTCTATTGGATGTCAGGGTTGTTGATCCCATATACTAAGCGATCCCTCAACATGTCTTCCCATGGAAGCCCGAACTCACAGTGCTCAGCCAGTCCTTGGAGTCTGTCTCTCCCGACTCCCAAACTGCAGAGTGGAATTTGTATCTTTGCGTGATAATGGAAGGTTGGGGTTATAGTGATCTTTAACTAAATTGACTAACCGGTCGAAGGTTTTTGTTTCTGGAACTTCGGTAAGTTAAACTCCTCACCAGATTGTAAGTCTGTGGGCCGCAGACTGCTGGCGGTTTCACCTTCTGTTTCTCCTCAGTCATTATCTCATTTGCTCCAAAAAAACTGCAGTCTCTCAATGCAATGCCCCCAACTCTCAATGGTGCTGTTTTCCCAAATAGCAGCATCTTTAAAACAGAGTCTGTGCCTTTTCTCCTTTGAACTTTGTGTGGTCACTCTCCTCTCCCTCTAACTCTGCACTGCGGCTTTCAACGACTGATCCAGTTTGTCCTCGTCGCCAGGGTGATAACCCGAGGCGATTCGATGTGGTGAATCACAAACTAAAGGATTTATTGATTGAGAAGGACCATTATCAAACTAAGTTCAACACCCAGTCACATAGGGAATGTTAGGACAGATGGCTAAGTGTTGGAAAGGAGGAGGGAGTGCTAGAGAGTTTAGGGAGGAAATTCCGGAATTTAGGGACAGTTAAAGTAGTGAACATTTGCTTTCTGAACTGGAAGGAGATGTGCAGTAATGTTCCTCAATAGTCGATATTTATCTACATGAATATCTAATCTAATCTCAGTCAGATTCTGAGTGCGTATCGGAGAATTTTTATCTGTGCTGAATAAAGGAATTCCAGCACTGGCTTGTTTTATTATTTTGCTTTCCATAGAACCATAGAAAATTACAGCTCAGAAACAGGCCTTTTGGCCCTTCTTGTCTGTGCCGAACCATTTTATGCCTAGTCCCACTGACCTGCACTTGGACCATATCCCTCCACACCCCTCTCATCCATGAACCCGTCCAAGTTTTTCTTAAATGTTAAAAGTGACCCTGCATTTACCACTTTATCCGGCAGCTCATTCCACACTCCCACCACTCTCTGCGTGAAGAAGCCCCCCCTAATATTCCCTTTAAACTTTTCTCCTTTCACCCTTAACCCATGCCCTCTGGTTTTTTTCTCCCCTAGCCTCAGCGGAAAAAGCCTACTTGCATTCACTCTATCTATACCTATCAAAATCTTATACACCTCTATCAAATCTCCCCTCAATCTTCTACGCTCCAGGGAATAAAGTCCCAACCTATTCAATCTCTCTCTGTAACTCAGCTTCTCAAGTCCCGGCAACATCCTTGTGAACCTTCTCTGCACTCTTTCAATCTTATTTACATCCTTCCTGTAACTAGGTGACCAAAACTGTACACAATACTCCAAATTCAGCCTCACCAATGCCTTATATAACCTTACCATAACACTCCAAGGCCAATGTACCAAAGGCACTCTTTACGACCCTATCCACCTGTGACGTCACTTTTAGCGAATTCTGTACCTGTATTCCCAGATCCCTCTGTTCAACTGCACTCTTCAGAGCCCTACCATTTACCCCGTACATTCTTCTTTGGTTTGTCCTTCCAAAGTGCAATATCTCACACTTGTCTGCGTTAAATTCCATTTGCCATTTTTCAGCCCATTTTTCTAGTTGGTCCAAATCCCTCTGCAAGCTTTGAAAACCTTCCTCACTGTCCACTACACCTCCAATCTTTGTATCATCATCAAACTTGCTGATCCAATTTGCCACATTATCATCCAGATCATTGATATAGATGACAAACAACAATGGACCCAACACCGATCCCTGCGGCACACCACTAGTCATAGGCCTCCACTCAGAGAAGCAATCCTCCACAAACACTCTCTGGCTTCTTCCATTGAGCCAGTGTCTTATCCAATTTACTACCTCCCCATGTATACCTAGCGACTGAACCTTCCTAACTAACCTCCCATGAGGGACCTTGTCAAAGGCCTTGCTGAAATGCTGGACATGTTTATATATAGCCTCTGGTCACACATAGAGACCGACGTTTGAAGCGGGAGGGCTGATGTACAGAACGATAAGACATTGAACATGATGGTGTCTGGGAGTAACTTGGAAAAAAAGATAGTTTTCCATCGGATATCAAGCCTTATCTTCTAAAAGCTGCAAACCAGAATCCCAAAGTTTCTTAATAGTTGTTAATCGCCACCGTGTTAAAACTGACATTGGTAAACAATTTCACCGAGTTGCTTGGCAACATGACAGGAAGCAACTGTAGACAACTGTCACGTAGACATAGAATCCCTCCAGCGCAGAAGGGAGGCCATTCAGCCTATTAAACTTGTACCGACTAAAATCCCATCCAGGCCTTATCCCCGTAACCACATGTATTTACCCTTGCTAGTCCCCCTGACACTAAGGGGCAATTTAGCATGGCCAATTCACCTAACCCGCACATCTTTGGACTGTGGAAGGAAACCGGAGGAAACCCATGCAGACACGGGGAGAACGTGCAAACTCCACACAGACAGTGACCCAAGACAGGGATTGAACCCAGGTCCCTGGTGCTGTGAGGCAGCAGTGCTAACCAATGTGTCACCACGTTTCCCGGCGCCCCCCCCCCCCCCCCCCCCCCCCACCCCTCCCATCTTACACTTATGAAGTTGACACTGATCAGTTGAGAGCACAAGACCTGAACAGTTTGTGCTGGGTTGCCAGCAGCAAGCAAAGGCACTTCCACATTCTAATGTATGCTGCGACAGGTTTGCTTCAGGCAGTGATGAATAACTCTGGATTTGAATGTATGTAGATAAGACTGTACGTTTCACACATGGCAGAGGTGTTTTGCCGAGCATTGCTGCTGATAATTGATAACTTTTCAAACTCAGACGGATGCACAAGTTTTATATTGCGGACAGAAAGTGCTAACTCCTGAGTCTCACCAATAATTCCTTCTATAAATAGAAAACTTCATCTCTAAAACCCAGCTCCCAGGGTGAAAAACTAGGCAAACATTATTTATTGTCTGGTTGTATTATGAACTATGAGGCTTATTTGTCCCTCTTGCCAGCTCCAAATTTAAACTCTCTGAATCTCTGGATTTTACTATCACTTTCTTTTCTTGCTCCATCTTTTTATTTCCCTTTATCTGGGTTTGAATATCTCTGAAAAGAGAGACATGATGCTGAACGTTTCAGCTCGCACGCGTCAGGACAAATGCAAGAATACCAAGTTTCAACCAATCTCACTAATTTGTACTTCAGGAGTAAAGGGTGCTGATTGGTTGGCAAGTCGACTCTGATTGGCTGAAGTGTTACCATGGAGAAGGCAAGATGGAGTTACAGGCTCCCCAGGCTTCTGGATAATTCAGAAAAGGCACAAGGCTTGGACTGATTCCTTTTGTTTGCATCGGATGGGTCCCTGAGTACGATCTCCCTTTCCTTAACAATAGATTCCAGTATCTTCCTGATGACTGATATCAGGACAACCAACTGATTCAACCAATTTTACTTCGCTGTTATGGGCGGCACAGTGGCACAATGGTTAGCACCGCTGCCTCACGGCGCCAGGGACCTAGATTCAATTCCGGCCTTGGGTCACTGTCTGTGTGGAGTTTGCACATTCTCCCCATATCTGTGTGGGTTTCCTCTAAGTGCTCCAGTTTCCTCCCACACTCCAAAGTTTGCGGGTTAGGTGGATTGGCCATGCTAAATTTCCCCTCAGTGTCAGAAGATATGCAGATTAGCGGGATAAATAGCAGGTTGCAGGAATAAAGTCTGGGTAAGATGCTCTGTTGGACGGGGTTAGTGCAGACTTGATGGGCTGAATGGCATCCTTCTACAATTTCCTGTCCCACAGGAATCGTAGTGGGCGGGACGTGGACCATGCAAAGGTTCGTTGACCTCAGGTGGGATTTTCCGGTCTTGGGGCGAGCGCGGCCGGAAAATCCCACCCTAAGTGTCCCAAATTGCCATTGCTTTTGTTATGCAACTATAACATTTCGATTATAAATTCGCTTTGGTACATGGCTCTGCACTTGATGGAGAAGTGTGTAAATAACTGCAGTACCTGCTATGCCTCTAGGTGTCACTGTGACAGTGCTTTTCAATGTCAATTGGGTCAGTCCTGTGTGAGAGTTGCTGTTTTATAATGAATGTGTATCAATGCCAAGCTTCCTCACAGCTTGGGTTTCCTGAAATCTTTATACAACTGGCATTTTCTGACATTTTTTATGTTGACGAGAAGGATTTAATGTTAAATTTTTAAAAATCGCACATTTCAGCATTTTCACTGGGAACTTTGGAGGGAGAACTTGGGATTTTCCCAGGGTAACAGGTGATGGGACAGTTTAGCTTCTGCAGGGAGGAACTTTAATCAAATAAATGTTTTCTTTTAAAATTTATTGCTTTTTGTTGTGGCCACCTGATCTTTCAGATGTAACACAGGATGCTGGGAAGTGTCCCGTTCCCCATCACTGATATTAGAATATAGCTGGAGATATCTAAAATCCAGAGTGCGTGGTACCCACATCACCATCTGAGTCTTGTTGATGAGGTATTCTTTAGGTTTCTCTCGCTGCTCTCAGCAGGTTGATATAGTGACAGGAGGTGGGCATTAATCCCGTGAGCCTGTTAAACTATTCCTTGAAGCACAGAATCCCAACAGTGCAGAAGGAGGCCATTCGGCCCATTGAACCTGCACCGACAACAGTCCCACCCAGGCCCCGTAACCCTACTATTTACCCTGCTAGCCCCCCCGACACTAAGGAGCTATTTAGCATGGCCAATCAACCTAACTCGCACATCTTTGGAGTGTGGGAGGAAACCGGAGCACCCAGAGGAAACCCACGCAGACACGGGGAGAACGTGCAAACTCCACGCAGACAGTGACCCGAGGCTGGAATTGAACCCGGGTCCCTGGCGCTGTGAGGCAGCAGTGCTAACCACTGTGCCACCATGCAGGAATAGTAAGTAACAGTAGGTAATGCTGGTCAGGTTAGATGGAGAGAGGTGGATGGTGGTTCATGTAGAGCATAAACATCAGTTTGGGAAAAATGTTCCTTCTCTGTGCTGCACAGTCTACATCAGTGGTTCCCAAACTTTTTTCACAGGGCCGCACTTTCGGAATAAAAATTTGCTCGCGCCACACCAAATTTTTTATTGGTAAGAAATACATTCAAAAACAAAAAACAACTCCTGGCAGTGCTTGATTCATAACATGGAACACAACTACTTTATAATATGATCGTGGGACATCATCCTCAGCATCACTTGATGCTCTTGCTCTCACTTTGGAAAAATATCTATCCATGTTTAAATGTTTCTTTGATTGTCCTTGAATCTTCCCGCCACACTTGCCATCCTCTCTCGCCGCACCAGTGTGGCGCGCCGCACCCTTTGGGAACCACTGGTCTACATAATGGGGAATCTTCCAGGTCAGACCAGAACCTACCATCAAATGGTAATGAGTTATCAAATAGCAGCATGGATTGAATTCTATCTGAAACTTGAATGTTGGAATCTGTATAATAATCTGTTCACAATCCATCAATAAGTCTATATCATATACTCTTTTTAAGACAAGATAAAGTGGAATGGTTGAGAGCTTCAAGTTTCTAGAGAACATGGTTAACCTGTATCCTACCGCCAGGTGCCTGCCTTTGCTCCTTGTCCCTCCATATCCTGCTCACAAATACTGACTGGTCACAAATTCAATCTATTTTTGAGGTAGCATTTATTTCCTTTCATGGAAAAGAGTTCCTCTCTTTGGAGGGATCTTTGGGAGATGACAGGGATCTCGGTCACAGGCTGGAGAGGCACTGAGATCCCATGTCACTTCTTTTTGAGAAGACCCACCACACGTTGTGCCAATCGGGCACTGAACAGGCCAGCAGTGGGCCTTCACTCGAGATCAAGGACCCACAGGGGGGCGGGGGGAGGTTGGGCAGAAGTCCCGCCCACTAAGAGCTGCCAGCGAATCAGAAGTTGGCAGTTCTCTGGAGGAATGATCCCACATTCCCACCAGCCTTTGTTGAAGAAGTATTAATGGCGGAATCAATGTCGCTGCAATCTGGAGGAAGAAAATGGAGGGCAAAGTATTTAAAAGTTAGGGGATGTGAGTGAGAGAGAGAGAGAGGAGTTCAGAGAACTGTCCTCTGAAATAGCCTACCAAGCCACTCAGTTGGAACAAAATTGTTGCCAAAAGTTGAATCAGCATAAAACTGGCACAGTAAGAAGTCTCACAACACCAGGTTAAAATCCAACAAGTCTATTTGGTAGCAAGAGCTTTCAGAGCGCCGCTCCTTCACCAGGTGAGTGCAGACTGCGGTCACCTGATGAAGGAGCAGCTGTGCCCATGCCAGTCCAATGCCGGCAACTCCACATCAGAATAAAATTGGATGGAGCACCCAACATTGACCCAGGCACCTGAGACGACAAAGGTACAACCTGCCCAGTGAACCTTCCAAAGTCTTCCCTTTAACATCGAGGGTACCTGTGCCAAAGTTAGGAGAGCCAGTCAGGTAACAACCTGACAGTTATTCTCACTGAATCACCAACCCTGGGTATGACCTATCCCACCAGCGGACAGATCCACCAGAGCACTGTGGTTATACAGTCGGGAGAGAGGGGCCCAGGGAGTCCTCAACATTGACTCTGGACCCCATGAAATCTGGTACCAGAGCAAACAAGGGTAAGAAACCCCCTGCTGATTACCACCTAATGCCCTTCCTCAGCCGGTGAATCAGCACTCCTCCATGTTGAATGTCACTTGCAAGAAGCACTGAGGGTAAGGGCAAAAATACCTGAACTCCCTTGCTAACAGCAAGGTGGATGTACCTACACCACATTGTCTGCAGTGGCTCAAGAAGGGCAGTTAGGGATGGACAATAAATGCTGGCCCTATCAGCAGCACCCACATACTTTTAATTTGATTTTGATTTGATTTATTATTGTCACATGTATTAACATACAGTGAAAAGCATTGTTTCTTGCCTGCTATACAGACAAAGCATACCGTTCATAGAGAAGGAAGGAAGAGGGTGCAGAATGTAGTGTTACAGTCATAGCTAGGGTGTAGAGAAAGATCAACTTAGTGTGATGTAGGTCCGTTCAAAAGTCTGACGGCAGCAGGGAAGAAGCTGTTCTTGAGTCGGCTGGTAGGTGACCTCAGACCTTTGTATCTTTTTCCCGATGGAAGAAGGTGGAAGAGAGAATGTCCGGGGTGCGTGGGGCCCTTAATTATGCTGGCTGCTTTGCCAAGGCATTGAATACATGCATTGAATGGATAACAGAATAAAGAAGGACCTCAGCATTATTAATAGAACAGAGATAGAGTAAAAGAGATGGTGAGAAACTGAGTGATAGGGAAAGAGCGAGAGAGATTATGAGAGACATGAAGAAGTTGAATGCTCGAGGAGGCAACCTTTTATACAACAGCCTTTTCTTGTTTTCGGGTCAGGGGTCAGGGCTACTTTGTGAATGGCGGGGCCTTGGCCAACAGGTAGAGTCAGAGACATGAAAGTGAATCTACGGCGAGAAACAAACCTTCACACCGGAGCTTCAAAGCCCAACGTTGCCGTGCATTTACAAAGTCTCCACTGGGGATGTGACCCTTTCGCTCTCAATGTACAGAACGTGCTGCCAGCAAAACCACTCACTGAACTTTCATTCTGCTTTTCAGCTAGAACACCGTTCTGGACAAGAAAGAGCTATTAATGATACCATCTCGGGGACTTGGGGTGGGAGGGGGAAGTCCCATTAAACCCCATTGTAGACTTGACAAATACCACCATCAACTACCAATAAGTTAACTTCGCACTGCTCATCTTGCTGCAAGCTGCTATCGAAAACTAATACGTTGCTTTTTTAATCTCACTCCCATTTATATATTTTTATGGAGATGTATTTGTCCAACCTCCCCTCTCTCCTTTTCCAATGTTACCCGGGATCGCTGGCGAGTTGAACCCGTTGTGAGCGTGAATAATTGTCATCGGGGTTCCGTTCAGGCAGGCAGGGTATTATTAGGAGGGCGAATGAGTGATGGCCTGTGGGATATGGAGATAAGCTGTTGACAGTGTGAAGCCTTTCAGGGGAAGATTACACTTTACCACTCAGTGAAAAGACAGTGACAAAGGACTCCCCACGCACTTCCAGGCAAGCTAGCTAATAAGCTCTTTGTCTGATTAAAGCCAGCAGAGCAATCAAATTTGTAACAGGATTTCTTTCCTTTTTACCCGGGGTCCTACGTTAGTATGCAACTGCAATAGAGCAGCAACTTTGATACTGCACATTGTACTTTGTTACTTTCATTGATTGATTTAAATGTCTTCTTAAGATTACATATCTTGTGGCACAGTGGCACAGTGGTTAGCACTGCTGCCTCACAGTGCCAGGACCAGGGTTCGATTCCCGGCTCGGGTCACTCGCTGTGTGGAGTTTGCGCATTCTCCCCATGTCTGCGTGGGTTTCCTCCGGGTGCTCCGGTTTCCTCCCACTGTCCAAAGATGTGCAGGTTAGGTGGATTGGCCATGCTAAATTGCCCCTTAGTGTCCCGGGATGTGTAGGGTAGCGGGATAAATGTGCTGGGTTATAGTGGTGGACCTGGGTAAAATGCTCTGTCAGAGTCGGTGCAGGCCTGATGGGCCGAATGGCCTCCTTCTGCATTGTAGGGATTCTATGATTTTTACGCTGCTCTTTCTGAATCCACACAGGTTAGGAAGGTGCGGGGTTATTGCTCCAGGCTTTGTAGATCGTAATTTATGTGGGAGGCGATGGCCTAGTGGTATTATCGCTAGGCTATTAATCCAGAAACTCAGCTAATATTCTCGGCACCCGGGTTCGAATCCCACCACGGCAGATGGTGGAATTTGAATTCAGTAAAAAAAAATCTGGAATTAAAAATCTACTGATGACCCTGAAACCATTGTCGATTATCAGAAAAACCCATCTGGTTCACTCATGTCCTTTAGGGAAGGAAATCTGCCATCCTTACCTGGTCTGGCCTACATGTAACTCCAGAACCACAGCAATGTGGTTGACTCTCAACTGCCCTCCAAGGGCAACTCGGGATGGGCAATAAATGCTGGTTAGCCAGCGGCGCCCATGTCCCATGAATGAATTAAAAAAACTGGGTGCCAATCAGGGATTATGGAGTCCCCTTGGCTGTAAGTGGAGGGAACTTGAGGGAGTTTGACATCACATAGCCAGCACCTTTACAGTGCCGCACTCCCTCAGCGCTGCACTGGACCGCCAGTCTGGATTTTATACTCCAGAGTGGGACTTGAAACCACACTCTGCTAACTCCAAGGTGACTGTGCTACCTACTGTGCCAGGGCTGACACTTCTGTGGATCCGAGGATATAATTTGCCCCGACTGTGATACCCCCTGTATTTACCTGATGGACTGACACCGTCTGCCAAGGCTCACCACAAGGGGGGGTGTTGGAATTCTCACCTCTACCTATCGAGCCAGTGTGGGGGGAGAGGGATCCAAGCCATTCGTTCCGGGAGAGGTGAACTGAAGGGAGAGATCTGGAGTTTGTCAAACCTCTCACCGTCACCAGGGTAACAGCCCAGGTTAGCCAGGTGCTGTTCACACTGCAGCCATTTTCACCGACACCCAAATTACTGGCACAAGGTGGATAGAAGAATCCTCCCCGATGTTGGCTGTGAGTTCATCTACAACATGGAGTGTACAGTTTCCGCCAGGGCTTCCGTGAGATGAGTACTTGGCAGCTGCCCGCAACATCAGAGTCTTCATCCTACCTGCACCAAGCTGGCAGATTGATGCTCCCTCTGTGTCGAGTAGGCACTGCCCTGGTTCACTGTCTAGCCAAGGAGAGTAACCTACACGTGTTCCACCCTATTCTCCTGAATCATGGGCTTGGAGACCAGTTGGGACATGTCAACACCTGGCCTGGCTGAGACCAGTTCACTCCGCACACACTGGGGGGTTAGAATCAGTGACTTTCGTCCCACTGTCTCTGCCCCCAATGAGGACAAAATCAGGCTGAGCTGTGCTGCTGCCACAGTCAAATAGCCCACTGAGACTCACTGCTCAGGTTCAAAGAACAAAGAACAAAGAACAATGCAACACAGGAACAGGCCCTTCGGCCCTCCAAGCCCGCGCCGCTCCTGATCCAAACTAGACCATTCTTTTGTATCCCTCACATGTACAGAATGGCCTATCGGGTGAGTTACTGGAATTAGTCTGGCAGGAGTTACGATCTATTTTGCCTCTAGCCTGACGTTTTCCCTCCGGCCTCGAGGGCAGCAGCTTTCAGCTGACAGACTGTCCGAGATCACTTGCTCTGACTGTCACTCAGTGAAGACCGATGTAACTCAGAGCCAGTCGGTGCTGGAGGTTTCAACTTGCAGTAAGCTTTCAGTGGAGGGGACGGTGGGAGGAGGAGCTGGTGTGAGGAGAAATGAGGATGCTAGGTGGAGGGTGTGTGGGTTTCCTCCGGGTGCTCCGGTTTCCTCCCACTCTCCAGAGATGTGCAGGTTAGGTTGATTGGCCATGATAAATTGCCCCTTAGTGTCGGGGGATTAGCAGGGTAAATATATGGGGTTATGGGATTAGGGCCTGGATGGGGTTGTGGCCGGTGCAGACTCGATGGGCCGAATGGCCTCTTTCTGCACTGTAGGGATTCTATGAGAGAGAAGGGTTGTTTCCCACTGATGATTTTGTCAGCTCCCTGACTGACTTAGGGTTGCTGACATAAATGGGACATGTTCACATCACATCTTCCACTGCTAATTACCCTGGCAGCTAATCAGCCCTTTCCCCCATTCCTAATAGTTTTAGAATTAATAGACAAAGGTACCACTGAAAATGAGAAAAGAAACGCATTTTATTTTTCATACCTCAGGGATTATACAATTGGTAACGGAAATTAATCTGCAATCCCTGGAGAACCCAAGACTGTCGCAGGGGACAGGCAGCCCTGGTGGATAGGCAGTGCAGTTGGAATTTCATAGAACAAGGCCATTCAGCCCATCGAACCTGCACCGACAACAATCCCCCCTCCCAGGCCCTATCCCCGTAACCCCATGTATTCACCCTGCAAATCTCCCTGACACTAAGGAGCAATTTCAGCGTGGCCAATCAACCTAACCCGCACGTCTTTGGAGTGTGGGAGGAAACCGGAGCACCCGGAGGAAACCCACGCAGACACGGGGAGAATGTGCAAACTCCACACAGTCAGTCACCCGAGGCCGGAATTGAACCCATGTCTCTGGCGCTGTGAGGCAGCAGTGCTAACCACCGTGCCGCCGTGCCGCCCCATTTGTATGTATTGTGTATGGCAGATAAGCTGAGCCCAGAACCCTGATGCTTGAGTCGGGTACGGCCGCCTCCTGAGCCAGCCTCGCAGACTGGGCTGAGCCAAGCAGCAATTACTCGGTGCAGGGATTCAGCAACAGGCCTCTCACTGATGAAGTTGTTATCAAACAAAATGGACCTTCTGAGGTTTGCATCACTTGTGCATATCTGCACATTATTTATAGCTGAAATACTCACATAATAAATTCAGTGATTTACATCCTTTATGACTGCCTGTACTGGAGACATAAAATTTATCATCCATCTGCCGACTTTAATGCAGAGTGTTCTCATTTTACTCGACTAAAATGGCTGCAATTCAGGACAATCAGGCCGGCTAGAGTTGCTGTCAGCTACAGCAATGCGACGCTGGTCAAATTCCCTCGCAATGCAGAGAAGGAACAGTGAATGGTCTCAGGACTGATGGAGGGAACTCATCAGAATTCAGGCCGAACGTCTGAATAGCGCCCCTCAATTGATTCTAAAATCTTCCTTCAGAACAGACTGTTGAAATATGCTTTCCAGATTTAAAAAAGATCACTGCTGTCCCCTCTCCATTTCTGTCCTGACCTTTTGCAAGGCCGTAACACCAGGACTATCTCACCCAAAGCGGGCGATCTTGCCAAAAAATTCGAAATGCCGAATGAGTGTGAAAACAGGAGGGAATCGTGCCTTTTTCCTGGGCGAGTTAAAAATCCAATCTTACCACACTTTGAGGAAAACATGAAGCAAGAACTGTTTCCCGCCAGTAGGGGGAGGGGCAGGGCCTAAACTCACCGAAAGCCGGTAGATTGCAGCAGAGGGTGCCATTACACATGCGCAATCTCTCTGTAGCCCCTTGTCATCGATTCGGTCGCCTAAAGAGGTTACTTCGGCCATCCGGAGAATGCATTTCTCCCTCTTTAAGTGAACTCCTGCCCTGGAAAATCGCTGCTGGACTTCTTCTAGGTTGGCCAGATGTTTCTGTTCTGAAGCCCCCCTAACTGCTACCTTGAGTAGTCCTTGAAGAATGTTCTCCACAACTCTTTAGAAGATGGCACATGCCAACGAGACCCTGAAAGGTAAACGGGTACACTCATAAAGTCCCTTATGTTGTTGATTGTCATGTATTTTCGAGAGGACTCATCCAATTCAAGCTGGAGATAGGTGTGGCTCATATCCAATTTGGAGAACATCTTGCTGCCTATTAACTTGGCATACAGATCTTCGATCCAGGGCTAGGGTACGTATTGAGTTTGGAAACCCGATTGACCGTCTGTTTATAACCCCTGTAAAGACAAACTGATTTGTCGGGTTTAAGAACAGGGACTATGGATGTGGCCCATTCTGAAAATTGCACCAGTCTTATTATACCTTAGCTTTTGAGGCATCCTAGTTCAGCTTCCACCTTCTCCAGCGTGGAGTAAGGGACTGGCCTGGCTCTGAAGTACCGAGGTGTAGCATCAGAGGCAACGTAGATCTTGGCCTTGACTCCTTTTTTCTCCAGACAGTCCTGTAAAGCTCCAGTGTACCTACTGATAACCTCATGCAGTCCCTCCCATCTCAGCTGAAGATCTCCAACCAGTTGAGCCAAATCTGCTGGAGCCAATCTCTCCCCATCAGGCTTGGGTCATGCCCCCGTACAACACTGGGTGGGATACAAGCTAATGGCTGTCTGTAAGTCACTGGAGCCACTGCAGTGCCTTTTATTTTTAAAGGTTTCCCCATGTAGGTGGCTAGCCCGGCCTTCATATCTTCTAACCTTAGGAGTTGGATGCCCAATTGGAGCTGCTTATAGGTCAGTTATTTATTTATTTATTGCACCTTGGTGTCCATGGTTAGAGGGATTAACGGGTTAATATGTGGGTTATGGGGATAAGGCGTAGGTGAGATTGTTGTCGGTGCAGGCCCGATGGGCCGAATGGCCTCATTCTGCACTGTAGGGTTTCTATGGTTTTATTATTTATTATTGTCACAAGTCGGCAATGAAGTTACTGTGAAAATCCCCTAATGGCCACACTCCGGCGCCTGTTCGGGTACATTGAGGGAGAATTTAGCATGGCCAATGCACCTAACCAGCACATCTTTCAGACTGTGGGAGGAAACCGGAGCACCCGGAGGAAACCCACGCAGACACGGGGAGAATGTGCAGACTCCGCACAGACAGTGACCCAAGCCAGAACTCGAACCCGGGTCCCTGACGCTGTGAGGCAGCAGTGCTAACCACTGTGCCACCGTGTCACACCTGTTCTCCATTAATGGAGATCTGGCTCCTGTGTCCACCTCCATCTTTGAGGGATGGGCATTTACTAGTAATTCCACCATTATCAGGACTACTTTAATTGTTACAATTCAGTTGTAGTGTCCCTGTCTCTGGAAGAGTGCATGGTACTCCATGATATGCTTAGACACCAACCTCGGCTTCCTTCCTCGGCACCATGCATTTTCGTGCTCCTGAAACTTTACTATGGCTGTGTGCATCATTTGGCAATGACACCTTTCTGGAGTATGTTCTTTAATACTCTTAGTGAATGCACTGCTGTTCCTTGACTGTCTGGTGATGAGATTAGGGTTCCTATATTGAATGGGGTGGGTGGCACGATGGCACAGTGGTTAGCACTGCTGCCTCGCAGCACCAGGGACATGGGTTCGATTCCCAGCTTGGGTGACTGTCTGTGCGGAGTCTGCACATTCTCCCCATGTCTGCGTGGGTTTCCTCCGGGTGCTCCGGTTTCATCCCACAGTCTGAAAGACGTGCTGGTCAGGTGCATTGACCTGAACAGGTGCCGGAATGTGGCGACTAGGGGATTTTCACAGTAACTTCATTGCAGTGTTAATGTAAGCCTACTTGTGACACTAATAAATAAACTTTAGCTTTTTAAATACCTGATTGACACAGCACTTTCCATTGACCACTGGTTGCATAAAGTCCCTCCCCTAGTTGGCAGGGTACCCCTTTGGAGATCCCCCTTTGGATATGGTCCTAGGCACCTTTGGTAGAGGTCCCAACTTGGGAGCGGAAATCTGGGCTGTAGTTTAAGACGAAGAGGTCTCCATTTTGAGACAGAGATGAAGCACAATTCTTTCTCCCAGAGGGTTGTCAGTATCTAAAGTCCCCAGAAAACAGGCTAGGTCATTGAATTTATGCAGGCAGAGATAGACAGATTTTTGATAGACAGGGGTTCTGAGGGCAGATAGAAAAGTGCAATTGAGACTTCAATGACTTTACTGAATGGCAGAGCAGGCTTAAAGGGCTGAATGATCTAATCTTGCTCCTAAATCCTCTGTTCCTTTTTGGGACAAAGGTGTAAAACTCCAATACTTCAGTCCTCTGACACCATTCCTGTATCTAAGGAGGATTGGAAAATCATGGCCAGTATCTCTGCAATTTCCACCCTTACTTCTCCCAGATTCTCATATGCAGCCCTTCTGCTAAATTTGGGTTTTAAGAAGCCGTGTATATTGGAAAAGGGAAGGGGGGGTGGGGGGGGGGGGGTGGAGGGGAGAAGATGAGGAATATCCAGAGATTGGAAAGTTTACAGGTTTCAAATTAGAATGAGAAAGTTCATACAATGGAGAAAATGTCTGTTTATTTGGTTTACATCAGTCTAATCTCCATCCAGCAATAGAAAAGAAAATTTCACACACGTTTGACTAATTAGTCAATTTTAACATTATATCTGCCTCACAGCTTCAGGTAATGGCTTTTCCGAGTCTGCCTTTGAGTATGATGGTAAAATGCACAGTTTGGAAATGACATTTATTAAAAAGTTTTCTTTTCGACTCCTGTGGTGACTCAGTTTTTAAGTGCCCCGGGTGTTCTTGTTAGTTTCTACAGCAATCACCAGGTTCCAGATAAATCTCAACAACTGAAAGTGCTGGAAAATCTCAGCAGGTCCGACAGCATCGGTGGAGAGAGAATAGAGACAACGTTTCGAGTCTGGATGACCCTTCGTCTGCGCTTCATCATCCAGACTCCAAACATTGGCTCTGTTCTCTCTCCACAGATGCTGTCGGACCTGCTGAGATTTTCCAGCATTTTCTGTTTTTGTTTCAGATTCCAGTGTCCGCGGTAATTTGCTTTGTTCCAGATAAATCTCTTTGTCTGTTCCGGGGATTGCTGCATTTACGAAACAGGAGGCTGTTTTGGTGCCGCAATGGAGCTCTTGGAACGAGGAAAGGCAAAAAGCAACACTTCCAGTTCTGAAAGCCAACCAGTGCCCTTGTTGTGGATGTTGATTGTCGGAGGGAATGAACAAACTGAGTTTTCAGAGACCGTGTAGAACTTCAACAAAAACTGCTTTATTCAACATGCATGAGGGAGACCACAACTCGTGGCTGTAACTACAGCTTGCTTCCGAGCTACTCCACGAATCATTGATTCTTATATATTCGTATACTTTGTCGTGTTACAAAGTGCTACATTTTGATTACGTCATCAGATTGTCACTTCAAATTGGTTACAGTTCTGTTTGTGATCACATTATATGGATCCCATTGTCCTGTGTGCTTTGGCTTTTCATCATTTTCTGAACATCTCCTGCCTACCTGTTTACAATATCAAAGTGCTGAGTTTGTCAAACTGATTTCGATGGGGTATTAGTTGTCCCATCTCCCAGATACTTGATTAATTTTCCAGAGGCACAATGGTTCCTCTAGACTTTTTGGAGCCTTGATAAGTGATGTCAATTTTCTTATTGTTGCTGTAACCTCGGAGCGATCTCACCTGGGGTGTGACTGTTTCAGTGCCGTCTGAGATGTAGTTATTTGTATTTTGTCCTGTCTGTTTGCAGTGTGTGTGGATACAACAGTGCTGTCTGTTTAACCCTTTCTATTCATTCCTCTCCTGCCGCAGCCCACACTCTCTGCATTTTCCCAACTACATTGATAGTGACCTCGGAGAATGAGGAGGTAACCCTGCCCTCATCTCCATCCTGCTTTTCCAGATAATTTGTCACCCTCACTCTCTCAAGTTGCAAATCAAAACAGTCACTTGACAACAGTGAGGTGCCATCAAATGGCCACCATTTATGGATTTACTATATTTGTCCATGGGATGTGGCCATCACTGGCAAATGGCCATTTCTTGTCCATCCCTCCAGAAGGTGCTGCTGAGCCATCTTACGACAAAAGTATCTTGAGTACGACTGAAAAAAAGAGCCATATTGTCAAAACTTTTTGTCTTTCACTCATCAGGAAAAGTGGCAAGAACACCAAATTGTAAATGGAACAATTTACAGTGTTTTTTTTCAGCAACAGTCAGGTTTGTACTACCACATGACTAGTTGTAAACCATGCAACTTTTTAGGCTATTTTCAGAGTCAACCAGAGTCACATGTGGGTAAGGACAGCAGATTTCCTTCCCTAAAGGATGTTATGGAATCGGATGGATTTTGATGATAATCCAGTATTTTCATGGTAACCATTATTCCAGGTTTATTGAGTTAATTAAGTTTAAACTCCCCAGAACCTGAGATTTGAACTTAAAAGCAGAGTTTTATGCCCCCCGCCATGATGAGTTTGGAAGCAGGGGCATTTATTCAGGCAAGTGGGTGTGGTTGGGGTCCCCATCTCCTTCCCGCCTCAATCCCAATGAAGTCTGCAACAGGAAAGCCCATAGATGCCCTTCTTACACCACAGACAATTGAGGCCCTTAAATGGCCAAATAATGCCCACAATGCCTCATCCTGGCAATGGTGGCATTAGCCCAGCAGCAAGCTAGGAATATGCCATGACCATAAGATATAGGAGCAGAAGTAGGCCATTCAGCCCATTGAGTCAGCTCTGCCATTCAATGAGATCATGACTGATCTGATCTGATAATCTGCAATTCTGTGGCATTCACACCTAAATCCTATTGTATTTTCTTGCCAGCTCCCAGAGGGTTCCCAGGTTCAAAGGCATTCAGTACCTGATTGAGAGAGCCAGCGTCGGTAGGGGTGCCCTTGCTGCTGGCTCTTTTACACCCCATCCCCCATAACCACTACTCTGCAAAACCCCTCTCACCATCACTCACCTGTCGCTTGGGTCCCGGGCCTTGGCTGGTTGTACTCCCAGCAGCAGCCACCCACATCCTCTCTGGGAGCACTGCCATTTAAAGAGAGCTGCCAGTCTCTGATTGGCTGAGAGCAGGCAGGCAGGTCTTCCACCCCCTGGGTCCTGATCCCAAGTTAAAGCCCATGGTGGCCTGTCAAATGCCTGATTGGTACATGAGACTGATGGGCCACCCTGAAAGGGGTGATATGGGGACTTGTCAGCTCTGCAGCCGGAGTTGTGACTCCAGTCACCAGATCAAAATTCCACTCATATTTCCAGCTCACTAATACCAGATCAAATCCAGCCTCTGGATTACTAGTCCAATAACAGAATTATTGTGCTACCATGGCTAGTTACAGAAAAGGTTCTCATCCAGGGTTTTGATAATATAAACATTAGAGCAGGATGGGGACAGTTTATATCCCTCGGATTAATCTAGAGTTCCTCCTCCAACTTTGTTCTATGCAATCCTGCTCCATAATGGCAGTTCCTTAAGGGAGGGAATAGAAGGTTATGAATAGTGAGGGAATAGAGGGATATCGATAGGGAGGGAATAGAGGAATACGGTCCAAGTAAGGGCAGAAGGTTTTTTTTAGCTTAGTTAGGGCATCATGATTGGCATGGACATGGAGGGCCAAAGGGCCTGTTCCTGTCCTGTACTTCTCTTTGTTCTATAACACCTTGCTCCGTCCCTCTGGAATACGCACATTCACAATCTCACTCATTCACTATTTACCTTCTCTCCATTCTCGCTACCTTCACTGACCCATTAAAGCCCTTCCTTTTTGTTCTCCCTTTTTCTCCATTCTCTGTCCTATTGGCCGGTTATTTGTTACTTAACGGCTCAGTCATTGGAGATTACGTTGGAGATGTGGGGCTGGATCCCTTTCCACTTTCTTCTCAGAGGTCGGCTGGGAAATGAGTAGAAATCGGGACAATATCTGGGCCGAGCATCATATTCATGCCTGACCACAATTTCCCCATCCCACTGCTGCCAGGATGACTGTTGGCAAACCTGTTCCACTGGGTCTGACACGCCCCCCCCCCCACCTTTCCCCCCCTCCCCCTCCCCCCACCACCCCATCCAGCCCCCCCGCTATATTTCTGACTATTGCCGATGTCTAGACCACCTCCAGGGCCCACTCGCTAGATGTAGGAATGGTGACGGTCTGTTCCTGATCTCCGCTCACTCCATAATTATCATGAGGCCCAATATTTTGCATTGGATTGCAGCTACAGCAGGGGTGCAGCTGAGAGCGGAACCCTGCCCACTGTTAGCTCATCCTGGGACTGGAGGAGTCCAGCATTAGTGTCAACCGTGTCTCAAGGACAGTGACAGAGACTTGAACCCAACATCTATACTGACACTGCATTGCAGTATAGAGAGAGCGCTGCTCTGTCGGAGGCGCTGTCTTTTGTATGGGACATTGAATTGAGGGCCCATCTGCCCTCTCAGCAGAAGGTTCCACTATCTCGAGGAAGAGCAGTGTAGATCTCTCTGGTGTCCTGGCCAATATTCAATCTTCACCAACATTGTGAAAACCAACTATCTGGTCATCAACCCCTTTCCAGTTTGTGGGATAGGTTTTTTAATTCTTTCCTGGGATGTGGACGTCACTAGCCAGAATTTATTGCCCATTCCTGAGGGCATTTAAGAGTCACCCACATTGCTGTGGGTCTGGACTCACATGTAGACCAGACCGGATAAAGACAGCAGATTCCCTTCCCTAAAGGACATTGATGAACCAGCTGAGTTTTTGAGACAATCGACAATGGTTCCATGGTCATCAGTAGATTCTTAATTCCAGATTTTTTAAAATTGAGTTCAAATTCCACCATCTGTCATGGTGGGTTTCGAACCCAGGTCCCCAGAGCATTACCCTGGGTCTCTGGATTAATAGTCTAGCGATAATACCACTGGGCCACTGCCTTCCTCTCGCTGTGTGAAAATTTGCTCACAGTAAGAGTTTTAACAACACCAGGTTAAAGTCCAACAGGTTTATTTGGTAGCAAACACCATAAGCTTTCGGAGCGCTGCTCCTTCGTCAGATGGAGTCTGTAAATTTGCGACCATGGCCCCTCCATTGTAACAATTTTAAAAGATACTTCCTTGACAGTCACGTGGTTTGGGATGTTCCCCGAGGTTATGCAAGGGGCTATGTAAGTGCCAGTCTCCATGTTCTCATGTGTGTTCCTTGTATGGCGTGCCCAGGTTCTGTGGGAATCTGTTGTTCTGTCCTCGCTCAGAGCATCCTGCCTGCGCTCTCTGCCTGTTCAGGAAGGGATGTCGGAGTACTCAGCCAGGTCAGCACTCAGCTCCTGCAGGAAGCCTTTAATGAGACTGAATATAGGTTGTCAGGCCTTGTCAGTGTGAATCCTGCTAATGCACCTCTCACCACTGCAATCATATCAGTGATGGGTGCGGCGACACTTCACCATTAACTCGAACTGTCATAATGACAGGCGATGGCCGAGGTGGAATCACTGCTGACGAATCTGCCGTGCAATGATACTGTCAAATAGTTAAGGCAGGAAGGCACTCTCCAGAGGACATGTGACAAAATGGTCTTTCTGGTGCAGAAAGACAATTAATTGTTTGTTTCCCTGTCTTGTGACTGGCAAAAGCAATGAGGGAGGGAGGAATTTAGAAAAAAACACGACTGCTGGGAAACTCAAATAAAAAAGGAATAATGAAGAAAAAGGGTGCCTACAAACACACACACCCATATATATATCTATATAATATATACAATATATACACTCAAGCTTGTACATAGACACATACCATCAATTCATAGCCCAATAAGAAAATGGCCGAGATTATGTGGTTCAGTCATACATCACTAAACTCAGCATAAAGCCAGTTAGCTGTGCATCTGAAGTGATGCAATGTCCTGGCTAAATAAAAACTGAAGTGCTAAGTGTGCCAGGCGGCACAGTGGCACAGTGGTTAGCACCACTGCCTCACAGCGCCAGGGACCTGGGTTTGATCCCCAGCTTGGGTCACTGTCTGTGTGGAGTCTGCATGTTCTCTCCGTGTCTCCGGGTGCTCCGGTTTCCTCCCACAGTCCAAAGATGTGTGGGTTAGGTGGATTGGCCATGCTAAATTGCCCCTTAGTGTCAGGGGGATTGGTAGCGTAAATGCATGGGGTTATGGGGATAGGGCCTGGGTAGGATTGTGGTCGGTGCAGACTCGATGGGCTGAATGGCCTCCTTCAGCAACGTAGGGACTCTATGATTCTATGACTGAACCCTGGTGCCACTCTGGGTAAGCAATCAGTCTTGTTCCATGCCTGTTTATAATCGGCTGGGGGAGGCAGAGAGGGCGTCAGTTTACCATCCGAAATGCAGCACTCCCTCAGCCTGGCTGATATGCCCCAGTCTCTGGGGAGGAGGACTTAGCCCTCACACTCCTGACTCTGAGTGGAGAGTCTTTTAACTGATCCAGTCACAGCGGACACTGACAGCTCGAAATCAGCGGTCTAACAAGCTCAGGAAACACGTGTTTCTAATCTGTCCTTCTCTGTTCAATTAGCACCTCGACTGCAAATGCTGCCTGGATCGCCTCCTTCCTGTTTCTGATGATAATCACACCTGAAACTTTCTACACTGAGATATTGCAAGATTGCACAAAAAAAACCTCTTCCCTGACAGGCCCGATCCTTGGATTGGTTGCTAAGGATGGTTTGACTATCCTCTAAAAATCCATTTCAGTAAGCTGGCACTGACAGTGGGCCTGGTTTTACTCTCGCATTGCGCCCATTTCTGGGCACGAAAACTTAGTAAAGTTGGGCGTGCATGCATTTAAATTGACTTAATGGGAAAGCACTTCCCCCTTTACCACCGCGTTCGCTCATCCAGAATCGGCGCAAAACAGACATGCTCCATAAAAGTCCGATTCGGGCGCTCCAGTTAGTGAGGAGGTCAGTGCTGAGCATCCGATGGCTCTCTGCTTGAGATCGGCGGGGGGGGGGGGGGGGGGGGGAGAGGGGGGTCCGCTGCCACTCTGCCTGAGATCAGTGGGGGGGAAGGCAGGAGGGGCCTGCGATCGGCCTGGATGGTGGGTGGGGCTGGGGGGGGGATAAGGGGGTCAGTAATGTTGTGGGGGTGGGACAATGTCTGTGGGGACCAGGGGGAGGCGTTATCCAGCCCGGGAGGGATGTGGCAGGGGAGCAGCATTCGATCAGTTTTTTTCTGTGCATGTGCAGTTGGAGGCGCCGATCGGAGCTGCAGGATTTCGGTTGCGTTCAGCCCCGTCCACAGGCTTATGCAGCGCGATTCGGAATCGCTGATATTTTTGCAGGCAGAGAGCGTATGGGGGCGCCGGAGAACGGGTCTAAAAGTCGGATCTGAAACATCCTCAGTTTCAAATCCGCCCAGCACTTAGAATCAAAATGGTAAAATAGGGCTCATGTACATCGGGTGGAGGAGGGAACGTCCGAGGCCTCTGGCATGCGGGGCCCTGTCGGGACTCAGCTGGTCTCAGGCTACATGCTGGGCCTCTGAGATCACTTCTCCTCAGCTGCTGGAGATGCAGCAACAGAGCCAGGGAATGCAGGAGGGGCTGACGGCCGCACTGGACCCACTGCGAAGCTGTTGGGAGGAGTCCCAAAGATTTCAGGTGGACCAGCTATTGCCTGTCTTGCGTGTTCCCAGGTCAACACTGCAAGGGTGGCGTCTGCAGTGGAAAGCCTGGGACAGGGGATCCTCACCATGAGTGGCAGGCTCCAAGCGATGGCTGAGTCACAGCAGGCCACAGCAGAGTCCCAGAGGGCCACGGCCGAGTCACAGTGGGCCACAGCTGAGGGACTGAACAGGTTTCTCGAGATTCTGAGGCCCACGGCTGAGAGGCTCGAGAGCTTGCAGGAGACCCAGTAGAACAACGCTGATTCACAGCGGGCAATAGTAGCAGCCCTTGAGAGCGTCGCCCAGTCTCAGAGGGTCATGGCTGAGGGGTTGCAGAGCATGGCCCAGTCTCAGAGGGCACTTGCTGCAGCCATTGACAGGTGGCACCCGGCTCAGGTGGCCATCGCAGAAGGTTTGACCACCATGGGTAGGACGCACGTGGTCCTCCAGGACTTGCAGTGCCAGATGATGCTGGAGCTTCTGGAGCTCACTGCAGAAGCCCTGCCATCCCATGGAGTGACCCAGGGGCCCACAGGAACCGCAAGGGAGGAGGAAGGGCTCGTGCTCATGCCGGGGCCTTCCAGCCAGGAGACTGTGGCTACACCTTCTGACTCCCCCCTTCCTGATACCGAGGCAACTCAGGGGCAGCGGGATGAAGAGGGTGTCATGGAAACATCCCAGACTCCTGGTAACAGGTCAGGGTCCTCAAGGTCCAGGGCCTCCAGAGGATGTCCGCCACGTGCCTCACAGGCCAGGGGGCGAGGTTGACAGCTGGCCCCCTCCACCTCCGATGTACATTCTGGGGAGTCACTGAGACGTAGTGGTCGGCCATGTAAGGTTAGGAAGTTGTAGTTGCACTGAGATGGCACAGGTGAAGGGCTGCACTAGTTAGAAAGATATTTAAGCACCTTAACATTTTCTGTTCACAAGTTTTTATGTTAGAACGTCTTATTTATACACTTTATTGCAATTAAATGTTTTTTCACCACCCACCTGTGACTAATTTGTCTCAGATTTGTCTCGATTATGAATCCTCTTCCATTGATGATCGCCTGGGGGATGCTTTATGTTGATGTCAGTTGGGGAGGCCTCTCAATGCTGTGTCACTGAGAAAAGGAAGGCATTGGTTCCCCAGACCCCACGAGCGATTCCTCCCGTCCCCCACCCCTGTATGGGGGTTTCAGATCTCTTACCCACTACACAGACATGGGCCCAGATGCCAGCGTGCATGCGGAGCTCAGGTAGTCAGACTAGTTTGCACCAGGCCATCATCATAATGGTGCTTAGCGAGTCATCACCCTCCTGCCTGCCAAAAAACTCACCAACACAGAGTACCCAGGCCCACCACTCTGGTGTGACAATGTGCAGGAAAGAGAAGGCATTTGGGGGTGGGGGGAACACAACCCCGACAGACACAAACCCCGAGTGACTGAACCGCCTGGTTATCAGCGTTTCCCTTCCCACCCTTGCATGCCTCATTTGAGCTACCAGCCTCCAGCGCCTGGGTGCTGTTCCTCGGCGTGCTCTTCTTCCTCCTCCTCCTGCTGGTCCTCCTCCCCAGCGAAACCCGGCTGGTCATCCTCCACGTCCTCCTCCTCCTCCAATAGGTCACCTCTCTGTCGAGCCAGATTGTGCAAGGCACAGCACACGACCACCATGCGGGAACAGATCACTGGGCTGTATTGGAGGGCCCCGCCAGATCGGTCCAGGCACCGGAATCGCATTTTGAGGAGCCCAATGCACCTCTCCACCATCGCGCGGGTGGCAACATGGGCCTCATTATAGCGGGTCGCCGCCCCAGTCACAGGCCTCCGCACAGGCGTCATCAGCCATGTCCGAAGCCGGTTACCCATACCACCCACGAGCCACTCCTACAGCCTGGGCTCCTCCTCAAATGCCTCCGGGATGTCCGAGCTCCTGACATTGAAGCTGTCGTGCACGCTGCCTGGATGTCTTGCACAGACATGCATAATGTTCATGTTATGGTCGCACACGACTTGAAAATTCAGGGAGTGGAACCTCTTTCTGTTGATGAATCTCCGCGGATTCTGTAGGGGGGCTTGAGGGCGACGTGTGTGCAGTCGATGGCCCCCTGTAAGTTAGGCATCCCCACAATGGCTGCGAACCCTGCCCCCGGGCTTCCTGATGGGCCTGGTCCAGGTTCAAGATGATGAACTGGCCAGCCTGGGTATACAGGGTTTCAGTAACCTGCCTCACACAGGTGTGCACAGCTGACTGGGAAATGCCACATACATCTCCGCTAGGCGTCTGGAAGGAGCCAGTCTCAGAAAAGTTCAAAGCGGCCGTCAATTTGACAGCCACTGAGAGTGGGTGCCTCCCCCGCCTCGAGGTACCAGGTCCTGCAGCAGATTGCACAGGTGTTGCACTGCCTCCTTTCGGAGGCGGAGACGTCGGCGGCACACGATGTCCAACATCTGTTCAAATCTCACGTGCACGGAACTACAGGGGTCTCTGCTCCCTCCTTTTCCTGCGCCTCCCCACCCCCTGCTCCCTGGGTGAATGGCGGCCACCTCCTGCCTCTGGTGGTCATCTCCCTCTACTCCTGCAAGTGGTAAGGCCTAGGCCTCCTGTGCACGCAATTCTTCCTCCAGCTCCTCCTCCTCAGCTCCAGCAGCAACCAAAAGGACAGCAATGTCGATTGGTTGCATCGCAAAAGCCATCTTGTCACTCTGAAGGGGGGGTGGGGGTTGGACAGGGAGAGGAGCACCGAGCTTAAGGAACGTTGCTTGCCCCCAGCACATGAACAGTCAGAGACCCCCCCCATTCCCCAGCCACATGCTCCCCACAATCACAGCCCCCCCAATTCCCCCAGCCACATGCTCCTCACAATCACAGCCCCCCCAATTCCCCCAGCCACATGCTCCCCACAATCACAGCCCCCCCCAATTCCCCCAGCCACATGCTCCCCACACTCACAGCCCCCCAGTTCCCCCAGCCACATGCTCCCCACAATCACAGCTCCTTGCAAAGTTGAGTGGCTGCAGCAGTGCAATTTGCAAGGACTTTGTGCACATCCTTTAGCCGGAAGTGAGCTGAGTGCACTAGGACCCAGCAGCACCGCAAGACCCAAGATCAGTGCTGAGACCTGGGTCCGTGCTGCAAGTCGGACATCGGAGACCCTGCTGAGCGACAGCCCCCCACCCCCGACACACTCGCAGAGCCGTCACCGACCCAAGACAGAAAGTGGCCACAACAACAGGACACCCATGGGCACATCGGACACTATGCACTTAGTTCCTCACCAACCCTCACTGATGGAGCGCCCGAATCGGGCTTTTGTGGAGCATGTCTGTTTCGCGCCGATTCCGGATTGGCGAACGTGGTGGTAAAGGGGGAAGTGCTGGTGAAGTTGGACGTGCTGCCCATTAATTCAATTTAAGTGCATGCAAATGCATTTAAATGGCCGTGGCGCCCATTTCGTGCGCGGTCCCAATCACGTCCATTTTTGGGCCTTGGTGAAGGGGGAACTGGTGCAGAGGCGGGCGCAGATCACGCTACTTGCTTCACGCCCAACTTTACCAAGTTTTCACGCCCAAAAATGGACGCAACCTGATGATACAATTGGACCCATAGAGTCATTGAGGTTTACAGAATGGAAACAGGCCCTTTGGCCCAACTTGCCCATGCTGTCCCTTTTTTTAAACCACTAAACTAGTCCCAATTGCCTGCATTTGGCCCATATCCCTCTATACCATCTTGCCCATATAACTGTCTAAATGCTTTTTAAAGGACAAAATTGCACCCGCCCCTACTGCTACCTCTGGCAGCTTGTTCCAGACACTCACCACCCTCTGTGTGAA
Organism: Mustelus asterias; assembly: GCF_964213995.1. Classification (NCBI taxonomy): domain Eukaryota; kingdom Metazoa; phylum Chordata; class Chondrichthyes; order Carcharhiniformes; family Triakidae; genus Mustelus; species Mustelus asterias. The sequence goes on along the minus strand of NC_135826.1, from coordinate 14,306,707 downwards.
AAAACTGATCCTCTGCACCGTTTTGTACCTCTCCCCTCTCACCTTAAACCTATGCCCTCTAGTTTTAGACTCCTCTACCTTTGGGAAAAGATATTGACTATCCAGCTGATCTGTGCCCCTCATTATTTTATAGACCTCTATAAGATCATCCCTAAGCTTCCTGCGCTCCAGGGAAAAAAGTCCCAGTCTATCCAGCCTCTCCTTATAACTCAAACCATCAAGTCCCGATAGTATCCTAGTAAATCTTTCCTGCACTCTTTCTAGTTTAATAATATCCTTTCTATAATAGGGTGACCAGAACTGTAGACAGTATTCCAAGTGTGGCCGTACCAATGTCTTGTACAACTTCAATAAGACATCCCAACTCCTGAATTCAATGTTCTGACCGATGAAACCAAGCATGCTGAATGCCTTCTTCACCACTCTGCCCACCTGTGACTCCAGTTTCAAGGAGCTATGAACCTGTACCCCTAGGTCTCTTTGTTCTGTAACTCTCCCCAACGCCCTACCATTAACTTTAAGTAGTGCTCTTCACTACCACTGGCAGTGAATTTGTGCTGAGATATCAGTAACCCCCACAGCTTGCCTCCTGGACTTGCAGAATCTCACTAGCTGTTCTGTCTGGAGACAATACACATCTCTTTAACCTGTGCTTAATGCTCCCTCCACTCACATTGTCTGTATCTTTAAGACCTGGCTGGCTGTCGGGATTCGCATTCTAATCAGTATTCTGTAACTTGATTTTGTGTCTCTGTATGCCATGTTGACAGCAGATTTCCACTCCATCTGACGAAGGAGCAGCGCTCCGAAAGCTTATGGTATTTGCTACCAAATAAACCTGTTGGATTTTAACCTGGTGTTGTTAAAACTCTTATTGTGTTTACCCCAGTCCAACGCCGGCATCTCCACATCAGTGAATTTGTGCACAGCAAGCTCCAACAAACAGCACTGTGACAATGATCAGATCATCTGATTCTGTACCGTTGACTGAGAGATAACTCCCCTGTTCTTCTTTAAAGCAGTGCTATTGGGCCTCTGACATACATCGGAGAGGAAACTCCGTTCAATGCCTCAATGCAAAGCTGACAGTGCAGCACTCCCACAGTATAGCACTGGGCTGTCAACCTCGACCCTTGGTGCTGGAACCCTGGAGTGGGGCTTGCATCCCAACACTTGTGATGCGTGGGGTGCGTGCTACAAACCGTGGCTGAATCATGGCTGAAGAGAAAGGCTGATGGGGAAGGAGGTGAATCCTTCGTTACCTCCAGATTTGACTATTCCAATATACCTCTGGCTGGAACCTCCATCCGACAATCCTTAAACGTGAGGTAATCTAAACCTCGAATACCCATGTGTTAACCTGCACAAAGACCTGTTCACCCATCATCCCCATATTCACCAACATACACTGTGTCCTGGCCAAGCAATGCCTGAATGTTCAAATTCTTATCCTTCTCAGCCCCTCCCTATCTCTGTAATCTCCAAACCCTCTGAGATATCTGTTCCAAACCTGTTCTAGCCTCTCAGAGCACCCTTGATTTAAATTGCTCCTATGGTGGCCGTGCCTTGAGCTGCCAACAGCCTAAACTCTGGGAATTCCTCTCCTACACCACCCCGTCTTCCTTTAATCCTAAATCTGGCACGGTGGCATAGTGGTTACGGTGGCACTGCTGCCTCACAGCGCCAAGGACTCAGGTTCAATTCCCAGCTTGGGTCACTGTCTGTGCGGAGTTTCCACGTTCTCCCCGTGTCTGCGTGGGTTTCCTCCCAGTGCTCCAGTTTTCTCCCACGGTCCAAAGGACATGCTGGTTAGGTGCATTGGCCACGTTAAATCCTCCCAAACAGGTGCCGGAGTGTGGCAACTAGAGGATTTTCACAGTAACTTCATTGCAGTAATGTAAGCCTACTTGTGACACTAATAAATAAACTTTAAAATAAACTTTTGACCAAATTTTTGATCTCCTGCTTTGAAATCTCCTCATGCATTAGTGTTTTATTTTTGTTTTCTAACTTTCCTGTGCAGCACCTTTGGACATTTTGTGAAGTTAACGGTATAAGTACAAATTTATTTTGTTATATAATGTTCTGAAATGACTGGTGTCTATAGGTGGGAACTTCTGGCAAGACATCAACTTCCAACACACAACAGGGCTGTGTGTGAAAATGATGTACTCCCACCTGAGACTTCTCAGCATATTCTCCTTCCAGATGTTGTAAGTAGGAGTGAGAAGTGGGAAGTTGTTCCTTGTTGACGTCACTGGAGGAGGCGACACAATTATTCCCACCTCCCCGCTCTGTCCCCCTAGCTTGGTTAAATATTCCTTTTCAAGTATTTATTCAATTCTTTATCGAAAGTTATCAAAGAACAAAGAACAAAGAAATGTCTGAATCTGCTTCCGCCACCCTTTCAGGCAACACATTCCAGTTCAAAACAACTTGCAGTGTAAAATAAATTCTCTTGCCCACCATTTTGATCCCCGATCCTTTTTATCTGGGTCCTCCTGCCAGTAGAAACATAGAATCCCTATAGTGCAGAAGGAGGCCATTTGGCCCATCTAGTCTGTACCGACCACAATCCCACCCAGGCCCTATCCCCATGCATTTACCCTAGCTAGTCTCCTTGACACTAAGGGGCAATTTTAGCATGGCCAATCCACCTAACCAGCACATCTTTGGACTGCGGGAGGAAACCGGAGCACCCGGAGGAAACCCACGCAGACACAGGGAGAACGCGCAAACTCCACACAGACAGTGACCCTAGCCAGGGATCGAACCCAGGTCCCTGGCGCTGAGAGGCAGTAGTGCTAACCACTGTGCCACCGTGCCGCCCCAAACAGTTTATCATCACCACTCTCTGTTAACGTGTACTACCTGCTTTCTGCAGTCGTTATGGTGGAAGTACATCGACCTCAAATGTTAACTCTGCTTTTCTCCGATGCTGCCTGAACGTGTCCAGCATTTTCTGTTTTTAAACAGAGGACGAACAGTGCACCAACTCAAGCTGCCAACATTCACATGAGCAAGGGGTAAAATGCGTGCCAGTGCAAATCTCCACATGGTCGGCTGGAAGGAGACTGATGACCGATTGGATAGGTAACTGGCTGTCTGATCGAAGACAGAGGGTGGTGGTGGATGGAAAATTTTCGGATTGGAGGCAGGTTGCTAGCGGAGTGCCGCAGGGATCAGTGCTTGGTCCTCTGCTCTTTGTGATTTTTATTAATGACTTAGAGGAGGGGGCTGAAGGGTGGATCAGTAAATTTGCTGATGACACCAAGATTGGTGGAGTAGTGGATGAGGTGGAGGGCTGTTGTAGGCTGCAAAGAGACATAGATAGGATGCAAAGCTGGGCTGAAAAATGGCAAATGGAGTTTAACCCTGATAAATGTGAGGTGATTCATTTTGGTAGGACTAATTTAAATGTGGATTACAGGGTCAAAGGTAGGGTTCTGAAGACTGTGGAGGAACAGAGAGATCTTGGGGTTCATATCCACAGATCTCTAAAGGTTGCCACTCAAGTGGATAGAGCTGTGAAGAAGGCCTATAGTGTGTTAGCTTTTATTAACAGGGGTTGGAGTTGAAGAGCCGTGGGGTTATGCTGCAACTGTACAGGACCTTGGTGAGACCACTTTTGGAATATTGTGTGCAGTTCTGGTCACCTCACTATAAGAAGGATGTGGAAGCGCTGGAAAGAGTGCAGAGGAGATTTACCAGGATGCTGCCTGGTTTGGAGGGTAGGTCTTATGAGGAAAGGTTGAGGGAGCTAGGGCTGTTCTCTCTGGAGCGGAGGAGGCTGAGGGGAGACTTAATAGAGGTTTATAAAATGATGAAGGGGATAGATAGAGTGAACGTTCAAAGACTATTTCCTCGGGTGGATGGAGCTATTACAAGGGGGCATAACTATAGGGTTCGTGGTGGGAGATACAGGAAGGATATCAGAGGTAGGTTCTTTACGCAGAGAGTGGTTGGGGTGTGGAATGGACTGCCTGCAGTGATAGTGGAGTCAGACACTTTAGGAACATTTAAGCGGTTATTGGATAGGCACATGGAGCACACCAGGATGATAGGGAGTGGGATAGCTTGATCTTGGTTTCAGATAAAGCTCAGCACAACATCGTGGGCCGAAGGGCCTGTTCTGTGCTGTACTGTTCTATGTTCTATGATGGCTAACAGTTGAGGGCTGTGTCGACTTTAATAGCCAATGGCCATGCTGTAATGATGTCACATTGCCTGATGAAGCAAACAGCACAGTTCTATCGCAGCTTCCTTGCAAAGCATCAGTTACCTTAGACACAGATCCAATAACATACTTGACTGTTCTAGGTAACTGGTGAGGGAGACCTGAGGTGGGATTTTCCGGCCGCGCTCGCCCAAAGACCGGGAAAATCCCGCCCGAGGTCAACAGACCTTTACATGGTCAGTGTCCCGCCCGCTATGATTCCAGTGGCAGGCAGGATGGGAAAATTCTGCCCCTGTTGTCCAAGGGAGTGGCAAGACTTGATGGAGCACTGTAGAGATCCCTTTCCCTGGCCCTGGTAGTTCTTCTCTGCCCATGGAGCACTCAGTCCCAAAGTCTAACAGATTCTAAACAATATTTCAATCTGCTCACCTGTAATTGAAGGCTCCAACTTAATAGCGCAATCTCTTCATTAGTCCCTGTTCCAGCTGGATGAGACTAACACATTGCATCAGTGATACTTCAGCAGCATGGGGCAAGTCTCTCTTAAGCACCAATTTCATGCATTTAATGCTGTTCCCCATGATTTGAGTTTGGGTTGCAGTTTGTCAGATGTCGAATTAGCAACCCTGTGGGAAGGTGCTGTGAAGAATCTTATAGGAAGGGATTGAACTAACACATTTTCAGCTATATAAATTTAATCTTCTAGAAATGTATTTAGCTGAAAGTGCGTGCTATGCCAAACATATCATCCTTGCCATCTACTGATATTGTATCCAGTACCTTAACAACTACAGCCACAGCACTACCAAGTGTCATTGCCTTAAATGGAATCACTGTGCATTATTTCTTTTCATGCATTCATGGCATGTGGACGTCACTGGCTGGCCAGCATTATTGCCCATCCCTCAGGGCAGTTAAGAGTCAACCACATTGCTGTGGGTCTGGAGTCACATGTAGGCCAGACTAGGTAAGGATGGCAGATTTCCTTCCCTAAAGGATATTGGTGAACCAGGTGGGTTTTTACGACAATTTGACAATGGTTTTGTGGCCATCATTAGACTTTTAATTCCAGATTTTTATTGAATTTGAATTTCACTGTCTGTTGTGGTGGGATATTATTATATCCCCCCCAGCGCTTTCTCGTCAAAGACAATGCGGAACTGATTTGCTCTGAAATCAATCTCTTCTTTGTGCTCCCTCGATGGCGGGAGTATGTGGGACAGCAGGCTTCTGCGTGTCTGTGACTGGTTCAGGGAACAAAGTGGACCTTTGGCCACAAACAGGTGCCCGAGGCATCCCAACAGAAGGTTGCATCATTGCAGTAGATGCGGAGGCGGCCTCCTGGTCACCCATATTTACAGCCATTGAAGGGAGGTGGTGACAGGACCCAAATGTGCTCCCGTTCTGAGAGAGCGAGTGAGAGAGAGTGCCGACTGCCAACGTGCAGCAACTCAGCATGACAGTAGATTGATGTTAGATTTTCAATCTCCCAATCAAACGCTCAGTCTACATGCCCACCAAGTTGTCTAAGGTGAAGTAGACAACTTGCTGTACACTTGGACCAAGACCTCCAAAGCAACATTGACAGATCAGCAAAGATGGCTGGAATTCTCTGCTGGTCATGCCGGTGGGATTCTCCAGTCCCGCCAGCAGTGCACCCCTGCTGGGGGTTTCCCGCCGGTGTGGGGTGACATCAGTGAGAATTCCCATTGACAATAGCGGGACCAGAGAATCCCACCACTAGCAAATAACACGCCACCTCCTGCTGGCAGGAAACACACGTCTGGGAAGCCGGAGAATCTCGCCCTACATCTTCTGAAAACCTAGGAACTGTTTGTATCTATGAACAGGGATTTGTGTGGTTGAGAAGGTTGTAGAGCTAGTTTCCAGCACATACCAGGTGAGCAGAGCCCTATCGCACACTCGCCAACAAGAGACCCAAAGTATTTCCATGGTTAGACCAACTGTGTAATTTAGAATCATTGAACTCCTACAGTACAGAAGGAGGCCATTTGGCCCATTGAGTCAGTACTGACCACATCCCACCCAGGTCCTATCCCCATAACCCCACACAAAAACTCTGCTAGTCCCCCTGACACTAGGGTAAATTTAATATGGCCAATCAACCTAACCCGCACATCTTTCTCGTGTGGGAGAAAACCGAAGCACCCGGAGGAAACTCACGCAGACACGGGGAGAATGTGCAAACTCCACACAGACAGTGACCCAAGCCGGGAATCGAACCTGGGTCCCTGGTACTGTGAGATAGCCGTGCTAACCACTGAGCCGCCGTGTGGCCCGTGCAGGGTTCCAGTGCTGATTTGTTGATGGGGTTTGGAGAATAGTACGGCTCATATGGAAGCAGCTTTGAAATCATTGCCTTAAAGTGGGAGTGGGGAGAAATGCCCAGCAGCAAGTGAGGATATTTTTGTGGGGCTGGGGAAATATTCAATGGCATCGTATTTTTGGGTGGCCATTGTCAGATCCAGCTTGTGTTCTTTAAAGATCACTGATTGTGTTGCTGGACGTTCTATCCAAGTGGACAGTGTGTGTGGTGCTCTCCTGACTGTGCAATAGTCCAAAATTGCCTGGGCTCCCTGTAACGAGCATAGGGCCCGATTTTGATAAACCTGCTTGAGGATCTGGATGTCATTAACGTACAGGTGAGAGATAACCTCTTGCCTTTGATGATATCGCCAGGGGCAACATGCAGCTGAGGAAGAGGAGGAGGCCAGCGACTGTTCCACAAAGAACTCCAGATGTGTGGATGCAGAGGTGGGAAGGGAATCCCTTTAAAGCTGTGATTGGTTAGGTAAGAGTATAACCAAGCAAGGACAGTCAAACTGAGCCGAGGATAATGTGGTGGATTGTGTCAAAGGCTATAGAGACCTTGAGGAAGGAGAATGGGCGGCACGGTGGCACAGTGGTTAGCACTGCTGCCTCACAGCGCCAGGGACCTGCGTTCAATTCCTGGCTTGGGCCACTGTCTGTGTGGAGTTTGCATGTTCTCCCTGTGTCTGTGTTGGTTTCCTCCGGGTGCTCTGGTTCCCTCCCACAGTCCAAAGATGTGCAGGTTAGGTTGATTGGCCATGATAAATTGCCCCTGAGTGTCAGCGGGATTAACAAGGTAGATATGTGGGGTTAAAGTGTAAGCCTGGGTATGAGTTGGTGCACAGCTGATGGGCTGAATGGCCTTCTTCTGCACTGTAGGGATTCTATGAGATGAGGATTTGATGAATGATGTTGATTAGTGCCATCTCTGTGCTGTGTGACAGGGATAGAAACCTGACTGGAGTTGCAAGTAGACGGACACATATATGGGAGATGACAACACTCAAAGACTTGAAGAGAAATGGGAGTGTGAAGATGTGCTCCCAGAGGTTTCTTAAGTTGAACAAACAAACTTCATTCACAATGTTGCTTCATCAGCTGTATGCTTTGAGCTAGTCCATAGAACCCTCTTTCTAACTAGGAAACCTCTTCCCCTTAGAGAGGTTCCCCACACTAGTTGTTGATTGGTTAGAATCGTAGAATCCCTACAGTGCAGAAGGAGGCCATTCAGCCCATCGAACCCGCACTGACCACAATCCCACCCAGGCCTTGTCCCCGCAACCCCACATATCTACCTTGCTAATCCCCCTGATACTAAGGTTCAATTTAGCACGGTGAATCGACCTAACTCACACATCTTTGGAGTGTGAGAGGAAACCGGAGCACCTGGAGGAAACCGGCACAGACATGAGGAGAACATGCAAACTCCACACAGACAGTGACTTGAGGCTGGAATTGAACCCGGGTCCCTGGCGCTGTGAGGCAGCAGTGCTAACCACTGTGCCACCGGGCCGCCTTTAACACATGACACATGACTCTTACTTAGTAAGGCTGGTCTTAAAGTGACAGTCACCAGACGGCGATGAGAGACGGGTGGTAATTTTCAAGGATAAAGGAGTCAAGTGTGGGTGTTTTCACATGACTGGTGTCTACTTTGAAACAGAGGAGGACAGTGCCTGAGGAGAGGAAACTATTTAAAATATTAGCTAACATAGGGACCTCCGAACAGAAATTGGATGGTCAGCAACTTAATGGGAACCAAGTCGAAGGAACAAAAGGCGGCTCTTGTGGATAAGATAAACTGCAGAAGAAGCCTGTGGAGCTGAGAGAGAGAGACACAGGTTCAAGGCTGAAGCTGCGAAAAACATGGGTCAAGTTTGGATTGTTGGGCAAGGGAAAGGGGTGAGATTTATCAGAGGCTGTTGAACTGAGGCTCTCAAACATACTGACAAAGATGTTCTAAGCTCCTCGCCCTTCTAGTTGAAGGTGAAGGTATCAGGAGCAAATTAAAGACAAGATTGTTTAGGGGTGAAAATAAACTGGGGTTATGGAGTTTAATCTGGACAAATGTGAGGTAAATGCATTTTGGAAGGTCTACTACAGATAGGAAATATACAGTAAATGGCAGAACCCTTAAGAGCATTGCTAGGTAGAGGGATCTGGGTGTACAGGTACACAGGTCACTGAAAGTGGCAACACAGGTACAGAAGGTTGTCAAGAAAGCATACGGCATGCTTGCCTTCATTGGCTGGGGCATTGAGTTTAAAAATTGGCAAGTCATGTTGCAGCTTTATAGAACCTTAGTTAGGCCGCACTTGGAATATAGTGTTCAATTCTGGTCGCCATACGACCAGAAGGATGTGGAGGCTTTGGAGAGGGTACAGAAAAGATTTACCAGGATGTTGCCTGGTATGGAGGGCATTATCTATAAGGAGAGGTTGGAGAAACTTGGTTTGTTCTCACTGGAACAACGGAGGTTGAGGGGCGACCTGATAGAAGTCTACAAGATTATGAGGGGCATGGACAGAGTGCATAGTCAGAGACTTTTTTCCAGGGTGGAAGAGTCAATTACAAGGGAGCATAAGTTTAAGGTGCGAGGGGCAAGGTTTAAAGGAGATGTACGAGGCAAGTTTTTTACACAGAGGATGATGGGTGCCTGGAGCTCACTGCTGGGGGGAGGTCGTGGAAGCAGATATGATAGTGACTTTTAAGGCGTGTCTTGACAAATACATGAATAGGATGGGAATAGAGGGATATGGTCTCCGGAAGGGCAGAGAGTTTTAGTTCAGATGGGCAGCATGGTCGGTGCAGGCTTGGAGGGCCGAAGGGCCTGTTCCTGTGCCGTAATTTTCTTTGTTCCTTTTTTATCTTTACTCCCCAAAATGATTTTGGCGTAGAGATCAGCCTAGGCAGAGGAAGGCGAGACTTGATTTCTTTTGACATTTAGTATTTTAAAATTAGAAAGAAAAGAAGAGAAAATTTGACAGCTAATGAAAAAGTGGAAGAAAATTATAGAGTGGAAATATTTTGAGTTGGCTTTGTGGGTGTGAGTGCAAAGGCTGTTCCCTCTACACTCCTGACAGTGCTGACAGCTGTGGACAACCCTGAACAATGGTGGAATTGTCAAAACTATTGGCTTCAGGCTGACTAATCCATGCTTGTAACCATAGTAACAAAACATTTTCCCTTGATACAGTTGGACATTCCACCTGATGTCTTTATTTTATCATTGTTGAAATGATGTCAACAGGTTCAGCGCCCTGACATAAACTATCAGGTCCATCCTCTTCACTTTATGCCTGATCTCAGTCGTAGCAATCTGCAATGCTTCAACATGACTCAATTCAATAGTCTGAGCGCCAAGACCATGTCTTGTTTGTTCTTCCTTTAATTTTTCATTTGGATGAGTCTTGGGTACGTTCCTGTTCCTTTCTGCTGAGTAATTCATCCTTTGCAAGTTTGAGGTTGGAGGCCTGGCGTTCGTCCAGGCTGCTGTCAGTGCCTCCTTTAGCTGGTTGCCTAGCGACTTGAAAAACTCTCTGTGCCTTGTTCTTGCTCCAATTTGCCTTCCTTTCTCGCTGAGAGATGACCCAGCTTCAGCGCCACTTCCCCACTTGACGTTGCTTCGGCTGGGGAGCCTATTCCAGCAGGCCGCAAACTGATGTTAACTCTCACTTGTGTCAGTAAGTGTTGCAACCTCTAAAGTTAACGCTCGCTTAAATGTTCAGTGTGGGTGGCCTGTCCAAAGCATTCCATGTCAGGAGTGGGTTTCCACCATATTGGTAAAGGTTGAAGGTTAACTGAAACAAGTGTTAAGCCCTTTGCATATCCACATGGTGAGAATAGAATAGCATCTGGCTCAAGGAGGCGATGGCGTAGAGGTATTATCACTCGACTTTTAATCCAGAAACTCAGCTAATGTTCTGGGGACACGGGCTGCAATCCTGCCAAGGCAGATGGTCGAATTTGAATTCAATAAAAAATATCTGAAATTAAGAATCTACTGATGACCATGAAATCATTGTTGGAAAAATCCACCTGATTCACTAATGTCCTTTAGAGAAGGAAATCTGCTGTCGTTACCTGGTCTGACCTACATGTGATTCCAGAGCCACAGCAATGTGCTTGACTCTCAACTGCCCTCGGGCAACTAGGGATGGGCAATAAATGCTGTCCAGTGATGCCAAAGTCCCACAAATGAATTTTAAAAAGCGAATCCCTTCCCAAAGCACTTTACAACCAATTAAGTGCTTTTGAATTCAATGGAATGCGCTACCCCTGCAGCAGTGACAAGTTATAAACTATCTACAATGTACAGAGCACAAACTTGGGCAACAGGACATAAACTATTTACAAAGGTTTTATAGTAGGCAGAGCACTGACTTGGGCTGCTCCACCTGGCGCATAGTCCATCTCATCTCGTGTCCCTATCTTTTTAAAAAACACAGTCCATTTGTAGACTAGGCCCATACATGGCCCTTAAACTTTGAATTTGACCATTTTTTCCTATTATTCGTTCATGGGACATGGGCGTAGCTGGCTGGGCCAGCATTTATTGCCCATCCCTAGTTGCTCTTGAGAAGGTGGTGGTGAGCTGCTCTCTTGAATCGCTGCAGTCCATGTGCTGTGGGTTTACCCACAATGCCGTTAGGGAGGGAATTCCAGGATTTTGACCCAGCGACTGTGAAGGAACGGCGATATATTTCCAAGTCAGGATGGTGAGTGGCTTGGAGGGGAACTTGCAGGTGGTGGTGTTCCCATGTATCTGCTGTCCTTGTCCTTCTAGGTGGAAGTGGGTTTGGAAGGTGCAGTCTAAGGATATTTGCTGAACTGCTGCAGTGCATCTTGTAGATAGTACACACTGCTGCTACTGACTGTCAGTGGTGGAGGGAGTGGATGATTGTGGATGTGGTGCCAATCAAGCGGGCTGCTTTGTCCTGGATGGTGTCAAGCTTCTTGAGTGTTGTTGGAGCTCCGCACATCCAGGCAAGTGGGGAGTATTCCATCGCACTCCTGACCTGTGCCTTGTAGATAGATGGTGGATAGGCTTGGAGAGTCAGGAGGTCAGTTACTTGCCACAGTATTCCGAGCCTCTGACCTGCTCTTGTAGCCTCTATGTTTATGTGGTGAGTCCAGTTGAGTTTCTGGGCAATGGTAACCCCAAGGATGTTGACAGTGGGGGATTCAGTGATGGTGACACCATTGAATGTCATGGGGCAGTGGTTAGAGTGTCTCTTATTGGTGATGGTCATTGCCTGGCATTTGTGTGGCATGAATGTTATTTGCCACTTGTCAGCCCAAGCCTGGAGATTGTCCAGATCTTGCTGATTTGAACATGGATTGCTTCAGTATCTGAGGAGTCGCGAATAGTGCTGAACATTGTGCAATCATCAGCGAACATCCCCACTTCTGACCTTATGATGGAGGGAAGGTCATTGATGAAGCAGCTGAAGGTGGCTGGGCCAAGGACACTACCCTGAGGGATTCCTGCAGAGATTCCTGGAGCTGAGATAATTGACCCCCCACAACACAACCATCTTTCTATGAACCAGGTATGACTCCAACCAGCGGACAGTTTGCCCCCTGATACCCATTGATTCCAGTTTTGCTAGGGCTCCTAATGCCACATTTGGTCGAATGTGGCCTTGATGTCAAGGGCTGTCACTCTCACCTCACCTCTGGAATTCAGCTCTTTCGTCCATGTTTGAACCAAGGCTGTAATGAATCAGGAGCTGAGTGACCCTGGTGAAACTAAAATTGGGCGTCACTGAGCAGGTTATTGCTGAGCAGGTGCTGCTTGATAGCACTGTCGATGACCCCTTCCATCACTTTACTGATGATCGACAGTAGACTGATTGGGCGGTAATTGACCAGGTCGGATTTGTCCTACGGGGTCTGACCCCGGGAGGTGTGGGGGGGGGGGGGTGGGTGGGGGGGGGGGGGTTCAGTGTGGGAGGGGGGGTCTGCCGGGGTGAGGGGGTGGGAGGAATCACCACTGCTGTGGGAGGGAGGGGGGTGGGCTGGACATCGGGGCGCTCCGGGACGAGGCGGGGGGCGGGGGGGGGGGCGGTCAGGGCTGGCCCAGGAATTGTTGTGGGGGCCGCGATCGGGCAGTGGGGGGGGGGGGGGGGGGGGGGGGGGGGGGGGCGGGCCTAGAGGGGCAGTACTGTGGGGGTCCTGGTCTGGCCAGCGATCGAGCTGGCCTGCAAACGGGGAGACTGACAGATCGGGCCCACTGCGCATGTGCAGAGTTCCAGAACTGTCAGACTCCGGGTGCGAATAGGCCCAGAGCCCCCCGGGTTTTTAATGATATTCATGACTGGGACCTCTGCAGTGCACAGAGTGCGGAGATTCAGGTGAGAAGCTGAACTGACAGAACAGTCGGGATCTAGAACAGTTTTTCTGGCAATTCAGCACTTTTGGGAGAATCGCAGCCATAATTTCCAGATATGCTTTATTGTATATGAAAATAGCAAGGTGACTGGTTATACTTAAAGACAGCACATTTGCTATACAGTTAGCTCGATGGATTGCCATGTTAGCAAAATGAAGGGGCAGCTTGTGGGAACCAGTGGTTGCAGCTTCAGTACAGAAACCAAGTCCGTTAGCAGTGGGAAGTGTTATTATCATTGTAATTCCCACATGCTCCTCAATAAATGATGTGAGGTATTAACAGATCACTGTGAGCTGGGGGACACACGTAGGATAACAGTGACACCGATGGAGTGTCAGACTGAATTGTAACAAGGGGCAATGTTGCTCGGATCTAGCAGAGCGTGATGGTGGGCATGTGAAATTTTTACACTGTGTCCACTTAAAGCCCTAATGTAAAGCTTGGTTGTGTGTGGAGGGAGTACTCAGGGCTGTCTAATAATAGGGTGAAATACTATGGTAAAAGTAAATGGCTATGGTAATAATGGGAACGGTGTGAGGGAATGAAATAATGGTATCACTTAAGTATGATTTTTTTGTTAATGGAATAATGCACTTAATCTTGATGACAGCAGTGAATTAGCCTTCATTGTGCAACTTTCAGGGCAGTAACTGGTCTGAACCGTAGAATCCCTACAGTGCAGAAAGAGACCATTTGGCCCATCAGATTTGCATCGATTCTCCGAAAGAACATTCCACCCTGGCGCTGTGGGGCAGCAGTGCTAACGTGCCATGCTGCCCATAATTTGGTCTAGCAGGTTCTGATGGATAGGGAGTAGTGCTGGATCAAAGGGGGCTGCATTCTGTCAATTCAGGTCCATAAGGGAGTCTTAGCCATGCACTAATTCAATGGGAAATCAGGTTTGGTGGGATGAATGACTTACTCCTGATCCGATGTTCCCAGGAAAGGAGGAAGGGGTTACAAATGGAAATTGAGCATGAAGGACTTGGAGGAAAACGGGAATGCAAAAAGGGGAAACCAAAGGAATAGTCGGAGGGCGGGGGGGACAGTTTTGGAGAAGGTTTTTGAAAGCAGGGAGGAAGCTGGCAAGATGAAGAGAACTGAGTAGATAATTCCTGAGGGCAGGAATCCCATTCCTGAACATCCGGCTGCCAATGCAGTGGAAGGGTCAGGGGTGATAAGAGATTCAGTGTTAGAGAAATGGGTTAGAGCTCGGGTTAAGGTTAGGGGTGGGGGGATGTGGGAAAAGGGCTTTGTGTGTGGAGATTAAGTAGGAAGATGTTACTGCAGTGGGTTGGGATGAGGCCATGGAATTCCACAGTAAAATCCACAGCACAGGATCATCAGGACAGGACCTCTCGGAAATGTGAGGCTCAGAATTCATTGGCTCCGTTTCTGAAGGAAAAAGACTCGGTGGGAAGCAGCAGAGGGAAAAGTTCACAGACAGAGAGGTCAGTGAACAGTTGTCGAAATTCACATTATCTCGACGCACATTTTCTTGTCTGGCCAAAGATTTTATTTCCCGACACACATCGATTTTTAAAATTCTTCCCCAAAGAGAGGGGTTGTTTAATGTGTAGCTTACGGCAGCACGGTGGCACAGTGGTTAGCACTGCTGCCTCACAGCGCCAGGGACCCGGGTTCGAATCCGGCCTAGGGTGACTGTCCGTTTGGAGTTTGCACGTTCTCCCCCGTGTCTGTGTGGGTTTCCAACGGGGCATTTCAAAGTCCAAAGATGTGCAGGTTATGTGGATTGGCCATGCTAAAATTTGTCCAATGTTGGAATTGCAGGTTAGCTAGATTAGCCATTAGACTCTATGGGATAGAGTCAGGGGGGTAGACCTAGGTGGGATGTTCTTTTGGAGAATTGTTGCAGACTCGATGGGCCAAATGGCCTCTTTCTGCACTGTAGGGATTCTATGATTCATTCTATCACTCTTATCGTGTTTGTGTGTGGTACATCCTGGGTATGGCCAGAACAATTGCCAGCTTTATTCATCGTATATATGATTGCAAAGTATTGTTCATTAAGGCAGCCTCTTCAGGGGGGACACTTGAAATGGTCACACATGTCTGCGACTTTGACTAAGAGCGACTTAACTGAATTAGAAACCAAATGATTTCCTACTCTCCTCGCTCCCAGCGCGAACTCCTTCTTGTGCCTGTGATTGTGCTACGTGTTGGCACGCACGGGGCATCATTAAACCCCAGAAAGATCTCCCATTAGAAGGAGATAACTTGCCCATGCTGATAGACAGACATTAAGAGTACTACACTCCAAATGAACTTGAGTATGGTAATGACTTCCCCTGATTGTGCAAGCAGTGTCCTGTGGAGCAGGCTGACACAATGCAGGCCCCTCTGCGTGATAACACTGTTTCCAAATAACTAATAAGAACAAGTGCCTGCTATTTCTGGCAATTTCCATAAGAACTAGCTGTGCTTAGGCTGTTGCTTTTGACCTGTAGGGAGGATCACTGAATGTTGAAGCATCACTGAGAGAAAGAAGAGGGATACAGTATGGACAACCAGGTCATCTGTAGCTGTCCTTTCACTGAGAAAAACCAACACATTTGCTGGACAGGGTCGAAACAAGATGGAGCCCATTCCACATCCAACTGTTCCAGGGAATATTGGTAATAAAATGTTTATTCTGAAGGCTCTGTCACGTCCCATTCATTCTAATGAAGACGCAGATGTAATGGTCACATTTTAGGTCAGGATTGCTTTTTTTTAACCAGTGTGACCTTTCAACAAACTGTGTTTTTTTCCAACAGAATGCTGGCCTTCATATCTAAAGGGCTGTTGTATAGGGATGCAGATATTACACTGTACAAAACCCCACTTCGAGTCACTGTGAGCACACACAGGTACCACACCTTAGGGAGAATGTTTTGACCCTGAAGGGAGTTCAGCGCAGGTTTACAAGAATGATACCCGGATTTCAGGGGTTAAGTTACGAGGAGAGATTGGACAAATTGGGCGGTACTTTAAGTCTTCGCTCGTCCCGAAACTGTAAAATTCTGTCCAAGGTCAACGGACCTTCCCATGCTCTGCCACTCGCCCTCTCCGATTCCCATGGCAGGCGGGCCAATAAAACTCCGGCCATTATTTCTCTCGAGTTCAGAAGTCTACAAAGTATTTACAGGGAAGGATATGGTGGATAAGGATAAAATGTCTCCACTGGTTGAAGGCTCTAGAACCAGTGGTCATTATATAAAAATTAGGACCAAGCCGTTCAGGAGAAACGTTGGAAACTTCTACACACAGAGTGGGAGAGGTTTGGAACTCTCTCCTTCAAACAGCAGTGGATGCTGGTTCAATTGTTGGGTTTACGTCTGAGACAGACACATTTTTATTGAGCAGGGGATGTGGGCCGAGGGTAGGTACATGGAGTTAGGTCACAGATCAGCCATGATCTTATTGAATGGTGGAATGAGCTCGAGGGGCTGAATGGCCTGGTCCTGTTCCTATGTTCCAATGTTTTTCTTCAGGTCCTGCCATTGTACACACAGACCCTGACCGAGAAGGATAACGCCAGCTTACATTTGTTCAGCAAAAAGACATCACAAACACCTCATGGAGGCATGGCACAGCGGCACAGTGGTTAGCACTGCTGCCTCACAGTGCCAGGGACCCGGGTTCAATTCCCAGCTTGGATCACTGTCTGTGTGGAGTTTGCACATTCTCCCCGTGTCTGCGTGGGTTTCCTCCGGGGGCTCCGGTTTTCTCCCACAGTCCAAAGGTGTGTGGGTTAGCTGGATTGGCCATGTTAAATTAATCCTAGTGTTAGGGGGACTAGATAGGGTAAATTCATGGAGTTAAGGAGATAGGGCCTGGGTGGGATTGTAGTTGGCGCAGACTCGATGGACCAAATGGCCTCCTTCTGCACTGTAGGGATTCTATAGGGAAAAATTGGACATTAAAGTAAATGAGATAATTGAAGGAATGAAGAAGGGGGGGCGGTTTAAGGAGGGTTTGAAACGAGGTGAGGGAGGAGGAGCTTAGGGTGGTTGAAGACACAATCACCGGTGATGGCGCAAAGGGAAGGAACACGCATGAGTGCGAATCAGAGGAATGGAGAGGAAATGGGGCATCTGGGTGGAGCTAGAAGAAGCTGCGGAGTTAGAAGACACCAAAGCCATGGAGAGATTTAAACACAAGGGTGATTCTAAGGCATATCCTGAACTGAGGGCTCGTTCCTGGTTTAAAATGGCAAAACCAACCTGGAAGCGCTGGTGTATGGAATTAAAAGTAGAATCCAGATATATATATATTCTTTCAGGCAATGGCTTAGACCTTGCAGCTAAACTGCTGAGTATTGTCTGGATGGCCCTGGATATTATTTGCCTGGTTGACAGGACTGAATGAGTGACTGAAGATGCTGATATGTAGGGGTCTTTGTTGGAATAGGAGAACTTCCCTGGTTCTCCTGCAGTCTTTCTGCTGATTTTTAACTTGTCCAAATGTCCACCCTTCGGATTCTATCCCAAATGATGTCCCACTTGTACGTCGCCCTATCCTGCCGTTGCTTCCCTCTTCCCCCAGTTTCTTCCCTGCTGCCATCAGACTTTTGAATGGACCTACCTCATATTAAGTTGATCTTTCTCTACACTCTAGCCATGACTGTAACACTACATACTGCACTCTCTCCTTTCCTTCCCTGTGAACAGTATGCTTTGTCTGTATAGCGCGCAAGAAACAATACTGTATACTAAAGTTTTAAAGTTTATTTATTAGTCACAAGTAAGGCTTACATTAACACTGCAATTAAGTTACTATGAAATTCCCCTAGTCGCCACAATCCATGCACCTAACCAGCACGTCTTTCAGAATGTGGGAGGAAACCGGAGCACCCGGAGGAAACCCACACAGACATGGGGAGAATGTGCAAAATCCACCCAGACAGTCACCCAAGGCTGGAATCGAACCCGGGTCCCTGGTGCTGTGAGGCAGCAGTGCTGACCACTGTGCCACCGTGTCGCCCCCTACTAATTACATGTGACAATAATAAATCAAATGAAATCAAACCCAGGCACTGAATTCTTTAACCTATAAATTTTCTGACTTATAAATGTGTTCCTCTCTCAGTGCGGCCTCCTCCATCTCACTATGTGACATCAGCGGCCTACTGCCTATGTTCTCCCTGGTCACAACTTGACCTCTGGAACTCACTCTCCAGAAGCTTCCATCTTGCTGCTGCCTCCCTCACTCCGCCTTCCAAAGTCTCCTCAAAAGGTTGCCTCTTCGAGCATGACTTTGGTCACACCCTTTCTCTTCTACTTTTTAAAAAAAATTACTTCTCTTGGGGTTTCAGGGGGTTGCATCAAGTTGGTGGGATTGCCAATGAGAGAAATATATTTACTCACTAACAAGTTAGAAGTTAATCCATGAGGCAAATTTTCCTGGACTGAATTACAGAAACTGATAGCGTCGCCTTTCAGAACGCTTCCTCGAGGCTTGTTAAATTGAATAAAACTGCTAATTTAAAAAGAAATGAAGGCAGAGCTTCTCACTTAATAATTTCAGGAAGAAAAAATGTTCTCCAGCACCAAGCACAGTGTTTCTTTTTGTCTTATCGCTGGAGGCTGTTTGGAATTTTCTTTGCTGGTAATTCGTCACGGACAATGACAAGTGTAGTTGCGGAACCTGGGCTGGGAGATATGTCTTGTCAGACGAATTACAGATTTGAGAGCCATCCATTGGTGATGATCTGTCTCACTGCTTCAGTGGCAGGTCCAGAAGTCTTCCTCGCACGGCTGCTCTGTATGTCATACTCTACGGGGCTGACACACAACAGACCGCAGAGCAAGTAACAAGTTTCCCAATTGCCTTCCCTCGCAGACTCACTGCACTTTGCTGTGTGCTTTTTATTTCAACCTTACGTCCACAAGTCAAAATCTGTATTTACCTTCAGAAAGCCCGATGGAGGGGGGCATGGAGCTCGTCGTACAGGGAGAAGGGAAATACCAGGCTCAGAGAAAGAGGGGACTAAGACGGATAAAGAATTCTATAACGTTGAGGCCCAATGAAAGTATGAGTTAAAATTAAAAGTGTCAGTCCTTTCCCTTCTGGATTTGGGCTTTGTTCTTGCTCAGATTAATTGGCCTGATGTTTTTTCCTCCAAAAACAATTCCATTTAATTTGCCAAATGTCTTTTATTGCAGATACGATACTGCATCAAATTCCGAGAGGGGTACAGAAGCGGAAAGTCGGCTCTCTTCTGTAAGTTGTTGCATCACAAAGATGACTCTGCAAGCTACAAAGGGGAAGTTGTGGCATCGGGGAATTGTTGCTGGACTGGTATTCCAGAGACCCGGGGCAATGATCTGGGGACCCGGGTTCAAATCTCACCAAGGCAGATGGTGGAATTCGAATTCAATTAAAATGGAACCTGGAATTAAAAGTTTGGCAGCACAGTGGTTAGCACTGCTGCTTCACAGCTCCAGGGACCTGGGTTCGATTCCCGGCTTGGGTCACTGTCTGTGTGGAGTTTGCACATTCTCCTCGTGTCTGCGTGGGTTTCCTCCGGGTGCTCCGGTTTCCTCCCACAGTCCAAAGATGTGCGGGTTAGGTTGATTGGCCATGCTAAAAATTGCCCTTAGTGTCCTGGGATGCGTAGGTTAGAGGGATTAGTGGATAATTATGTAGGGATATGGGGGTAGGGCCTGGGTGGGATTGTGGTCGGTGCAGACTCGATGGGCCGAATGGCCTCTTTCTGTGCTGTAGGGTTTCTAACTTCTAACTGCTCCAACTCCACCCAACTGGATCTCCAATGACTCTCGCATCTGAGCAGCCATTGCCCTTGCTGGAGATCTCTCCCAATTATCGATCACTCTTTGTCAGAAGAAATGCTTCCTGAACAGATTGCTGAATTTGCCCAATGAAAGCATCACCAGCGACCAGCTGGGACTCTAACCTTCTCTATTCAGGTTCTCCAACCACCCCTTGCCACCCCTGCTGCCCCCCCCCCACCCTTCCCCCATCATCCAGTGGGTCATAAACATACAAAAAAGACCTCTACCACCTTGCCCACCACAAAGTCAATGCAGGCGGGGGTCCAACAACGGAAATCTCTGTTGACCTCGGGCGGGAATTTCCGGTCTTGCCCGAGTGAGGCGGTAAAATCCCACTCCCATGACAAAGACCATCAGGTCTGGATCACATTCATGATGACTGGACAATCATGACTAGACTCTTCCGACCACTCACCATCCTCCCAGACCTTCCCCATTGTCCTCCATCTCCCCACAACCATGTTATCCCCTGGGACAAGCAAAAATAAATAAAATAAAGAAAAGCCCAGGGCCAATGAGGAAAACATAATCAGTCTAGAAAATTCCTCTCTGAGCCTCTCAGCCAATTGAAACCATCCCAAGATGTTACATGGACCAAGTGTTATCTATAAAATGCTGGGAACCTTAGCATAGCGGTAATATTACTGGAGTAGCAATAAAGAACACAGGAGCAGGTGAAATAGTATGACCAGCAAGAAGTCTCACACCACCAGGTTAAAGTCCAACAGGTTTATTTGGCAGCACTAGCTTTCGGAGCCCCAAGCCCCTTCTTCAGGTGAGTGAGGACTCGTGATCACAAACAGGGCATAAAAAGACACAAACTCAATTCACAAGATAATGGGTGGAATGCGAGTCTTTACAGGCAATCAAGTCTTAAAGGTACAGACAATGTGAGTGGAGAGAGGGTTAAGCACAGGTTAAAGAGATGTGTATTGCCTCCAGCCAGGACAGTTAGTGAGATTTTGCAAGCCCAGGCAAGTCGTGGGGGTTACAGATAGTGTGACATGAACCCAAGATCTTGGTTGAGGCCGTCCTCATGTGTGCGGACTCTGCGTTGTCGTGTGTCGTGAAGGCCGCCTTGGAGAACGCTTACCCGAAGATCAGAGGCTGAATGCCCGTGACTGCTGAAGTGTTCCCCGATTGGAAGGGAACACTCCTGCCTGGTGATTGTCGAGCGGTGTTCATTCATTCGTTGCCGTAGCGTCTGCATGGTCTCACCAATGTACATTCCTCGGGACATCCTTTCCTGCAGCGTATCAGGTAGACAACGTTGGCCGAGTTGCAAGAGTATGTACCGTGTACCTGGTGGATGGTGTTCTCACGTGAGAAATAGTATGAAGCAGACCATCAACCCTGCTCTCCCATTCAATAAGATCTTGGCTGATCTTGGCTTTCCACTCCACTCTCCCATCACCTGATTCCACGACAGACCAAAAATCTGCCTGTCCCAGCCTCAAATACGTAGCCTGATGGATATTCATAAAGGCACCAGCAAAGCCTGATGGATAAAAGGGCTAACTCTGTATCAGGCTAAGGACTCTGGGAGCAGCAAATGTGCCACTCTGGAACAAGCACAGGAACTGATTGGACAGTGTCTCCCCAAGATGTCAAAAGTGCGAGAAATATAATTTTATAAGCAAGATTTAAGTTTACTGCTGATTTTATTAGATCAATACAGACAGAAGATAAATATTAGTTTCTCAGAAGAAGATGATTGCGATGATTTTGTCCACATTACAAGTTCTTGTAATATTAATGTTTATAATATGCAAATGTCTTTACTTTTGTTTCTGGCAAGAATTAATAATTTACTTATATTTAATAAAACAAATTAATGCACATAAATCGATTATATTTAATCGCAAACAGCACTGAAATATTTATAGCTTCCACAAGTTCCCATTAATTCTGATATTTTTGCTTTGGTGGTAATGGAAGGTCAGTGAGAGCACCACAGCATTTCTTTGCTCTGCCTAAATAGCCTGGAATGAAGACATTTTGTCCTTCTAACCACAGGTTCTTTGATTCCCTCTCCAGTGTGATGAGAATTTCTTAGAACATGATTCCTTCAATTATGGGGAGGTGATGGCCTGGTGGTATTATCGCTAGACTATTAATCCAGAAACTCAGCTAATGTCCTGGGAACCCGAGTTCGAATCCCGCCATGGCAGATGGTGGAATTTAAATTCAATAAAAAAATTATCTGGAATTAAGAATCTACTGATGGCCATGAAACCATTGTCAATTGTCGGAAAAATCCATCTGGTTCACTAATGTCCTTTCGGGAAGGAAATCTGCCGTCTTTACCTGGTCTGGCCTACATGTGACTCCAGAGCCGCAGCAATGTGGTTGACTCTCAACTGCCCTCAGGCAACTAGGGATGGGCAAGAAATGTTGGCCAGCCCGCGATGCTCTGTCCCATGAATGAATAAAAACAATTGTTTCTTTCTTTCCTTCCCTGAATGCCGTATATCCAGGAATGCTAAGTTCCCAAAATCTTCCCTTATTTGATTCAAGTGTCCGATATTTCCACTGTGGCATAATCCCATCTGGTTACTAGTGTGTGCCTTATTTACCAAGATATGTGCATTTACGCATAAGAACACCATTTCTTCTTGTTTTACTTTTGAATTATTCTTTGCACTAATGCCTTTCGTCTCTCCCAGTACTCTGTAGCTGGAGGCAAGACGACCAATCTGGAAGGATCCAAGTCAGGGGTGCTCAGTAGGCCAGGACTGGAGAAGTGCAGGGGTCTTGGAGGATTGTAGGGCTGAAGGAAGTTAGAGAGATGGGGATAATTCCTAAAGCTTGTCACAAGGACAACTTTGATGTAACTTAGGGAGGAACTTTCCCATCTCGTCCGCCACGGGAGTTGTAGCAGGCGGGACTCAGACTATTGAAAGGTCCTTTGATTTCATGATGTGGAGATGCTGGCGTTGGACTGGGGTAAACACAGTAAGAAGTTTAACAACACCAGGTTAAAGTCCAACAGGTTTATTTGGTGATAAATAAACCTGTTGGACTTTAACCTGGTGTTGTTAAACTTCTTCCTTTGATTTCAGGCAGGATTTTTTGATCTTGGGGCAAGCGCGGCCTTAGTGTAATGATGCACTTTCACAGACTCCAAAGATGTGCGGGTTAGGAAGATTGGCAATGCTAAATTTACCCTAGTGTCAGGGGATTTGCAGGGTAAATATGTGGGTTGCGGGAATGGGGCCTGGGTGGGATTGTGGTTGGTGCAGACTCGATGGACCAAATGGCCTCCTTCTGCACTGTAGGGATTCTATGATCTATGATCTACTTCATTAGAAACACAAAAGGTATTAATTAATAAGAAGAACTGTACAGCAGCGGCACAACTGCACCTAGTCCCACCCATGCCTCCTGTCTAAGAGAGGACCCCACCCCATGGGGTGATTACCCACTCTGTCTCCCAATTGCTCCCCCCGGTCCAGGTGACCCTTACTCTGCTGTGTTGCCCTTTAAGGGACAATCTGTCACAAATCACCACACTTGGGCCATTTTGTATGTTTAGATCCATCTTGTGGAAAAACAACAATGAAAATAAAGTAGAATGAGGCCTGAGCGAACAATAATAATGAAGCTCTTGCTGTTCAACAGATTGTTGAGTGGAGAAATGGTTCAGTGGCTTTCTGTTTAATTAATGAGTGTAGTCACTTCAGACAATGTTTGCTGACGGTACAGAAGAATGATGATAGACAGAAGAATAAGAATTAGTCAGAAAGTCAAACGGGGTATTATGGAAATTAATCATTTTGATGAATTAGTTGTTTTCTTTTCTAATTATCCCATTTCACTGCAGTTCAATGGATCATTTCCTTCTTGGTCCACATTGGCTAATTCTGTATCTCCTGGCCCCGGCCTGTGCCTGTCAGGCAGGGGCTCCTCCTCCTGGTGACTGTCAGTGTGGGATCTTATCTGCTTGGATGACTGGTTCCTTTCAGCACCATGCTCTACCTCAGCCATCTCCTCCAGCTTTTGACCAGCTTCCCACCTGCGTTAACTTGAGTTTGTCCAAATTCTGCTGTCCATACCCTAACTCGTCTCAATCACCCATCATCCTGATCGACATTGCCTTCCGGCTCCAAGATATCCGATCCAGTTTCCAAATTTCTCCGTGGCCTGTCCTTGCCTATCTCCGTAACCTCTGAAATATCTACGTTCCTCTAACTCTGGCCTCTTGAGCATCTCTTTCATTCTTCCAGCATTGGGGCCGATCCTTCAGCTAAGCTTGAAGATCTGGAATTCCCTCTCTCTCTGCTTCAGCACCTCACCTTTGACCATCTATCCTATCATCTCCTTTTATAGATTGATAGAACCATAGAAACCCAACTGTATAGAAGGAGGCTATTCGGCCTATCGAGTCTGTACCAACCACAATCCCACCCAGGCCCTATTCCTGTAACCCCACACATTTACTCTGCTAATCCCCCCAAACACTCGGGTCAATTTAGCATGGCCAATCCACCTAACCCGCACATCTTTGGACTGTGGGAGGAAACCGGAGCACCCGGAGGAAACCCACACAGACAGTGACCCAAGCCAGGAATCGAACCCGGGTCCCTGGCGCTGTGAGGCAGCAGTGCTAACCACTGTGCCACCGTACTGCCCCACACATACAACTTGTTATATTTCAAGCCTATTCTCCCTAATCTTGTGGCTTTAACTTTCTGCACATTCGATCGCTCCAGCTTATGGCTGAGCATTCACCCATCTCAGTCAGTCCCCTCTTAAACCTCTTGAACATTAAAAGTCTTCTCAAACTCAACCCTTCAACCATGCTTTCGATTATCTAACCCTAACCTGCACCTTTACTTCCCCTGGCTTTCTTCCTCCATTTTAAGCCCATGATGTCAACACAGTTTGTTATTGAAGATTCAAGACTGACAGAACTTAAAATCAGCATGAAGGCAATCTTGAGGGATGTCCAGAATACCAAGGAACTAGGCATTGCTGGTCATCTTCAGGTGAATCCAGCTACCTTGAGGGGTCCTCAGGCACTCGAGTCAGGGGTGTGACAGGAGCAGCTATGGACAGAATGAGGCTGAAATGCTGATAAATTTGATGATGCTTTTTGATGTTAGACATGTTACCATTTTGTATCGCGATTCTTACGACCACGTGAGGAGGGGTTAAAATTGACTGCCCCTAATTCACCACTCCAGGTCTGGCACACACACGCAGGCACAAACACGCAGCATGAAGGCAATCTTGAGGGATGTCCAGAATACCAAGAAACTAAGCATTGCTGGTCATCTTCAGGTGAATCCAGCTCCCTTGAGGGGTCCTCAGGCACTCGAGTCAGGGGTGTGACAGGAGCAGCTATGGACAGAATGAGGCTGAAATGCTGATAAATTTGATGATGCTTTTTCTGTTGTGAATTTAGTGATTTGCCAGTATTGCTGCAGTCCCTATGAGCACCTTTAGATTATAAAGAATTAATCAGACAGACTTTTGAGTTGAAGTCAAAGAACAATATAAGCTTATTGAAGCTGCTTAAAAAAATAGGTAAATTGTGACCCCCATTAGACACATACACACGCGCAGGTACACACGCGCAGGTACACACGCGCAGGCACACACACGCAGGCACACACGCGCAGGCACACACGTGCAGGTACACACGCGCAGGTACACACGCGCAGGTACACACACGCAGGTACACATGTGCAGGTACACATGTGCAGGTACACACGCGCAGGCACATGCGTAGGCACACATGCGCGGGCACACACACGCAGGTACACACACGCAGGTACACACACGCAGGTACACACACGCAGGTACACACGCGCAGGCACATGCGTAGGCACACATGCGCGGGCACACACGCGTGCACACACACAGCCTTTCAATATATCCTTCTGATTTCTTCTCTGACTTGGTAAAAACACAGTTCTTAAAAAGCCTTGCTGGCTGTATATTTGAGAGGAATCTGTAAAACCTACCATTGAATCTCTACAGTGTAGAAGAAGGCCATTCAGCCCATTTAATCTGCACCGACTTTCCGACAGAGCATCTTACCCAGGCCCAACACTATCCCCATAACCCCGCGCATTTATCATGGCTAATCCGCCAAACCTACACATCCATAGGATCTTATAAGCCTCCAAAACATGTCGGCACTGTTGGTCTGAGAAAAGGTTGGAGTTATTCAGTCACCACCCAGTTACCACACAGGGCTAGTTTGTCAGCCTTGCTGCTAGTTGCAATTTCCACATATAATTAAACAGAAGGATCATGCAGGGATTAACCAGACTGTTTCTCAGTGTAGACCACAATGAATTCCTCATAAAGAAATACAATGAAAACATTCAAATCACGGATTACACATTAAAGCTCTTCCTTCAAAATAAATAACAGACAAAAAACTTAAATCTGTGTGATTGAGACATAAAGAGGTCCGTGTCCATGCCTTGAGCTAACTGATTGGACATGCCACTGCCTTCCAGGAGTCGACTGAAGGGAAGAAATGTTGTGCTGGTTAACAAAGGAGATCAAGAGACTGATTAGAAGTGAATGTGAAAGAGAGAAATAGATGTCGATAAGTGGGAGCAACTTGCTCAAGATAAGGAGGTCTGGAGAGGAACGACCCAAGATGCCATCTCCTCCCAGGAGGCACATTGCACTGCTGAGGAGTCCCACTCAAAAAAAATCAAGATCCCAGCTTAACGTATTCAGGGTGGCACAGTGGTCAGCACTGCTGCCTCATAGCACCAGGGACCCGGGTTCAAATCTGGCCTTAGGTCACTGTCTGTATGGAATTTACACATTCTCCCTGTGTCTGCGTGGGTTTCCTCTGGGTGCTTCGGTTTCCTCCCACAGTCCAAGGATGTGCAGGTTAGGTGGATTGGCCATGATAAAATGTCACTTGGTGTCCTAAGATGTGTAGGTTGGCTGGATTAGCCATGGAAATTACTTTTGATAATTTAAAAGTTTTGTCCCATGAACAGCTGAAAAGTGTGGCAAAGAAGTTGGAGTTAGAATTTCACCCGGAAGCCAGAAATCCTAATATGTTAAAACTAGTGACTGGAAAATTAGATTGCAGAGCCGGAGAGGTTGCAGCAGATAGCCAAACTTCAGCAAAATCACAGATCGAGCAAGGAAAAACTCAGGAAAGAGAAAGAGAAAATGAGAGAGGAGGAAGGGAGAGGGAATGAACTTTCCAAAAACAACAGCAAGAGAGGGAGGTAAGAATACCTGAACTGCGTGAGGACAAGTCCGCTCTGGCCATTGACGGCACCCCGAGCCCAGGGCTAAGTATTGAGTTATCCAAATTTGCCCATTTAATCCCTAAATTTGATGAGGAAGAAGGGAGGCGCTGGCCTGAGCCTTCAACATGCCATTGATGAAGACGAACATCTCGCCAAGGCCATCCCCACACTCCCACTTCTTGCCTTCAAACAACCGCACAACCCCAAACAGACCATTGTCCGCAGCAAACTACCCAGCCTTCAGGAGAACAGTGACCATGACACCACACAACCCTGCCACAGCAACCTCTGCAAGACGTGCCGGATCATCGACACAGATGCCATTATCTCACGTGAGAACACCATCCACCAGGTACACGGTACCTACTCTTGCAACTCGGCCAACGTTGTCTACCTGATACGCTGCAGGAAAGGATGTCCCGAGGCATGGTACATTGGGGAGACCATGCAGACGCTACGACAACGGATGAATGAACACCACTCGACAATCACCAGGCAGGAGTGTTCCCTTCCTGTTGGGGAACACTTCAGCAGCCACGGGCATTCAGCTTCTGATCTTCGGGTAAGCGTTCTCCAAGGTGGCCTTCATGACACAAGACAACGCAAAATCGCTAAGCAGAAACTGATAGCCAAGTTCCGCACACATGAAGTCGGCCTCAACCGGGATCTTGGGTTCATGTCACACTATCTGTAACCCCCACGACTTGCCTGGGCTTGCAAAATCTCACTAACTGTCCTGGCTGGAGACAATACACATCTCTTTAACCTGTGCTTGGCCCTCTCTCCACTCACATTGTCTGTACCTTTAAGACTTGATTACCTGTAAAGACTCGCGTTCCAACCATTATCTCGTAAATTGAGTTTGTGTCTATATATGCCCTGTTTGTGAACAGAACTCCTCACTTACCTGATGAAGGGGCAACGCTCCAAAAGCTTGTGGCTTGTGCTACCAAATAAACCTGTTGGACTTTAACCTGGTGTTGTGAGACTTCTTACGAGTGGTATTATAGCCAGACCATTAATCCAGAAATTCAGCTAATGCTCCAGGGACCTGGGTTCGAATCCCACCATGGCAGATGGTGGAATTTGAATTCAGTAAAAAAAAAATCTGGAATTAAGAAGGTACTGATGACCCTGAAACCATTGTCAATTGTCGGAAAAATCCATCTGGTTCATTAATGTATAAAAGCAAATTACTGCGGATGCTGGAATCTGCATCCAAAAGAGAAAATGCTGGAAAATCTCAGCAGGTCTGGCAGCATCAGTAAGGAGAGAAAAGTGCTAACATTTTGAGTCCAGGTGACTCTTTGTCAAAGCTTGAAGCATAGAAAGTGGGATTTATTTATACTGCAGGGTGAGGGAATGATGGGGGGGGCGGAGAGACATACGGAAATCCTGTCGGAGAGAAGAGCAGTACTTCTTCAGGGTTCATTAATGTCCTTTCGGGAAGGAAATCTGACATCCTTACCTGGTGTGGCCTACATGTGACTCCAAAGCCACAGCAATGTGGTTGACTCTCAACTGCCATCTGAACAAGGGCAACTAGGGATGGGCAATAAATGTTGGCCAGCCAGCGACACCCATGTCCCATGAATGAATTTTTAAAAATCTCTTTTTAGAGAATAGTTCAGCAAGTGAGGTCCTGGATGCTTCTCCTGCAAAGTAAGCCATCAGGCAAGGCTCACTAAGTTACTGAGAGTCTGGCCAGTTATGGAGTGGTGAAAAAGGCTATTTTAAGTGCGTACGAACTGGTGCTGGAGGCACACCATCAGAACCCTCTGAAAATAGTACAACCGGACATACATCAAATCTGAATGGCTGAAGCAGCTTGTGTTTGATTGCTGGATACCTCTTTATGGTTGAGGCCATGTACGTAAACCTTCACAAAGTAATTGCAATGACTTCAATCAGGCCACTGAGGTTGGCCTATTGGAGTATGAACTCCCTGATTGAGGATCCAATTGATGGGCCAATCAGGGAGTCTTTGCCTTGCACTGAACCGGGAGTGTCAGTTCCTCTGATACCCCCGGAGGTAGACTGCTAACTGCGAGCACTCTGTGTACTGCTGTTGGAGTTTGTAAATAAAGGGATTTTGGTGAAGGGACTTCTGCCTCCACAGACTTATTACAGCCCCTCGAAGAGTTAAAAGATTCACTCTAGGCAGATAGTGCAGCTCAACACGTGGATAAACAGCTGGTGCAGGAGGGAGGGTTCAGATATCTGGACCATTGGGGTCTCTTCCGGGGCAGATGGGACCTGTACAAGAAGGACGGGTTGCATCTAAACTGGAAGGGCACAAATATTCTGGCCGGGAGGTTTGCTAGTGTCACACAGGAGGATCTAAACTAGTTTGGCAGGGGGGTGGGACCCAAAGCAAAGGTGAATTAGCTGAAGGGAAACGAGAGAGTAGGGCCAGTAAGACTCAGAGAAGCAGCAGGCAGGGTGGGATTGCTAATCAGAGAGGGTCTGGTGGACTGAAGCGCATTTGTTTCAATGCGAGAAGTGTAACAGGTAAGGCAGATGAACTTAGAGCTTGGATTAGTACTAGAAACTATGATGTATTTGCCATTATAGAGACTTGGTTGAGGGAAGGACAGGATTGGCAGCTTAACATTCCAGGATATAAATGTTTCAGGCGTGATAGAGGGGGATGTAAAAGGGGTGGGGGAGTTGCACTACTGGTTAAGGAGAATATCATAGCTGTACTCCTTGAGGACACCTCGGAGGGCTCATACAGCGAGGCAATATGGGTAGAGCTCAGGAATAGGAAAGGTGTAGTCACAATGTTGGGGGTTTACTATAGGCCGCCCAACTGCCAGCGGGAGATTGAGGAACAGATGTGTAGACAGATTTTGGCAAGGTATAAAAGTAACAGGGTTGTGGTGGTGGGAGATTTTAACTTCCCCGATATTGACTGGGACTCACTTAGTGCTAGGGGCATGGATGGGGCAGAGTTTGTAAGGAGCATCCAGGAAGGCTTCCTGAAGCAGTATGTAGTTAGTCCAACTAGGGAAGGAGCCATACTGGACCTGGTATTGGGGAATGAAACCGGCCAGGTGGTCGATGTTTCAGTAGGGGAACAGTAACCACAATTCAGTAAGCTTTAAGATACTGATGGATAAAGATAAGTGTAGTCCTCAAGTGAAGGTGCTAAATTGGGGGAAGGCTAATTACAACAATATTAGGCAGGAACTGAAGAATGTAGATTGGGAGCAGATGT
Organism: Mustelus asterias; assembly: GCF_964213995.1. Lineage (NCBI taxonomy): Eukaryota > Metazoa > Chordata > Chondrichthyes > Carcharhiniformes > Triakidae > Mustelus > Mustelus asterias. The sequence goes on along the minus strand of NC_135826.1, from coordinate 14,276,553 downwards.
TTGAGGGCAAATCAACATCTGGCATGTGGGAGGCTTTCAAGTGTAAGTTGATAGGGATTCAGGACCGGCACATTCCTGTAAGGATGAAGGATAAGTATGGCAAGTTTTGGGAACCTTGGATAACGAGAAATATTGTGAGCTTAGTCAAAGAGAAAAAGGAAGCATTTGTCAAAGCTAGGAGGCTGGGAACACATGAAGCAAGTGCGGAATACAAGGAAAGTAGGAAGAAACTTAAGCAAGGAGTAAGGAGGGCTAAAAGGGGTCATGAAAAAGCATTGGCCAGCGGGATTAAGGAAAATCCCAAGGCTTTTTACACATATATAAAGAGCAAGAGGGTAGCCAGGGAGAGGGTTGGCCCACTCAAGGACAAGGGAGGGAATCTATGTGTGGAGCCAGAGGAAATGGGCGAGGTATTAAATGAGTACCTTGCGTCAGTATTCACCAAAGAGAAGGACTTGGTGGATGATGAGTCTGGGAAAGGATGTGTAGATAGTTTGAGTCATGTTGAGATCAAAAAGGAGGAGGTATTGGGGTTCTTGAGAAACATCAAGGTAGACAAGTCTCCAGGGCCTGATGGGATATACCACAGAATACTGAGAGAGGCAAGAGAGGAAATTGCTGGGGCCTTGAGAGAAATCTTTGTATCCTCACTGGCTACAGGGGAGGTCCCAGAGGATTGAAGAATAGCCAATGTTGTTCCTTTGTTTAAGAAGGGTAGCAAGAATAATCCAGGTAATTACAGGTCGGTGAGCCTTACATCGGTGGTAGGGAAATTATTGGAGAGGATTCTTCGAGACAGGATTTATTCCCACTTGGAAATAAGTGGACGTATTAGTGAGAGGCAACATGGTTTTGTGAAGGGGAGGTTGTGTCTCACGAACTTGATCGAGTTTTTCGAGGAAGTGACGAAGATGATTGATGAGGGTAGGGCAGTGGATGTTGTCTACATGGACTTCAGTAAGGCCTTTGACAAGGTCCCTCATGGCAGACTGGTGCAGAAGGTGAAGTCGCATGGGATCAAAGGTGAGCTGGCAAGGTGGATACAAAACTGACTCGGTCAAAGAAGACAGAGGGTAGCAGTGGAAGGGTGCGTTTCTGAATGGAGGGCTGTGACAAGTGGTTTTCCTCAGGGATCAGTGCTGGGACCTTTGCTGTTTGTAATATATATAAATGATTTGGAGGAAAATGTACCTGGATTGGTTAGTAAGTTTGCGGACAACACAAAGGTTGGTGGATTTGCGGATAGCGATGAGGACCATCAGAGGATGCAGCAGGATATAGATCAGTTGGAGACTTAGGCGGAGAGATGGCAGATGGAGTTTAATCCGGACAAATGTGAGGTAATGCATTTTGGAAGGTCTACTATAGATAGGAAATATACAGTAAATGGCAGAACCCTTAAGAGTATTGATAGGCAAAGGGATTTGGGTGTACAGGTACACAGGTCACTGAAAGTGGCAATGCAGGTGGAGAAGATAGTCAAGAAGGCATACGGCATGCTTGCCTTCATTGGCCGGGGTATTGAGTTTAAAAATTGGCAAGTCATGTTGCAGCTTTATAGAACCTTAGTGAGGCCGCACTTGGAATATAGTGTTCAATTCTGATCGCCACACTACCAGAAGGATGTGGAGGCTTTGGAGAGGGTACAGAAGAGATTTACCAGGATGTTGCCTGGTATGGAGGGCATTAGCTATGAGGAGAGGTTGGAGAAACTTGGTTTGTTCTCACTGGAGCGACGGAGGTTGAGGGGAGACCTGATAGAAGTCTACAAGATTATGAGGGGCATGGACAGAGTGGATAGTCAGAAGCTTTTTCCCAGGGTGGAAGAGTCAATTACTAGGGGGCATAGGTTTAAGGTGCGAGGGGCAAGTTTTAAAAGAGATGTACGAGGCAGATTTTTTACACAGAGAGTGGTGGGTGCCTGGAACTCGTTGCCGGGTGAGGTAGTGGAAACGGATACAGTAGTCACTTTTAAGGGGCGTCTTGACAAGTACATGAATGAGATGGGAATAGAGGGATATGGTCCCCGGAAGCGTAGGGGGTTTAGTTAAGTCAAGCAGCAGGGTCGGTACAGGCTTGGAGGGCTGAAGGGCCTGTTTGTGTGCTGTAATTTTCTTTGTTCTTTGTTCTTTGTTCATATCCAGTTTACCTGTGGACTGGGTCAACATGCTCTGTGGAAATGACCTGGCAGAATTGAAGAGTGGTTTCAGAGGAACCAAGTGAGATCAGGCAGGGCAGCTGCATTAACCTGAGCTATGTCCAAACAAGCCAGCAGTGCGGACAGATAACCCAGTCATCCAGTAATCCCACTACCCCTGGGTTACTCTGTACGATTCTGGCCACCACAAATTAGTCAGGATTCTTCTCTTTTTGGGCGTACTTAGTCAGATGAATTTCCGACATTCTGTGCTTCCTGGAGTTTGCCGGGGAATTCACGCTGGTAGTGGGGGAGAGGGTCTAATCTTGCCCGAGAGGCCGGCATCGGACTGCAGAGGGGGCTAGTGCGCATGCGCTGATTGGAGATAACGTCCTAGGCTGGCTAATGACATTGAAATGGTAATTTCAATATGGGAAACAGCGTAAAGCTGATTACTCCATAAAAAATGGGTTGGGAAATTCACGATTGGCTGGACACCAGTCGCAATTCCCGTTTAAACCTCCCATTGGTATTTCACACCCAATGCTTCCACCAGAAGAAGAGCAAAACTAAAGAGCATCAATATAAAATAGCCAATAGGGAATTTTGAGGTTAATCAAGAGTCAACAACACTGCTGTGGCTCTGGAATCACATGTAGGCCAGATCAATGCCAGACTTCCTCCCCTAAAGGGCATTAATGAACCAGATGGGGTTTTAACGACATTTTTACTGAATTCAAATTTCACCATTTGCCATGGTGGGATTCAAACCCAGGACCCCAGGGCTTTTCCCCAGATCTCTGGATTACTAGTCCAGCGACAATACCACGGTGCCACTGCCTCTTAAGATCGATAGGAGGAAAGATCGAAGGAGACTTTGATGCAGCATAACTGCTGGCATGTGTTGATGCTGTATGTAACCCAATGTAATCCTTTACATGCAATCATTAAGGAGAGATCAGTCGGGTCACCCATAATCCACCCAGAATTACATGCAATCTACATGACTAAAAGGAATCAGATATTTATCTCCCAGTATGTAGAAGTGTTGATTCTCTGCTAGCTGGGTGGTTCTTGACCTGAAGGCATTTCTGCTTAGCCATCGCAGTATTTTAAAATCGTGAAATGATTTTCAGAAGGAAATGGAATTGTGTCTTTTCACTCCCAGTATTCCCCTACAGGTCACACACAGCGTAGAACTCCGTCCCCAAAATGTGTCTTGACCTCAATTTCAGGAGAGAACCTTGTAATGCATGAGTGTGATATTCCATTTCAGACACCGTCCATCCTTGTAAGCTCTCAAAACATTAGTTAGTTCTATCTGTCCATAATTTACCAAGAGATCGAGGGCATGTCTCACTCACTGTTAGAGAGAGAGAGAGAGGGGGAGTGGGAGGGAGAAGGAGAGAGAGAGATAGAGAGAGAGACAAGTGGGTATTGCTTGAGGGTAACCACCCCACATCATGCATAAGATATAGGAGCAGAATTAGGCCATTCGGCCCGTCGAGTCTGCTCCGCCATTCAATCATGGCTGATATGATTCTCATCCCCATTCTCCTGCTTTGTCTCCATAACCCCTGATCCCCATATTGATCAAGAACCTATCTATCTCTGTCTTAAAGACACTCAGTGACCTCACCTCCACGGCCCTCTGTGGCAATGACCAGGAATCACTCCCGTTCTTACCGCCTGCCATGGGCATGTGGGAAGATGAGCAGATGATTATCAAATTGTTTGACCGCATCATGAACACACTTTCTGAAGCCAACAAGTCCTGATGTGGGACTTGAAGATTCTGTCACAGAGACAGGAGCGCCAGGTAGTGAGCACAAGGCTTGCTCCCAATTAACTCCCATTGTTAATTGTGGGCATTTTTGTTTCTGGATGTGCGACCAATAGACCCAGAATAGGATTGTCCCTAATTTATCTCACTCAGGAACAGCGTTGCCAATCCTCCATTACTGTCCTGGAGGCTGCTCTGTTACTCAATGCAGGAGAAGCATCATCGCTGCATTAAAACACATTGTATGTGTGTTTTTTTTACATTTCCTTTGAACACTTTGGGTTATTAATGATAGAAAAGTAGGAGTTGTGAGAAAAGTGAAGACCTATCCAGTTGAGTCATGAATGGTTTCCTCAGTTCCCAGGGGGATAGGAAGACAATGTGCCATTGAGGAAAGGGCAGCTAGGATGCCCAATTTTGGGAGTGAATGCCCAAGGGCAGTGGGAGGCTGGACATCATGCCAATGAAACCCTTAACATGAGGAACATAGGAACAGGCCATTCAGCCTGTTCCACCGTTCATGGCTAATCTGTGGCCTAACTCCATATCCCTTTGGCCCATATCCCTTCATACCTTTGCTTAACAAAAGATTATCTATCTCAGATTTGAAGATAACTGATCTAGCATCAACAGCTGTTTGTGGAAGAGAGTTCCAAACCCCTATTGCCCTTTGCGTGTAGAAATGCTTCCTAACATCTCTCCTGAATGGTCTGGCCCTAATTTTTAGACTATGCCCCCGGGTTCTAGAATCTTCAACCAGTGGAAATGGTTTATCTTTATCTACCCCCTCTTTTCCTGTTAGTATCTTGAGGACATCAGTCAGGTCACCCCTTAACCTTCTAAATTATAGAGAAAACAGGTCTGCTTTGTACAATCTCTCCTCAGAATTGAACTCCTGAAGTCCAGGTATCATTCTTGTAAACCTACGCTGCACTCCCTCCAAGGCCAATATATCCTTCCTAAGGTGTGGTGCCCAGATCTGCTCATGGTGACTCCAAGTGGGGCCTAACCAGGGTTTTGTATAGCTGCAACATAACAGCTGCATGCTTATACTCCAGTCCTCTAGATATTGAGGCCGGCAATCCATCAGCCTTCTTGATTGGCCGCATGGTGGCACAGTGGTTAGCATTGCTGCCTCTCAGCGCCGGGGACCCAGGTTCAATTCCCGGCTTGGATGACTGTCTGTGCGGAGTTTGTATATTCTCTCCGCGTCTGCTTGGGTTTCCTCCAGGTTCTCTGGTTTCTTCCCACACTCCAAAGATGTGCAGGTTAGGTGGATTGGCCATGCTAAATTGCCCTTTAGTGCCTGGGAGAGTAGCTAGAGTAAATGCATGGAGTTGTGGCGATGGGGGCTGGGTGGGATTGTGGTTGGTGCAGACTCAATGGGCCGAATGGCCTCCTTCTGCACTGTAGGGATTCTATGATTATTTTCTGCATCTGTTTGTGGCATTTTAAAGGTCCATGCACCTGAACCCCTAAGTCTCTTTGGATATCCACTGTATTTAACTTCATAACATCTAGAAAGTATCCTGATCTATTCTTTTTGGTTCAAAATGAATAACCTCACACTTACTGAGATTGAAATCCACCTGCCACGGTTTTGCCCATTCACCGAGTCTATCGATATCGCTTTGCAGTGCCGTCTAACTTCGTGCTATAAATATATTATAACTTCTGGTTATATCCAACCAGAATTAGCAACCCTACTTCAGACCCTCACAGCCAACAGAGACAGGAGAATTGGAACCCACGAAGACTGGCTGAGTTCAAACACAGTTCTCAGAGGTCAAACGGGCACTACTGGGCCCACTCTGCAGTCCAGACTTTTCAAGAAAATAATTTATTTTCGCTTTTATTGAGAGAAGCTGATTCCCTGATGTCCTCTACAACACAGATTTGATCCCAATCCTGAGCTAACTGATCTCAATCACAGTGGTTAGCACTGCTGCCTCACAGCGCCAGGGACCCGGGTTCGATTCCCAGCTTGGCTCACTGTCTGTGCGGAATCTGCATGTTCTCCCCCGTGTCTGCCTGGGTTTCCTCCGGGTGCTCCGGTTTCCCCCACAGTCCGAAAGACGTGCTGGTTGGGTGCATTGGCCGTGCTAAATTCTCCCTCAGTGTACCCGAACAGGCGCCGGAGTGTGGTGACTAGGGGATTTTCACAATAACTTCATTACATTGTTAATGTAAGCCTACTTGTGATAATAATAAATAAATGTAACTGAAACAATCTGGAAGATGCTGAAGACACTATTTGCCTCAGTGCTTCTGTGGGCTACGGAGGGAGGTGGGGAGGAAAAAGTGAGTCAGGGTTGCCATTCTCAGATGCCTCCTAGTGGTCTTATGCTGAAAATGCACCACTGTGTACATCAGGCAAGCAGGCAATCTAGTGGGTATGGAAGACCTACTTTTGTAGAATAGCTGAGCAACAGTCTCCATCCACCTAGGCAAGATGCTGAGGAAATGTACATGTGGACTAGGCCCCAGGCCAATCCCCAGCCTGGGTTTCCGCCTTTAAGGATGCAGGGCGGCACGGTGGCACAGTGGTTAGCGATACTGCCTCACAGGGCCAGGGACCCGGGTTCAATTCTGGCCTCAGGTCACTGTCTGTGTGGAGTCTGCTTGTTGTCTGCGTGGGTTTCCTCCAGGTGCTCCAGTTTCCTCCCACAGTCCAAAGATGTGCGGGTTAGGTTGATTGGCCATGCTAAAATTTACCCTAGTGTCAGGGCGATTAGCAGGGTAAATATGTGGGGTTCTGGGGATAGGGCCTGGGTGGGATTGGGGTTGGTGTGGACTCGATGGGCCGAAAGACTTCCTTCTGCATTGTATAAATGCTATGATTCTAAAATTGGAGGAATGAAAGCACTTTTGAGGGGGAGATTATGAAAATGAAAGGAAGAATCTGCCAGGCATGTTGGGAACCAGGACACAGTGCGCCAGCACAGAATGGCACTAATGTTGGGACAAATTAACTTCATTTCATTATTAGTAAAAGTGCACTTTCCACCGCTTTTCTTGGCGGATTAATTAAAACAACTGAACGCTCACTTCATAGATACACTTCATCAATGTTAATTTTCAAAGCAAGAAAATCTTATTAAAGTTCCCAGTCGTCCGTAATGTAAATTAATTAAAGCAGCTTTTGGGCAATAACAAACCTTCTGCACAGGATTATGAATTATGTCAGTTCTGGATAATTAAAGACAAAATGCCAGCACATAAGTCTTAATTAACTTCTCATTTGATAAGACAGCAACAAGGTAAGGCATCTTTAAGGTATCAGCCCTTCCTTTGTCAGTCTGATTTATTGACTTCATCACAAAGAGCCAATTAGTTTTTAAATATTCAAAGAATAAGAAAAATTAAAAGAACCCTTACAATGATGCCGTATGTATGACTTTTAACAAAGTTGCCCAGAAGAAAAAATATGGAATTCTTTAGTTTTTGTCGATAGGGTAAGGCCATCCAGCTCTGCCCGTGGAATTCAACAGAATCATAGAAACACAGGGCGGGATTTTCCGACCACGCTCTTCCCAAGACCGGAAAATTCTGCCCGAGGTCAATGGACCTCTGCATGATTCCCCCCCTCCCCACCCGCTCCGATTCCCGTGGTGGGCGGGATGGGAAAATTCCGCACAAGTTGTCATGGTTTGACTGATAATCGGTGCGTTTCTCTCCAGATCCTACGCACTTTTGTCAAAAAAAAACCAAGTGGGCGTGTTTCATGACATCGTGTTGAGGGGCGGGGCCTAAACACTCCAAGGGCCGCCTGATCGGAGCAAACAAATAACCTCCCCCCAAACCTCACCACGGAGGCTGCAGGGGCTCCCAGGTCCCTCCCCTCGTGATCAAAGCGGGCATCTCTCCCCGCTCCAAACAGTCAATCCCGGGATCCCCTCCACCCTTCCCCCCAAACATTGCCGGCATCAGACACCTACTCCCACCTCCCCCCCGCCCCCCCATACACCACACACACACAGCCATCAGCGGCACCTCCAGCTCCCATTTCCAAACCCCTCCCCCACCCGACACAACAAATAAATGAGCCCCCCCGCCCCCATGAGGTTCCCACCAGGGCCGCTCCAGGCACGGCCTCCTGGCACAGGTTGGCACTTCCAGGTTGGCAGAGCCAGGTTGGCAGAGTGAACCTGACAGTGCCAACCTGTGCCAGGGACAATGCCAAGGGGCAGTGCCAGGGCACAGATAAGATATTTTTGCTGTAAAAAAGTTGTCCAGACACTGAAAAGGCAGAGTCCCTCTATAGACAGTGTGTCACAGAGCAGCGAGTACCTGGTTTGTGGAGTGAATTGCGCAGAACATTTTGAACTGGGCGGTCAATTTTGAGTCTGATGGTTTAAGTTGCAGGGCCAACACGATGTCCTTGGGGTCCCTTCCCAAACAAAAGACAGAAAGCGGGTGAAACATCGAAACATAAAAATGGAGTAGGCCATTCGGCCCTTCGAGCCTGCTCTGCCATTCATTTTGATAATTCTGATCATCAAATTCAATATCCTGATCTCCTATATTCCTTGATCCCTTTAACCCCAAGAGCTATAAATAATTTCTTCTTGAAATCACACAATGTTTGGGCCGCAACTACTTTCTGTAGTAATGAATTCCACACATTCACCGCCCTCTGGGTGAAGAGATTTCTCCTCAGCTCAGTCCTAAAAGCTGAAGAAGAAAAAAAGCACAAACTCCAGCCAAGGGGGCAGGGGGGGAGAGGGGGAGGGGGGGGGGGGAGAGGGGGAGGGGGGGGGGCAAAGGGGGGAGGGGGGGAGGAGGGGGGGGGAGGGGAGGGAGGAGGGGAGGAGGGGATAGGGCCTGTGTGGGATTGTGGTTGGTAGAGACTCAATGGGCCGAATGGCCTCCTTCTGCATTGTGGGGATTCTATGATTCTATGTACTGTGGCTTCTCAATAATTACTCTACAGCCAGGCGTCAGGGAGGACAGCTTTTTATTCAGTCTACTCGCTCCACACTCCAAACATTGACTGCCCAGTCTGGGCGGATCCCAACAGCTCACCCCACTCCCGAGGTCACATGACCCGCTCCCACATCACAACATTGACAACATTCATGGAAGTTAGGAAACATCAGGAAGGTGCCTATCAAATTCCCCGGCATGCAATGGAAGGTCACAAAATGCCCAAAATGGATTCTGGCTTTTTAAACAAGGATGAGCTGTGCTTTTCAGATTTATCTATCACACAGTCAGATAAAGTAATAATGAGAAAAAAGAAAGCCATTGGAAACAAGGGGTTGCTCAGAATCAGCACTTGAGGAGGACGAGAAGGGTCTTGCCAAACCGGGGAACATTCCAGAATCAGCTTCATGTAAAGATGAACTTTAGAATACATTGTTTGGAGCTATTGCCTCACAGACAACAGCCAAAAGAGTCAATCGATCAATTTGTCAGCAGATATTGTGATAAGGGCAAGGATTTCCAGGAAGCTGAACTGTTCGGGTGAATAACGGAGCTGGTTTTAGCTTCAGCAACAATTGAAGCTTTCCAAAAGATCTTTTGGAGAAAAAGAAAGGTCACAATATTGACACACGGCTAAGTGGTGGCAGAAAATATGAAGCCATTGGTGGCTGGATAACAACATCCTCAGGCAGCTCAGTATTGGCTCATAGCCAGGATGCAGAAAGCAAAAACGTTGTGTGGGGAGTGCGGTCGACTGCACCCACCATGAAGTCGGGAGGGTGAACTGTGAGGAGGAAGCAGAGATGCTTCAGCATGATGTGAGGTAATGCATTTTGGAAGGTCTAATACAGATAAGAAATATACAGTAAATGGCAGAACCCTTAGGAGTATTGATAGGCAAAGGGATCTTGGGTGTACAGGTACACAGGTCACTGAAAGTGGCAATGCAGGTGGAGAAGGTAGCCAAGAAGGCATACAGCATGCTTGCCTTCATCGGCCGGGGTATTGAGTTTAAAAATTGGCAAGTCACGTTGACGCTTTATAGAACCTTAGTGAGGCCGCACTTGGAATATAGTGTTCAATTCTGGTCGCCACACTACCAGAAGGATGTGGACGCTTTGGAGAGAGTACAGAAAAGATTTACCAGGATGTTGCCTGGTATGGAGGGTATTAGCTATGAGGAGAGGTTGGAGAAACTTGGTTTGTTCTCACTGGAGCGACAGAGGTTGAGGGGAGACCTGATAGAAGTCTACAAGATTATGAGGGGCATGGACAGAGTGGATAGTCAGAAGCTTTTTCCCAGGATGGAAGAGTCAATTACCAGGGGACATAGGTTTAAGGTGCGAGGGGCAAGTTTTAAAAGAGATGTACGAGGCAGATTTTTTACACAGAAAGTGGTGAATCCCTGGAACGCGTTGCCAGGGGAGGTGGTGGAAGCGGATACGGTAGTGACTTTTAAGGGGCGTCTTGACAAGTACATGAATGAGATGGGAATAGAGGGATACGGTCCCCGGAAGGGTAGGGGGTTTTAGTTAAGTCAGGCAGCATGGTCGGTGAAGGCTTGGAGGGCCGAAGGGCCTGTTCCTGCGCTGTAGTTTTCTTTGTTCTTTGATTTGGACAGGCTGAGCGTGTGGGCATATGCAGTAGAATGTGGATAAATGTGAGGTTATCCACTTTGGTAGCAATAATAGGAAGACAGATTATTATTTGAATGGATGGAAATTGAGAGAGGTGGATACTCAAAGCAAGACCTTGGTGTCCTCATGAATCAGTCGCCGAAAGTAAGCGTGCAGCAGTCAGTAAAAAAGGCAAATGGTATGTTGGCCTTCATAGTGAGAGGATTTGAGTATAGGAGTATAGGACTTATCTAGACAGCTATATGAACGGAGTGGGAATGGAGGGATACAAAAGAGTGGTCTAGTCTGGACCAGGGAGCGGTGCGGGCTAATTGTTCCTTGTTTCTCGTTTCAAGGCTTCATTCTATGATCATCTTGCTGGTGCCAGTACAGAGCGAGACTGCGGATAGTTGGGAACCTGTGTCGGGGGCAGGGAATTCATATGGTGTTCGTGGAAGTGGAAATGACTAGGGTTGGGAAGCATTTCCCGATCAGGGCCATTGTGATCTCCTGGACTCGTTTCAATCGCCTCAGGGGGTCGGAGAGGAATTTCCCAGATTTTTTTCCCCATATTGGCCCTGGGGTTTTTCACTCTGGGTTTTCGCCTCTCCCTGGAGATCACATGGTCTGGAATGGGGGGGTGGGGGTGAGTTAATAGGTTGTAATGAACAAAGCATCGTAGCTGTGAGGGACAGCTCGGTGGATAGGATTTTGGTATGTAGATAGGCTGGAAAATTGGGCGGGGATCCTGGATTCAGGATTCAATCCTGGACCGGGGAGCGGCGCGGGCTTGGAGGGCCGAAGGGCCTGTTCCTGTGCTGTATTGTTCTTTGTTCTTAAACATAGAACATAGAACATAGAAAGCCACAGCACAAACAGGCCCTTCGGCCCACAAGTTGCGCCGATCACATCCCCACCTCTAGGCCTATCTATAGCCCTCAATCCCATTAAATCCCATGTACTCATCCAGAAGTCTCTTAAAAGACCCCAACGAGTTTGCCTCCACCACCACCGACGTCAGCCGATTCCACTCACCCACCACCCTCTGAGTGAAAAACTTACCCCTGACATCCCCCCTGTACCTACCCCCCAGCACCTTAAACCTGTGTCCTCTCGTAGCAACCATTTCAGCCCTTGGAAATAGCCTCTGAGAGTCCACCCTATCCAGACCCCTCAACATCTTGTAAACCTCTATCAGGTCACCTCTCATCCTTCGTCTCTCCAGGGAGAAGAGACCAAGCTCCCTCAACCTATCCTCATAAGGCATGCCCCCCAATCCAGGCAACATCCTTGTAAATCTCCTCTGCACCCTTTCAATGGCTTCAACATCTTTCCTGTAATGAGGTGACCAGAACTGCGCGCAGTACTCCAAGTGGGGTCTAACCAGGGTCCTATAAAGCTGCAGCATTATCTCCCGACTCCTAAACTCAATCCCTCGATTAATGAAGGCTAGTACGCCATACGCCTTCTTGACCGCATCCTCCACCTGCGAGGCCGATTTAAGAGTCCTATGGACCCGGACCCCAAGGTCCTTCTGATCCTCTACACTGCTAAGAATGGTACCCTTCATTTTATACTGCTGCTTCATCCCATTGGATCTGCCAAAATGGATCACTACACACTTATCCGGGTTGAAGTCCATCTGCCACTTCTCCGCCCAGTCTTGCATTCTACCTATGTCTCGCTGCAACTTCTGACATCCCTCCAAACTATCCACAACACCACCTACCTTGGTGTCGTCAGCAAACTTACCAACCCATCCCTCCACTTCCTCATCCAGGTCATTTATGAAAATGACAAACAGCAAGGGTCCCAGAACAGATCCCTGGGGCACTCCACTGGTCACTGACCTCCATGCAGAGAAAGACCCCTCCACAGCCACTCTCTGCCTTCTGCAGGCAAGCCAGTTCTGGATCCACAAGGCAACAGCCCCTTGGATCCCATGCCCTCTCACTTTCTCAAGAAGTCTTGCATGGGGGACCTTATCGAACGCTTTGCTGAAGTCCATATAGACCACATCCACCGCTCTTCCTTCGTCAATGTGCTTGGTCACATTTTCAAAGAACTCAACCAGGCTCGTAAGGCACGACCTGCCCCTGACAAAGCCGTGCTGACTACTTTTGATCATACTAAACTTCTCTAGATGATCATAAATCCTGTCTCTCAGGATCCTCTCCATCAACTTACCAACCACTGAGGTTAGACTCACCGGTCGGTAATTTCCCGGGCTGTCCCTGTTCCCTTTCTTGAATATAGGGACCACATCCGCAATCCTCCAATCCTCCGGAACCTCTCCCGTCTCCATCGACGATGCAAAGATCATCGCCAAAGGCTCCGCAATCTCCTCCCTCGCCTCCCACAGTAACCTGGGGTACATCCCATCCGGTCCCGGCGACTTACCAACCTTGATGCCATTCAAGGTTTGTTGCTTTGTTGCTCTTTGAGACTAAGTCGGTTAGGATTGTATTTATTGGAGTTTAGAAGAGTGAGAGGGGATCTCGTAGAAACTTATAAAATTCAAACAGAATTAGACCGGGTAGATTCAGAAAGAATGTTCCCGATGGTGGGGGAGTCCGGAACTAGGGGTCAATCACATTCCCTGGTCAAGCGTGAAGGGAAAGGTAAATAGACACAGCTGACTGCATGCTGAGTACAAACCATTAAGCTGTCAATCACATGAGAGTTCAAAGGACTGGACTGAAATTGAATGGATACAAAGTTTTTGAAAGGATTGAAGGTATTTCAAAGGCTCTGAGCTTTCTATGAAGGCTCAGAAACTTGAAATAAATGCTGTATTAAAACAATGGGGCTGCGTGAACAACTGTGGAGATAGAATATCACCCCCCCTCCCCCGCCAGTGAAAGTGACTGTCTTCTGACAGTCAGAGGACTTGAAAAGGACCCTCTCACACCCGCAGCTTCCTAGGCAGAGAAAGGGAAATCCCTTCTGCTGAATGGAGTGCTGCAGTGATTTGGGAGCCTTCCAGCTTTGCAGGGGGGCGTGGAGATTAAAGTGACCAGGGAACTTGAATGGTTCTAGAGGACAGAGACAATAGTCAGTATTTTACCCCAGGGTGGTGTCTGAATTCACCATCATGAAACTGAACTAAACCTTTCCCAGGGCTAGAAGTGACAGTCCAGCCACAAGGCCTCCAACCCAAGGGAAAATGCTGAGGTCAACCCCTTGCCCCCAGGCCAAACCCACCAAATCCTCAGAGACCCTTCCTCTATAGCCTGGCAACAGCAGAGGGGCACATAGGCACTGGACCTACCTCCCTGACCACCCTTGGGGTCCAAAATGCCAGGTCACTTTGGTCCTGACCAACACCGAAGCCCACCCAGTGCAGGTCCCATTGGGGAGGTGGGTGAATAGTGGGTGTCTGCTGAATGGGGGTAGCCAGCTCACTGGTGATATGTCAATGAGGGGTTTTACACAAGTTTTGGTTTCCCATCTACTGTGGGTGGGACCCCAATCGGGGCTGGCGGGGCGGGCCGGGTGAATCCCAAATGCCTTCATGCCTGGTGGGAATCCTGATTTTAGCCCTGACGCCTAAATTCAGTGGGCAAATCGGGATTCCCACTACTGGTGAGTGGGGCAGGTGAATTATCCCCATCAGCTCTGTAGTTTCACTGTCTGGTGTTCATTTCTGACTTTACCACTATGCGGACAAACACTAGCCAGGCTGTATATTTCTGGCTAATTCTGAGGGGGAAATAGTATTTACAAGAATTGGAATTACATCGAAGCAATAAACAGATAGCAAAGATCAGATCAACATATAGGGCGGGATTTTATGGCCTCGCTCGAGTGAGACTGGAAATTCCCGCCTAAGGTCAACGGACATTTCTCACAACACCAGGTTAAAGTCCAACAGGTTTATTTGGAATCATGAGCTTTCGAAGCGCTGCTCCTTCCTCAGGTGAGTGGAGAGTTGGGTTCACAAACACGGCATATATAGACACAGACACAATTGCAAGATGATGGTTGCAATGCGAGTCTTTTCAGCTAATCAAGTCTTTACAGGTACAGGCAGTGCGAGTGGAGAGAGGGATAATTACAGGTTAAAGAGGTGTGAATTTTCTCAAGCCAGGACAGTTAGTGGGATTTTGCAAGTCCAGGCCAAATAGTGGGGGTTACAGGTAGTGTGACATGAACCCAACATCCCGGTTGAGGCCGTCCTCATGTGTGTGGAACTTGGTATCAGTTTCTGCTCAACGACTCTGTGTTGTTGTGTGTCATGAAGGCCGCCCTAGAACATAGAACCATAGAAAATTACAGCTCAGAAACAGGCCTTTTGGCCCTTCTTGTCTGTGCCGAACCATTTTTGCCTAGTCCCACTAACCTGCACTTGGACCATATCCCTCCACACCCCTCTCATCCATGAACCCGTCCAAGTTTTTCTTAAATGTTAAAAAGTGTTAAAAAGCATTTACCACTTTATCCGGCAGCTCATTCCACACTCCCACCACTCTCTGCGTGAAGAAGCTCCCCCTAATATTCCCTTTAAACTTTTCTCCTTTCACCCTTAACCCATGCCCTCTGTTTTTTTTCTCCCCTAGCCTCAGCGGAAAAAGCCTGCTTGCATTCACTCTATCTATACCCATCAAAATCTTATACACCTCTATCAAATCTCCCCTCAATCTTCTACGCTCCAGGGAATAAAGTCCCAACCTATTCAATCTCTCTCTGTAACTCAGCTTCTCAAGTCCCGGCAACATCCTTGTGAACCTTCTCTGCACTCTTTCAACCTTATTTACATCCTTCCTGTAACTAGGTGACCAAAACTGTACACAATACTCCAAATTCAGCCTCACCAATGCCTTATATAACCTTACCATAACACTCCAACTTTTATACTCGATACTCCGATTTATAAAGGCCAATGTACCAAAGGCACTCTTTACGACCCTATCCACCTGTGACATCACTTTTAGGGAATTCTGTACCTGTATTCCCAGATCCCTCTGTTCAACTGCACTCTTCAGAGTCCTACCATTTACCCTGTACGTTCTACTTTGGTTTGTCCTTCCAATGTGCAATATCTCACACTTGTCTGCGTTAAATTCCATTTGCCATTTTTCAGCCCATTTTTCTAGTTGGTCCAAATCCCTCTGCAAGCTTTGAAAACCTTCCTCACTGTCCACTACACCTCCAATCTTTGTATCATCATCAAACTTGCTGATCCAATTTACCACATTATCATCCAGATCATTGATATAGATGACAAACAACAATGGACCCAACACCGATCCCTGCGGCACACCACTAGTCACAGGCCTCCACTCAGAGAAGCAATCCTCCACAACCACAATGTGCGCCCTGGAGAACGCTTACCCGAAGATCGGAGGCTGAATGCCCTCGACTGCTGAAGTGTTCCCCGACTGGAAGGGAACACTCCTGCCTGGTGATTGTCGCAAGGTGTCTGTTCATCCATTGTCGTAGCGTCTGCATGGTCTCGCCAATGTACCATGCCTCGGGACATCCTTTCCTGCAGTGTACTAGATAGACAATGTTAGCCGAGTCATATGAGTACATACCATGTACCTGGTGGGTGGTCTCACATGTGATGGTGGTATCCATGTTGATGAGCCAGCACGTCTTGCAGAAATTTCCATGGCAGGGTTGTGTGGTGTATTTATTTATTAGTGTCACAAGTAGGCTTACATTAACACTGCAATGAAGTTACTGTGAAAATCCCCCAGTCGCCATCCCCAGCGCCTGTTCGGGTACACTAAGGGAGAACTTAGCATGGCCAATTCACCCTAACCAGCACGTCTTTTGGACTGTGGGAGGAAACCGGAGCGCCCGGAGGAAACCCACGCAGACACGGGGAGAATGTGCAAACTCCACAGACAGTGACCCAAGCCGGGAATCGAACCCAGGTCCCTGGTGCTGTGAGGCAGCAGTGCTAACCACTGTGCATTTAGACTCTGAAGAATCTTTCTATTGTCAATGCTTCTTTTCAAAGTCGAAAGCTTGTGTTTCTGTAGTTTTTCTTGTTTCTCAAACATCTCCAACTAGCGAATCAGCCTTGTGGCTCTTTTTACTGTGAGCTTCCTGCACATTGACCAAAACTGGATACAATAGATGAGTCTGACTTGAGGGTTTTCTCTCTCGACTGTTCTATTGACCTTTTGATTGCTGCTCTGTATTGGCTGAACGTTATGACTGCCAAGTCTACAGAGACGCCGAGATTATTTTCAATTTCATACACGGCTATTTTAGGCAGTGCATGGTCTTTTCTCCCTCAAGCTGTGCACTTCTTGATGTTTCGACAAATGCAATTTCATCTGCCATTATTCTGCCCACTTAATCATTTTATCAGGTTATTTCTGTAATTCCTGGCCCGCCTCCCCTAATTCTTTTACTACTTTCTATTTGTTTTCAATGAACTGGGAGGGGGAGAAAACAGAAGTTGCATTTATGTAGCACCTTTCACAAGCTTAGGGCATCCTAAAGCCAATGAACTATTCTGAAGTTCTATTGTAAAGTAGGAAGCTCCAATGTGCGCACAGCAAGATCCCACCAAGAGCAGTGAGATAACAAACTAGAACAGCTGCAGGATGAGCAAATATTGACCAGGCCACCAGGAAGAATTTGCTGCTTCTTCACAACCAAGGCCATGTTTCTCTTAACTCCACCTGAGAGAGCGGACAGACCCTTGGAGCGGCATTTTACACCTCCTCCCTCCATGGCAGGATTTTAATACCCCCTCCCCCCAACTGCCGTGGTGGGAGTTTACACCCTCTCCCCCCACCCCCTCTCCCCCACCCTCCACAGTGGGATTTTACACCCCCTGCCCTGGTCCCCCCCCCCCCTCGACCCCCTGACCCCCTTGGTGTTTTCCGGCAATGGGGGCAGCTCCCATTGGCCACTGGTGGACTCTTCTGTTCCTGCCAATATTGATGCCGTTTTGCGTGTCTCGCCTGTCCCGCCACCGGGAAACCTGCTGTGGGGGGGTGGGTGGGGCAGGGGGTGGGTGATTGCCTTTGGCAGGATTGGAGTATCCCCCGCCCTCGGTTCAATCTCTCGTCCAAAGGAACAAATCACAAACAACTGGAGAAATATCACACGGACACCGCATCACTTGAGATGGCACCACATTCAGCTCAAGTTGTGCGTGTTAATACCGCGGTGGAAATGATCTCCATCCAGTGAGTGTCCAGTAGCAAACTCAATTTTCAGTCACCTGACTATAAATATATCGCATGATGAATATATCCACAAGAAAATAGCCAATCAAAACAAGGCAGCACGGTAGCACAGTGGTTAGCACTGATGCTTCACAGCTCCAGGAACCCGGGTTCGATTCCTGGCTTGGGTCACAGTCTGTGTGGAGTTTGCACATTCTCCTCGTGTCTGCGTGGGTTTCCTCCAGGTGCTCCGGTTTCCTCCCACAGTCCAAAGATGTGCGGGTTAGATTGATTGGCCATGCTAAAAATTGCCCCTTTGTGTCCTGAGATGCGTAGGTTAGAGGGATTAGCGGGTAAAATATGTAGGGATATGGGGGTGGGACTTGGGTTGGATTGTTGTCGGTGCAGACTTGATGGGCCAAATGGCCTCTTTCTGCACTGTAGGGTTTCTATGATTCTATTCTATGGAGCAACCTCCTCAATTTATTATTGAACGCAACTCTGGAAATGGTGACATGTAAATGGCACCTTTAATATCTTAAAACACTCTCACAGGAGTGTTATCTATCAGGATTTGACACAGTGTGATGGTCACATCAGTCCCTTAAAGATATTTAAGCCGTGAACATTTGACCCTCACAAAATGGATTCTGGGAAGTCAGGTGACTTCTGGTTTCTGGACAGACAGCGACAATATGGATGGACTTTTCCTACCGGCGGAATCTTCTGGTTCCAACGGCGAGATGTCTCCACCACTGGATGGTGCAGGCTGGGCTAAGCCTCGGATGGAGCAGAGATTTGTGCCTTCAGTAATCACTGAGTGAAAAATAAGGATTTCCTTGCCAGACTTTGCAGGAGTAATGGGAAGGGTGAGGATTAGTCAACACCCTCTTTTGCAGCAATGCCGGGTTTTGGTTTCTTACATTTGTTTGGTTGAGGCCCAAGATTCTCAAGCCTCTGACGCATCAACACAGAATGTCATCAGTGTTGTGTCTGCTTCTCTCTCACTCCTCCCCTGCACTTCCTTCCAGACCCCCTCCAACCTCCTCCCCAACCTCCCCTCCCCACCCTGGGGGTGGACAATAAATGCTGCTCGAGCCAGTGACACCCAGATCCAGTGAATAAATAAAAATAAATGAATATTGTCCAGGTCTCGCTGCATTTGGACATGAACTGCTTCAGTTTCTGAGGAGTCACGAATGGTGTTGAACATTGTGCAAACATCGGCGAACATCCCCACTTCTGACCTTACAGTTGAAGGGAAGATCATCGACGAAGCAGCTGAAGGTAGCTGGGCTGAGGTCACGACCCTGAGTAACCCCTGCCATGACCCTGAGTAACCCCTGCCACGACCCTGAGTAAGCCCTGCCACGACCCAGAGTAACCCCTGCAGCTCCGGGTGTTGCGGGAAATGGAGCAGAAGGAGCTCGGAGAAAATGTTTTGGCCGTATCATTTCGAAATCTACTGTTGGTGATCTCTGATTTATTAATCATGTTAGTCCCAAATATTAATAACTGGTGGTTTTTCAAGTGAAAAATATAAATGCCAGCAGGTATATTCTGACAGACAGTGTCACATTGAGAAAATTAGTCTTTGGCATCGAACGTCATTATACAAATATTACCCCAACAGCCTCATTCCCCATCCTCCACTCACCCTCCCACCACCTCCATCCACCCCTCACCCCCTCCATCCTCCCCCTCACCCCCGCCACCCATCACCCCCTCACTCCCCCACCCCCTCAATCCTCCCCTCACTCCCCCACCCCCCCAATCCTCCCCTCACTCCCCCACCCGCTCAATCCTCCCCTCACTCCCCCACCCCCTCAATCCTCCCCTCACTCCCCCACCCCCTCCATCCTACCCCTCATCACCGCCCCCCCATCACCCCCTCACCCCTCCACCCCCCCCACCTCCTCAATCCTCCCCTCACTCCCCCACCCCCTCAATCCACCTCCCCACGCCCGTCCCCACATCCGAATCTCATTCCCCGCCCCCCAATTCTCCCCCTCAACCCCGCCCCCTCCATCCTCCCCTCGCACTCCCTCCATTCTCTCTCTCACCCCCCTCCCCCTCCATCTTCCCCTCATCCCCGTCATCCCCTCCATCCTCCCCCTAACACCCTCACTCCTCCGCCCCCTCACATTCTGCCTCTCACACAGTCCCTAGTCACCCACTCACTCAGCAGCCATGGGCTGCATGGCTCCAGCTGCCTCACCTGCCCCCGCATTGCTCTCCACGGCAGTCCTGCCTGCTCCCTGCGCTACCGCTCTGTCCTGCCTGCTCCCTGCGCTGCCGCTCTATCCTGCCTGCTCCCTGCGCTGCCGCTCTGTCCTGCCTGCTCCCTGTGCTGCCGCTCTATCCTGCCTGCTCCCTGCGCTGCCACTCTATCCTGCCTGCTCCCTGCGCTGCCGCTCTATCCTGCCTGCTCCCTGCGCTGCCGCTCTATCCTGCCTGCTCCCTGCGCTGCTGCTCTGTCCTGCCTGCTCCCTGTGCTGCCGCTCTATCCTGCCTGCTCCCTGCGCTGCCGCTCTGTCCTGCCTGCTCCCTGCGCTGCCGCTTTGTCCTGCCTGCTCCCTGTGCTGCCGCTCTGTCCTGCCTGCTCCCTGCGCTGCCGCTCTGTCCTGCCTGCTCCCTGCGCTGCCGCTCTATCCTGCCTGCTCCCTGCGCTGCCGCTCTATCCTGCCTGCTCCCTGCGCTGCCGCTCTGTCCTGCCTGCTCCCTGCGCTGCCACTCTGTCCTGCCTGCTCCCTGCGCTGCCGCTCTATCCTGCCTGCTCCCTGCGCTGCCGCTCTGTCCTACCTGCTCCCTGTGCTGCCGCTCTATCCTGCCTGCTCCCTGCGCTGCGCTCTGTCCTGCCTGCTCCCTGCGCTGCCACTCTGTCCTGCCTGCTCCCTGCGCTGCCACTCTGTCCTGCCTGCTCCCTGCGCTGCCGCTCTATCCTGCCTGCTCCCTGCGCTGCCGCTCTGTCCTGCCTGCTCCCTGTGCTGCCGCTCTATCCTGCCTGCTCCCTGCGCTGCGCTCTGTCCTGCCTGCTCCCTGCGCTGCCACTCTGTCCTGCCTGCTCCCTGCGCTGCCGCTCTGTCCTGCCTGCTCTCTGCACTGCCGCTCTGTCCTGCCTGCTCTCTGCACTGCCGCTCTATCCTGCCTGCTCCCTGCGCTGCCGCTCTATCCTGCCTGCTCCCTGCGCTGCCGCTCTGTCCTGCCTGCTCCCTGCGCTGCCGCTCTGTCCTGCCTGCTCTCTGCACTGCCGCTCTGTCCTGCCTGCTCTCTGCACTGCCGCTCTATCCTGCCTGCTCCCTGCGCTGCCGCTCTATCCTGCCTGCTCCCTGCGCTGCCGCTCTATCCTGCCTGCTCCCTGCGCTGCCGCTCTGTCCTGCCTGCTCCCTGCGCTGCCTGACGCTCCGGGACCCCGAAACTTACTATCGATACTTGACCTTCCTGCTCTTTCCTTCCTATCCAATCACCGGCTGGTTTCTCTCTGCTTTGCTGCTGATAGGCTCAGAGAGGGAGCGGGCTGTGATTGGATCTGAGCAGCTCTGCAGCTATTTTCAAACATCACTCACGGGGAATGTCCAGGTTTGGGCCGCATTGTGTTTACAAATCTGAAATGGAAGGTTCCGGAGTGTTTCTGCGCTGCATTGCAGCAGCACTACAACACTGCCTGCGGCCATGTCCTGGGACTGGGGTGATTGACCTCCAATAACCACAACCATCTTCCTTTGTGCCAGGAATGACTCCCGCCGATGGAGAGATTCCCCCCTGATTGCCACTGACTCTGATCCCGTTATTATCCACGCTGGAATCCTAACAGTCTCCAAATCTCCTGATTTGCTAACATTTCAGGCTTGATTATTCATTATTGCTCCAGATCTGATAATCATTCTGACTCCATGTCACAACAGCCAGGTCCAGATGCTGCCAGGAACAATATTCTTCAAGGATATCCGCGGAATTCACTCATTCTGTAGCACAACAGTTTTCTACCAAAGGCAATTACGCTAGTTGATATCTAGCGAGCTACGCATGAAGGATCTTGCGCTGCAAACAGTCGTACAGTGTTTATGCACAAACCATTGACACAAATTGGAAGCAGATTTCTGGCAGATGTGACTGGTGCTTCATGAGCTATCTGTCACTAAACATACCAACATCCAAAACTGATGGGTACAAAGTGACCAGCTGGTCCATCAGACCTGCTTCACGCGCTGGTGGATGGAGCAACATAACTATCCACTTTCTCCCTTCATCCCCTCCATCTGGTTAGGGCGGCACGGTAGCACAGTGGTTAGCACTGCTGCTTCACAGCTCCAGGGTCCCGGGTTCGATTCCCGGCTCGGGTCACTGTCTGTGTGGAGTTTGCACATTCTCCCCGTGTCTGCGTGGGTTTCCTCCGGGTGCTCCGGTTTCCTCCCACAGTCCAAAGTGTGCGGGTTAGGTTGATTGGCCAGGTTAAAAATTGCCCCTTAGAGTCCTGAGATGCATAGGTTAGAGGGATTAGTGGGTAAATATGCGGGGGTAGGGCCTGGGTGGGATTGTGGTCGGTGCAGACTCGATGGGCCGAATGGCCTCCTTCTGCACTGTAGGGTTTCTATGATTTCTATGGTCTCGCCTCCCCTCTATCCATCACCACCCCCCCCCCCCCCCCCGCCCCCCATCTCCCCCCGGCCCCTGCCTTTGAAAGCCAAAAAACAAACAATCAGAGAAAATGAAAAAATCCTCAGGCGATCGCAATCAATCCTCACGTTCTCCCCGTGTCTGCGTGGGTTTCCTCCGGGTGCTCCGGTTTCCTCCCGCAATCCAAAAAAGTGTTTGCTAAATTCTCCCTCAGTGTTCCCAATGTTCATCCAGTGCAGACAATAAAAATATAACAAAACTTACTCCCCACTTATAAATCAAAGAAAAGGTTTAATGAAGAAACTTCGTTACTCCAACACTTGCGGCCTCACCCTGGGCCATTCCAAGCTCCCCACAATTCCCAACATTTTAATTTATCCTGAGTCAGCTGATCATCACATCATTCTGTCATTGGTTACATGGTTCACTGGGCCTTTTCACCAACAAGAGATCAAACTTGTAGTGCGGCACAGTGGTTAGCACTGCTGCCTCACAACGCCAGGGACCCGGGTTCAATTCTGGCCTTGGGTAACTATCTGTGTGGAGTTTGCATGTTCTCCTAGTGTCTGTGTGGCTTTCCTCCCACACTCCGAAGTTGTGCAGGTTAGACGGATTGGCCATGATAAATTGCTCCTTAGTGTCAGGGAGATTAGCAGGGTAAATACATGGGGTTACGGGGATAGGCCCTGGGTGGGATTGTTGTAAGTGCAGGCTCGTTGGGCCGAATGGTCACCTTCTGCACTGTAGGGATTCTATGATTATAGCTAAAGGACTGCATCATTTCAGTGTTTGCCTGTTCTGATCCAGAAAGTCTTGTCTTTCCCTCTACATTGCATGTGGGAAATGGGAGTGAAGACCAGGCACAGCTGCTCACCAACCCTAAGATTCTGACCTGAGATGCCCCAAAATGATGTTACTGAACATCTGGCAGGTTTAATGAGAGTAACTGCAGCCTCCCACTTCACTCTACTAGAAATAACTAAAGATCTACCCCAATGTGGGGCTCCCAAATACGCTGGTGAAAGGGCTGGTGCTGAGTCCCTCTGGACACCAGAGGGGTGTGGGGTTATGGGGCTAGGGGTGGGGAAAGATACACTGTCAGAGAGTCTGTGCAGATTCGATGGGCTGAATGGCCTCCTCTGCACTGTCGGGATTCTATGACTGTCCATTTCTCTATTTCCCATTATGAGTTCTCCTGACTCTCTCTGTAATGGATCCACATTTGCCTTGTTCAAACCTTTCCTTTTTGCATACTATGGAAGTATTTACAGTCTATATGTGTGCTTTTTGCTACTTTACATAGTTTACCGCAACTGTACATTCCCACCTAAACCCCCAAAGAAAAGTCAGTCACCTGTGGCTAACAAAGGAAGTTAAGGATTGTACACAAGAATTTTTATAAATGTCTCTGACGTTACCAGAAACAACAATAACTCATGGACTGGAGCATCTCAGAATACAGCAAAGGAAGGCCAAGAAAGTGTTAAAGGAAAGGAGAATTGAAAATGAACACAGAGTACCAAAAAACCTAAAAACAGACTGTAAAAGTTTTATGATCAGTAAGAGGGGCAATGCACTTCAAGGAGAATGTTAAATGGATGTTTATTTTCATTCCCAACCCAAGACCGGATTTCCTCCATGGTTCTCAACTCAGAATCCATGAATTATGTTTACCGACAGAATGAGCCAGGCTCCATCGAAATTTTGAGGGTGGGGGGGTGATGGGAATTTGAAATGGCTACCCCTGCAATGGAGCCAATGAGGGTGGGAGTGCTGCACGCAAGGTGGACAGCTGCTCCCTTATCCCATTCCGGTGACAATCACTGGAAACGGGAACGATGGTGGGAATATTGGAATCGGGTCTGACTGGTCATTTTAAAGCCCTCCCAAATCAACTCAACTCCAAGAAAATCAGGGTCACAAGCAAGGTCCACCCAATATTCATAAAAATAAACACAAGCTAGTCGCTATCGGACACCAGGCAATGGTGGTACCAATGATCAGGGTGACAGTTCACAAGGTAATGGATAGTGCTGGGGTAAGGTACATCAGCCTCTTTCTTCTCCATTACAAAGAACAAAGAAAATTACAGCACAGGAACAGGCCCTTCGGCCCTCAAAGCCTGCACCGACCATGCTGCCCGACTTAACTAAAACCCCCTACGCTTCTGGGGACCATATCCCTCTATTCCCATCTCATTCATGTACTTGTCAAGACGCCCCTTAAAAGTTACTACCGTATCCGCTTCCACTACCTCCCCCGGCAACGAGTTCCAGGCACCCACCACTCTCTGTGTAAAAAATCTGCCTCGTCCATCTCTTTTAAACCTTGCCCCTTGCACCTTAAACCTGTGCACCCTAGTAATTGACTCTTCCACCCTGGGAAAAAGCTTCTGACTATCCACTCTGTCCATGCCTCTCATAATCTTGTAGACTTCTATCAGGTCTCCCCTCAACCTCCGTCGCTCCAGTGAGAACAAACCAAGTTTCTCCAACCTCTCCTCATAGCTAATGTCCTCCATATCAGGCAACATCCTGGTAAATCTTTTCTGTACCCTCTCCAAAGCCTCCACATCCTTCTGGTAGTGTGGCAACCAGAATTGAACACTATATTCCAAGCGCGGCCTAACTAACGTTCTATAAAGCTGCAACATGACTTGCCAATTTTTAAACTCAATGCCCCAGCCGATGAAGGCAAGCATGCCATATGCCTTCTTGACTACCTTCTCCACCTGCATTGCCACTTTCAGTGACCTGTGTACCTGTACACCCAGATCCCTTTGCCTATCAATACTCCGAAAGGGTTCTGCCATTTACTGTATATTTCCTATCTGTATTAGACCTTCCAAAATGCATTACCTCACATCTGTCTGGATTAAACTCCATCTGCCATCTCTCCGCCCAAGTCTCCAACTGATCTATATCCTGCTGTATCCTCTGATGGTCCTCATCGCTATCCGCAAATCCACCAACCTTTGTGTCGTCCGCAAACTTACTAATCAATCCAGTTACATTTTCCTCCAAATCATTTATATGTATTACAAACAGCAAACGTCCCAGGACTGATCACTGAGGAAAACCACTTGTCACAGCCCTCCATTCAGAAACGCACCCTTCCACTGTTACCCTCTGTCTTCTTTGACCGAGCCAGTTTTGTATCCATCTTGCCAGCTGACTTCTGATCCCATGCGACTTCACCTTCTGCACTAGTCTGCCATGAGGGACCTTGTCAAAGGCCTTACTGAAGTCCATGTGGACAACATCCACTGCCCTACCCTCATCAATCATCTTCGTCACTTCCTCGAAAAACTCGATCAAGTTAGTGAGACACGACCTCCCCTTCACAAAACCATGTTGCCTCTCACTAATATGTCCACTTATTTTCAAGTGGGAATAAATCCTGTCTCGAAGAATCTTCTCCAATAATTTCCCTACCACTGATGTAAGGCTCACCGGCCTGTAATTACCTGGATTATTCTTGCTACCCTTCTTAAACAAAGGAACAACATTGGCTATTCTCCAATCCTCTGGGACCTCCCCTGTAAGAGTTTTAACAACACCAGGTTAAAGTCCAACAGGTTTATTTGGTAGCAAATACCATTAGCTTTCGGAGCGCTGCTCCTTCGTCAGATGGAGTGGAAATCTGCTCTCAAACAGGGCACAGAGACACAAAATCAAGTTACAGAATACTGATTAAAATGCGAATCCCTACAACCAACCAGATCTTAAAGATACAGACAATGTGAGTGGAGGGAGCATTAAGCACAGGTTAAAGAGATGTGTATTGTCTCCAGACAGGACAGCCAGCAAGTCCAGGAGGCAAGCTGTGGGGGTTACTGACAATGTGACATAAATCCATGATCCTGGTTGAGGCCGTCCTCATGTGTGCGGAACTTGGCTACCAGTTTCTGCTCAGTGACTCTGCGCTGTCGTGTGTCGTGAAGGCCGCCTTGGAGAACGCTTACCCGAAGATCAGAGGCTGAATGCCCGCACATTCAGCCTCTGATCTTCGGGTAAGCGTTCTCCAAGGTGGCCTTCACAGTAGATTCTTAATTCCAGAAGCTTTTTGTTGAATTTGGATTTCACCATCAATTTTATTGAGTTCAAGTTCCAACAACTCAGCTCGTCCCATTACTCTAGGTCTGAACGTCTTTCTTGCTGGAGTGTTGCTACCCTTATTCATTAACCTAGAGTGATCCTGAGCTTCTAATTTCCAGGTAATGGAGTTGTTTATCTTATGAAGGGACAGAATGTTCTCCCTCCTCCCTCAGGCTGAGACAGTGAGTGGCCTGGCCCTACAAAGCAGAAAGGGCCCTGGGTTTGAATGCTGCTGAGCTGAATGATCTCAGGTGCATAGAATCATAGAATCTCCAGCACGGAGACAGGCCCTTCGGCCCAAACTGGTCCATGCCAACCAAAATGCCCATCTAAGCTACCCCCATTTGCCTGCATTTGGCCCATATCCCTCTAAACCTTTCCTATCCATGCATCTGTCCAAATGCCTCTTAAATGTTGTCAATGTTCCTGCCTCAACCACTTCCTCCACAGCTCATTCCACATACATACCACCCTCTGTGTAAAAAAATTGCTCCTCAGGTTCCCATTAATTCTTTCCCCTCTTAACTTAAACCAATGCCCTCTAGTTCTCGATTCCCAAACCCCTGGGAAAAAGATTGAGTGCATTCACCTCATCCATGTCTCTCACGATCTTATACATCTCTATAAGATCACCCCTCAGTCTCCTCCACTCCAAAGAAATAGGTCCTCGCCTGTCCAATCTCTCCCTATATCTCAGTCCCTTGAGTCCTGGCAAAATCCTTGTACTGCACTCTCCATTTTAATATCGCCTTTCCGATAGCAAGGCAACCAAAACTGAACACAATACTCTCGGTGCACTACAACCCTTGCCCCATTAGAGAGGAACGAATCAGCCAGGCTTCCCGTTGCTGATCCCTGTCTGCTCACCCACCTGCACATCGAGTAAAAACAGGACTGGGGCTCAATATGATTCCCCGTGCAGTCAAATAGTTGACATTGTGACTGGTAATGCTCACACATGAATAACCAGCACTTGTGTACTGTGGAGTTAGCCACACCCATTGAACAGCAAGTATTCAGTAACCTGAGCCATGTTGCAGGATTAACATTCTGAGACAGATTAAAAGCCTGTTATAATTAGCCCTTTAACAGGAAAATCTTTCTCCCTCCTCTTTTAGTGGCTTTGGGCTCATGAAATTCCTCGGGCAAAGCAGTCAATATGTAGCGAACTGGTGCATGACCCCGACATCAGACTCTCCAAGTCTCACTCCCATCAAGCGAGCCTCTGTACTGGAAGAGATGCCATGCATGTCTATTCTATAAATCTTAGTCTGGAGGTGGGGGGCGGGGGGCTGTTACAATAATACATCAATTTGACTTAACTAAGGAGGAATATTAGACTTTTTACTGGTTTCTGTTTACCCACTGAGGCATTAAGAATGACAGAAAGGTGGGTTTGGCGGTCAAGAAATAACACTGATATATCACAATAAAAATATAACTATTAACATGGAGGGTGTAAAACTCTGTGCAAAACTCCTTTGATACTGTCCTGCTTTATTTCTGATGTGGAGATGCCGGCGTTGGACTGGGATCAGCACAGTAAGAAGTCTCACAACACCAGGTTAAAGTCCAACAGGTTTATTTGGTAGCTAATACCATAAGCTTTCGGAGCACTACCCCTTCGTCAGATGGAGTGAAAATCTGTTCTCCAACAGTGCACAGAGACACAGAAATCAAGTTACAGAATACTAATTAGAATGCAAATCTCTACAGCCAGCCAGGTCTTAAAGGTACAGATAATGTGGGTGGAGGGAACATTAAACACAGGTTAAAGAGATGTGTATTGTCTCCAGACAGAACAGCTAGTGAGATTCTGCAAGATCAGGGGGAAAGCTGTGGGGGTTACTGATAATGTGACATAAATCCAACATCCCGGTTTAGGCCGTCCTCATGTGTGCGGAACTTGGCTATCAGTTTCTGCTCAGCGACTCTGTGCTGTCGTGTGTCGTGAAGGCCACCTTGGAGAACGCTTACCTGAAGATCCAAGGCTGCTCTCACTGAAGCCAGCTCCCTTACTGAAACCAATATAGCTGCAACTTCAATCCATCGCCACCGTTCCATAACGCAGGCTTTTGTGTCCATTTATTCATGACCAGAGATAGCACACTTGGTTCTGAGTTCGAGGGTTGTAGGTTACATTCCTGCTTTATTTCATTCAAGGGATAGACTGTAAGGGGCGGCACAGTGGTACAGTTGTTAGCACTGCTACCTCACAGCGCCAGGGACCCGGGTTCTGTGTGGAGTTTGCACGTTCTCCTCGTGCCTGAGTGAGTTTCCTCCAGATGCTCCGGTTTCCTCCCACAGTCCAAAGATGTGCTGGTTAGGTGGATTGGCCACACTAAAATTGCCCCTTAATGTCAGGGGAACTAGCTAGGGCAAATGCATGGGGTTATTGGGATAGGGACTGGGTGAGATTGTGGTCGGTGCATGATTCTATGATCTATGTAAGCACTCATTATCTTGGGGTCAATAGACCACTGGGGTGAGTAGTTCCTGGCTATGTGACATTGCAGGATACATTTTCCATATTTCCAATAAGATCGGTTGTTGTGATCCACTGCTCTAAACCAGTTCTTCTTGACTGGTTTCAGTCTTTAGAGAAACTACCATGTTTCCTTTGGGTGGGCAGTTGGCTCTATGTGCGGCCTATACTTAGCTCTCACTGAAGCCAGCTCCCTTACTGAAACCAATATAGCTGCAACTTCAATCCATCGCCACCGTTCCATAACACAGGCTTTTGTGTCCATTTATTCATGTCCAGAGATAGCACACTTGGTTCTGAGTTCGAGGGTTGTAGGTTACAAGTCTCATTCCAGAGACTTAAGCACACAGTTCAGGCTGCCACTCCAGTTCAATATTGAGGGTTATTAAATTCCTTTAAATGTTTATTTCTCTACATTTTCAGTAGATAGACCCAAGCAGTAGTGAATTGGTTGAAGGGTTGTGAATGTCGCCCAGTCCATCACACAAACCAGCCTCCCATCCATTGACTCCGTCTACACCTCCCCCTTCCTCGGAAAAGCAGCCAGCATAATTAAGGACCCCATACATCCCGGACATTCTCTCTTCCACCTCCTTCCGTCGGGAAAAAGACACAAAAGTCTGAGGTCACATACCAACCGACTCAAGAATAGCTTCTTCCCTGCTGCTAACAGACTTTTGAATGGACCTACCTCGTATTAAGTTGATCTTTCTCTACACCCTAGCTATGACAGTAACACCACATTCTGCATTCTCTCCTTTCCTTCTCCCCTATGTACTCTATGTACGGTATGCTTTGTCTGTAAAGCGCGCAAGAAACAATACTTTTCACTGTATGCTAATACATGTGACTAAATCAAATCAAATCAAATCAGTCATTTTACTGAAATTTATTCACGTCAGGAGTTCAAGGTTCAGATGGTAATTCTGAAGAACATTTTAGATTACTGCTGTTTCTGGCAGCCAAAATCTTTCAAGCTGTGTGAGGAATTGCAAAAATGTCTTATACTGTGGGAGGGGTGACACACCAAGGATCCGCCTGGCCTCTCAGGTGGATCCTTGTAAATGACCCAACAACAGCCCCGCTTTGAATAAGAACAGGGAGGTTCCCTCCAGTGACCTGGCCAATACTTAAGCCTCAGTCAATGGCACCAATTCTCTGGTGGTTTATGGTCCTGCTTTGTGGGAGTTTGCATTAATTCCAGGCTGTATTTCTACATCGCAGCAGTGA
This sequence comes from Mustelus asterias, assembly GCF_964213995.1. Classification (NCBI taxonomy): domain Eukaryota; kingdom Metazoa; phylum Chordata; class Chondrichthyes; order Carcharhiniformes; family Triakidae; genus Mustelus; species Mustelus asterias. Next base: position 14,246,529 of record NC_135826.1, on the reverse strand, counting down.
TTCATCTTCAAAACTACTTTGGTTGCTGTAGAGTGCTGAGGGACATCCTGAGGTCGGGGAAGGCACTATATAAATTCATACCTTTCCTTTCTTTTCTATGATTTTGTTGCTGGGGCAAATGAGTCTCACCTGCTTTAATATTACTGCCCGGAGCTGATTCACCAACGGCTGTCTCCAAAATCAGAGCTAAAAGAGGGCCATTATTACAATAGTTTCTAACAAGGGATGTGGCACGGAGGCACAATGGTTGGCACTACTGCCTCACAGCACGGGGACCCGGGTCCAATTCTGGCCTCAGGTTTATTTATTTATTAGTCACAAGTAAGACTTACATTAACACTGCAATGAAGTTACTGTGAAATTCCCCTAGTCACCACACTCTGGCACCTGTTTGGGTCAATGCACCTGACCAGGGACAGGTCACTGTCTGTGTGGAGTTTGCACATTCTCCCCATGTCTCTGTGCGTTTCCTTCCGGGCGCTCTGGTTTCCTCCCACAGTCTGAAAGATGTGCGGGCCAGGTTGATTGGCCATGCTAAATTGACCATTTGTGTCAGGAGGATTAGCGGGGTAAATGGATGAGGTTAGAGGGATGGGGTATGGGTAGGATTGTTGTCAGTGTAGGCTCGATGGGCCAAATGGCCTCCTTCTGCACTGTAGGGATTCTATGATTCTAAGAAAAAGCAAAGGCTGACTAAGTCGCAGACTGCGTACACCTCCTGTTGTAGCGATTTTAATGAATTGCTTATATTGCAAAGCTTCCATTGTTAGCATATACGGTGCACTGGAATCTACTTCACAGATCAGTGGAGCTCAGCACCTCACCAGTCATAAAGATCTCTGTCTTCATGCTGACTGATCTCTTAATTATACTTTTAAAGCATTTGTCCTAATTTGACTGTAATAAGCAGTCTTGGGATTGCAGTGTTTGCGGATGTTTAACATCAGGATCCTGACTTTAATAGCTGTGTGGCTCATCAAATCCTCTGAACTCCTCCCACTCACACACACCAGTGATCCCGGCTGTCTACCTGAAAGCTCCATAACTCACTGTATCTTTATTACTTTGCGCTGCAAAGCCCAGCTCAGGCCACAAGAGTTCACTTGGTGAAGATCTGAGACCAGCAAGGTGCGAGTGAAAAGTGTTCCCCGCGGCTTACTGGGCCACTCTTCAGAATCAGCGGGGTTTAAATTCTATACCAGAGTGTAATGTATTTGCTAACGCAGTTATCGACACTTCCCTGAACCATCTCTGCCATGATTGGTGTTCATTTTTCTGTAAAAAACGTACGTAGCAGAGGGTTTTTAAGCGTATTTTCCCTGAGACACACACTTTTAACCCTTTTCAGGAATAGGGCGGCACGGTGGCACAGTGGTCAGCACTGCTGCCTCACAGCGCCAAGGACCCGGATTCGATTCCCAGCTTGGGTCACTGTCTGTGTGGAGTTTGCACATTCTCCCAGTGTTTGTGTTGGTTTCCTCCGGGTGCTCCGGTTTCCTTCCACAGTCCAAAGGTGTGCAGGTTAGGTGGATTGGCCATGCTAAATTGCCCCTTAGTGTCAGGGGGACTAGCTAGCGCAAATGCATGGGGTTATGGGGATAGGGCCTGGGTGGAATTCTGGCCGGTGCAAACTTGATGGGCTGAATGGCTTCCTTCTGCACTGTAGGATTCTATGATTCTATGAAGATTGGATCTTGTTTGTCTCTCTTGTGGGGACCATGAATTGGATTCAATTGGATTTTGAATTTGGTTTTTGGAGCGAGTGGGGAATGGATTCGGGTTTGCCCAGCCCACTCTTGGCTTTGTAACTTTTAGGATGGAGTAAAAAATGTCTTAAAAATCACAGGCCATAGTTCTGCAAATATTCACCAAGCACCTGCCTCCAAGCAGAGAATTGAAGAAGATTCATATATTATGGGAATTGTTTCCCAAATACTTTCCTGAACCAGCCAAGCTTGTCATCCATCTATCTTTCTGAGTGCCATCCGATACATAACGATATCTGGTCACGAAGGTGAGGTCAAAGTCCATAGATATAGGCAGCAAACAGCAGGAAGGTCTGCAGTGTACAAGATCAGCCAGGTCCCGGTGACCTACCTGCTCGGAGTGTGTGGATTTTGGCTGGATTGTGTAAAGCCTGTGTAATGTGCACACTCACAGACTTCATCAGCAACACAAAAGATATTTATTAATTAGGAAAACCTGTACAGAGGCTGGCAGCCCCCTGGCTGCCCCAGTCCCTACATGTCTCCGACATGTCTTCAAACTGTCTCCTGCCTAAGAGAGATCTCCATTTCCTGGGGTGATTACCCACTCTCACCCTAATTGGTCCTTCAAGCAAGGTGGTCCTCTTCTGCTGTGTTGCCCTTAAAGGGGCAATCACCACATCCCTCCCCCTTTAACTCCTTTATACAATCTTCAATAACCATGTTACTCCATCCAAAATCCTAACTAAGCAAGTTGGACAATTATAAATCGAATCTTTGAGGGGTTTTCTGTTTCTTGTAGAATGGTATAATTCTGTAGTCTGAGATGTTTCCACAGGATCGACGTTAACAGGAACTGCAAGAACACGAACTGCAATAACAGGTACCTCTTCTGATACAGGCAGTTCATTACTATTTGATTCCACAGAGTTATGTCTATAACAGGTCGATCAGGTACTTCAGTGCTTATGGGTTCAAAGACATTTCTTGATAGCAACTGCTGGTCTGTCTCTCTACTTCAGTGATCCACTTGTTTACAAGTGATCCATCATTCCATATCTACTTGGTAAAACAGGAGTCTGGTCACAAACACAATAATCCCAGGAATCTAACTTGATCCATTACTGAAGTTTCATATCATGACACCATGGCATATTCTGTCATTAATATAGGTTTCTATTGCTGGAGTGGTGATGGTTCATTAATGAGATCTTGAAGCTTGTGTATTTAAACATAAAGACTTTTATTGGTTGACTTTAACTATGTACAGTTCCAAGTATGGTGTTACATGGAGCTGTTCCATATGTGCTTGTTGCTTATTGAGTTCTGTCCTATCTCAACATCTCAACTGGATCTATTCGCCCAAAGGCAGGCATTCGACTGAGTACTTTTTCTCTTTGGACTTCAATTAAAACAGAATACTTACAGGTGTCGGGCCACAAGCAGTGTCATCATAGTCCATCCCATCCTCGTCACCAATGTAATGATGCACACTCAGAGACAAAGGGTATGTATTAATAAGGAAAAACTGTACAGAGGCTAGCAGCCCCCCCCTGGCTACCCTCGAGCAGCCCACTGGCTGCACTGGTCCTTACGTGTCTTCCACATGTCATCAGACTGTCTTCTGCCCAAGAAAGGACTCCACTCCCTGGGGTGATTACCCACTCTCAGTCCCAATTGATCTCCCTGAAGTTTGGTGACCCTCTTCTACTGTGTTGCCCTTAAAGGGACAATCCACCCCAGCCTGAGTTCAAACTGTTTTCTCGGTGATTGGGAATCCGCAGAGGCTAGTGTGCATCAGATTTGAAGTAAGAGAATATTTTCAGCCAACAACAAGCCTGGTTTTAGATGTCACTGTTGTGGACAGCCACAGTAACACATTTGCTGGGTCAATGTCGACCCCCTGTTTCGAGAGGGTATAGCTCAGTGGTGGAACATTTGACAGCAGATCAAGAAATCCTCGATCCAAATGTGGGTGCCCCCTTCAGTACTTAATTGGATTTTGTTGCCAGGGTTGTGGCTTAGCTGGTTAAAGCGCCAGCCTCATAAACAGGAGATCTTGGGATCAAACCCCAGCAGAAGCTTAATTCCTCAGGCAGCACGGTGGCACAGTGATTAGCACTGCTGCTTCACAGCTCCAGGGACGTGGGTTCAATTCCCGGCTTGCGTCACTGTCTGTGTGGAGTTTGCACATTCTCCCTGTGTCTGCGTGGGTTTCCTCCGGGTGCTCCGGTTTCCTCCCACACTCCAAAGATGTGCAGGTTAGGTGCATTGGCCGTACTAAATTGTCCGTTAGTGTCCCAGGATGCATAGGTTAGAGGGATTAGTGGGGCAAATATGTGGAGTTGCGGGGATGGGTCGTGGTTAGGATTGTTGTTGGTGCAGACTTGATAGGCCAAATGGCCTCCTTCTGCACTGTAGGGTTTCTGTGAGACTATGAATGTGATTCTGGAAATGGGACAATATCGCTGTGCCTGTAGGATATATCGGAAGGCTAGGAAATTATGAGAGGGCTTGAGATCCTTGCAGTACATATATTGAAAGAACAGACATGTATTTCAGAGCTAATAATATTTTGAAAATTGAAGGCGATAATGAAGAGGTCTAGACTCAGAATAAGCTGGCTCCTGAGCACAGGAAACTGGTCTTGTTCACAAACATTGGCTGGGAAGACAAACTAACTGACCTATCAGAAAAGTCGTGAAACAGTTCATGGCTACATTTTAGTACTGAAGAATTCATCATTACAACCTCTGCACAATGTTGGATATGCATTATGAGGCAGTTTTGTGTCTGGATTGATGGGTGAAAAAAATCCAATCAAAGTTACTCAGCACACAAAATCTTGTATTTGAACTAGTGTACACGATTGCTCTATCCCTGGAAATGGTATAAATGGTCGTTGGGAATTTCTACCTTTGTCAGTGATGGGTAAAGCTTCTGTTCTCTGCCAGTAGTCTTCTGCCGAGCCTAAGTGGAGAGATATAGTCAGAACAGTTCTGATGATAGTGTTATCGCTGTAAGGTGACCCATTCCCCTAATACAGGGGGAGACATGGTGGCACAGTAGTTAGCACTACTGCCTCACAGTGCCAGGGACCCGGGTTCGATTCCCGGCTTGGGTCACTGTCTGTGTGGAGTTTGCACGTTCTCCCCGTAACTGCGTGGGTTTCCTCCGGGTGCTCCGGTTTCCACCCACAGTCCAAAAGACGTGCTGGTTAGGTGAATTGGCCATGCTAAATTCTCCTTCAGTGTACCCCGGAGTGTGGCGACTAGGGGATTTTCATAGTAACTTCATTGTAGTGTTAATGTAAGCCTACTTGTAACACTAATAAATAAGCTTTAAAAAAAAACTTTCAAAAAAACTTAAACTTAAAACACTCCAATGGTAGTGGAAAGCATCTCAGTGGCAAGGTGAAGATGACAAAGGCACGTTCCTAGTCTGAGGGTCATGGCAGGGGATGGGGAGAGGCCAGAGGGCTTGGGGCTAGTACACCCAGCTATGCAGCCTCATGTGCGCTGCTGCAGAGGTTCAGAGATAGGCAGGAGCTGGCGATGAACCAACGCTGACAATCTGGTGGGGAGAACCATAGAATCATCACTGGTTTTCCACAAGTACCATAGACTCCAGCTCTGTGGCCATAAAGGCTTCCATAGAACAGCGAGCGGCCTTGATCAACATAAAGGGCTTCCAGTCCATTAATGTACACGTAGTCAGTGACCATCGAAAGCACATCGTGCTAGTATGTGGACAGCCCAGGGAAGCATGGTTTTTATTCTTACAAGGACCTTGAGTTGTTAAGCAACCCTTGTTAGTTCTATTTATTCTTCATGCTGCAACCCTCTCTAAGCACAATAGAATCGCAGTTGTAATTGAAACCAACACCCCGCATAAAAAATCCTTTGTCCAGCATGAAATTAACTATAGGTTTTACCCTTCCAGGCACATAAACATTAAATTTACCCCACTTAAAACTATACCTTATTTCTAATCTTTACCAATACAAATATAAATCCCTTAAAATGACCTTTGTTTTCCTAACAGCTCTGGCACAGGGAAAGGATTCTTCAGAGTTGCCGCTGTTCCTGGAGCTGCATGGAGAGATGTGCTGAGGAGCTGCTATCCTGAGAAGGGCCTCCAGATGTGGTGGGGAGCCACTCCTCACTCAGTCCAAAGCTCATGAATCGCCTTCGTGACCAGAGAAGGACTAACGTTTACATTTCCGGCTGTCTCAGAAAAGCAGCCAGATAATCAAGGACCCCACGCCCCTCAGATATACCCTCTTCCACCTTCTTCCATTGGGAAAAAGATACAAAAGTCTGAGGCCATGTACCAACCGACTCAAGAACGCTTCTTCCCTGCTGCCATCAGACTTTTGAATGGACCTACCTCGCATTAAGTTGATCTTTCTCTACACCCTAGCTATGACTGTAACACTACATTCTGCACTCTCTCCTTTCCTTCTCTATGAACAGTATGTGTTGTCTGTATAGCGCGCAAGAAACAACACTATTCACTCTATGTTAATACATGTGACAATAATAAATCAAATCACATCAAAAAGCATCTGCTGATGATTCCAGGTCCTTTGCAATCCCTTCCCCATCCCCAATCCTCACCTTGTCTGTCCTGCATGGAACTAATGGACAGGTATTAGTCTGCGTATCTGTGCATATCTGCTGGATCTGGCACTCCGTGAGAAGTACCAAGCTCTCCATGGAGGAAGCCACGCACTCTCAGGTCTGGGAGATGCTGGCAGATAGGGTCTGGAAGAACTCCTCCATTGTCCCATTTGTGACTGTGCACTGCCCCTGCCAACCTGGTCAGATATTTGCTCACACCTGGCTGCAACTCCAGCATTTTATCTGCTGCCGAGACCAGAGGCTGGGACTTAGAGTGGACATGGCTTCCCTCAAATGTCAGTGGCCTCATCTGTTGCAGCCACTGACAGCGGTTCAGACAAGCGCATGGTGTTCTCACTGGATTATGACTCAGAATCTAAGACCGAACGCGGTGAGAGTAACTGCACTGATGTCAGGTTCTCAAGACAATGGGGTGGTCTTTCGTTTGTGGGATCTCCAGACATAGGGAGAACGTGCAAACTCCACACAGACAATGACCCGAGGCCGGAACTGAACCCTGGTCCCTGGCGCTGTAAATGCTAACCAATGTGCCACCGTGCCTTTCTCCCTGTGTCTGCGTGGGTTTCCTCCGGGTGCTCCGGTTTCTTCCCACACTCCAAAGATGTGCGGGTTAGGTTGATTGGCCAGGCTAAACTGCCCTTGGTGTCAGAGGGGTTAGCAGGGTAAAAACGTGGGGTTATGGGGTAAGGCTTGGGTGGGATTGTTGTCAGTGCAGGCTTGATGGGCTGAATGGCCTCCTTCTGCACTGTGGGGATTCTATGATTCAATCCAACAACAGAAAGGTTTCTTTGAAGGTGTTCATACAGCAGCAGCACATCAACATGTGTAACGATACAGCTGTAGATTGTTCCATTAGGAGTAGAAGCACATACGAGAGCAGATTCAGTGCCATTCCTCTAATTGAGAGCACAGTTCAGCTGACAAGAAGCACCCTGAGGAAACCTTGGAATTGAGGGAAGAGCTAATGACCTAAGGTGCGGAGGAGAGAGCGTAGTCAGGCAGGGACATAGGGAGATAGGCAGGGAGACAGACAGGGAGATACACAGGCGAACAGACAGACAGACAGGCAGGGGGATACACAGGCAGACAGACAGGGAGATACACAGGCAGACAGACAGACAGGCAGGGGGATACGCAGGCAGACAGACAGGCAGACAGAGAGGGGGATACACAGGCAGACAGGCAGACAGACAGACAGGGAGATACACACGCAGACGGACAGGGGGATACACAGGCAGACAGACAGGGAGATACTCAGGCAGATAGACAGACAGGCAGGGGGATACACAGGCAGACCGACAGGCAGACAGAGAGGGGGATACACAGGCAAACAGGCAGACAGACAGAGAGGGGGATACACAGGCAGACAGACAGGGGGATACACAGGCAGACAGACAGGGGGATACACAGGCAGACAGACAGGCAGACAGAGAGGGGGATACACAGGCAAACAGGCAGACAGACAGACAGGGGGATACACAGGCAGACAGACAGGGGGATACACAGGCAGACAGACAGGGGGATACACAGGCAGACAGACAGGGGGATACACAGGCAGACAGGCAGGCAAGACAGACAGGGAGATACACAGGCAGACAGACAGGGGGATACACAGGCAGACAGGCAGGCAAGACAGACAGGGAGATACACAGGCAGACAGACAGGGGGACACACAGGCAGACAGACAGGGAGATACACAGGCAGACAGACAGACAGGCAGGGGGATACGCAGGCAGACAGGCAGACAGAGAGGGGGATACACAGGCAGACAGGCAGACAGACAGACAGGGAGATACACACGCAGACGGACAGGGGGATACACAGGCAGACAGACAGGGAGATACTCAGGCAGACAGACAGACAGGCAGGGGGATACACAGGCAGACCGACAGGCAGACAGAGAGGGGGATACACAGGCAAACAGGCAGACAGACAGACAGGGGGATACACAGGCAGACAGACAGGGGGATACACAGGCAGACAGACAGGGGGATACACAGGCAGACAGACAGAGAGGGGGATACACAGGCAGACAGACAGAGAGGGGGAAACACAGGCAAACAGGCAGACAGACAGACAGGGGGATACACAGGCAGACAGACAGGGGGATACACAGGCAGACAGACAGGGGGATACACAGGCAGACAGACAGTGGGATACACAGGCAGACAGACAGGCAAGACAGACAGGGAGATACACAGGCAGACAGACAGGGGGATACACAGGCAGACAGGCAGGCAAGACAGACAGGGAGATACACAGGCAGACAGACAGGGGGATACACAGGCAGATGGACAGGCAGACAGACAGGGAGATACACAGGCAGACAGACAAGGGAATACACAGGCAGGCAGACAGACAGGGAGATACACAGGCAGACAGACAGACAGACAAACAGGGAGATACACCGGGAGAAAGGCAGACAGGCAGACTGGGAGACAGACGGGGAGATAGACAGATAGACTGGCAAACAGGGGAGGACAAACAAACAGTCTGACTGGAAAAACGCAGACAGACAGACTGACTGACTGACAGATAGACAGACTGACAGGGTGATAAACAGACAGACAGGGAGATAAAGAGATGGGGAGATACTCAGACAGACAGACTGACAAACAAGGAGATAGACTGACAGACAGATAGGGAGATAAACAAACAGATAGGGGGAAATAGATAAATGGGGATAAAGACAAATGGACAGAGAGACAGACAGACAGACTGACAGAGAAGGAGATGGACGGACAGACAGTCTGGGTGATAGACTGACAGACAGACAGAGAGATGGACAGAGGTTTACAGACAAGGTGTTAAACAGAGTGACAGACAAAGAGATAGACTGGCATATAGACGGGGATCTAGACAGACAGACAAGGTGATAGACTACCAGACGGTTAGGAAACCATTGAGTGAACATGGAGGTTGACAGATGCGACCTTTCTCCAACATCCCAAACCTTCCAGTAATTTGAAACCACCCAATAGATATTCCTGTGTAAATATTTATACAGTAAAAAAGCCATCTCCATATGGGTTTCTGAACTAACAACGGTTTAATTAGCGATTATAACGATGAGTATATTGGATATTCTCTTGGATAAGGGTCTCGATAGTTTGAAGAATTGGTTCTGAGCACACTGACATTAGCAGCCAGGCTGATGAAGCAGGTTCATTACACTCACGTATCTCCCATCTGAGCATTTCTTTCTATTCTGCTGTGCTCCAAAATGATAATTTCTTTTCCAATTTAACTTTCTTTGATTATTCATTAAATGTCTTTTCACAGCGGCTTTGGCAAATTTGCTGAACCTATTCTGAAAGCTTAACTTTCCAAATACTGATATTACTCGTGAGATGTACCTTTTGGTTTGCCTGTCAGGGGAGACTTAGGTTCAAATCCAGGCCAGGCTTAAAGGGATAAAAGGCTCCTCTGTGCCCTGTTTATAAACGTCTCGGATGAAGTAAGTGTGGGCACTCTCATACCAATTCTCCACTGACACTGGGTAAATGTACCAAGGCCAGCAGATCTGGCTGGTGCCCTGATGGTGGGTGCTGTCAGACCAGTCATGGTACCTGCTGATCTTATGCCAGCTTTCAATTGTCCTGGCTAACATTTGTCCCTTGATCAACATTTTAAAAAAACAGATAATCTGGTGCTGCAATTTATTGCCACTTGTGGGAGTTTGTTATGCGCATTCTGATTGTTACTTTGCAACAGTGAATACATTTCAAAACTACTTCATTGGCTGTAAAGCATTTTGGAATGTCCTGAACTCATGAAAATGCAATTTAGATACATAGAAACATAGAAAAGCACAACAAGGAGGCCATTCAGCCCATTATATCTGTGCTGGCTGCAAAAGAGCTGTCCAGCATTATCCCAATTTCAGCACTTGGTCTGTTTTCCTGCAGGTTACAACACTTCAAGTGCTTATTGTAAAATGATTTGAGGCTTTCTGTCTCTACCACCCTTCAGGCAATGAGTTCCAGACCCCCCAACCTGACGGGCATTGATAAAGCCACCAGCAAAGTGAAGACACCAGCGAAGCCTGATGGTTAAAAGGGCTAACTCTATGTCAGGTTAAGGACTGTATTTGGCAGCACGGTGGCACAGTGGTTAGCACTGCTGCCTCACAGCGCCAGGGACCTGGGTTCGATTCCCAGCTTGGGTTCACTGTCTGTGTGGAGTTTGCACATTCTCCCCGTGTCTGCGTGGGTTTCCTCCGGGTGCTCCAATTTCCTCCCACAGTCCAAAGCTGTGCAGGTTAGGTTGCTTGGCCGTGCTAAGCACCATTGCTTGGTGTAATCAAGTGGTGACTTGATACAGTACAATAAGGGATGTGTTATACAATAATTTGAGAGTTTGAGCCTTTATCCATGGCATCAGTTGACCCCAGCTGAAGGCCAATAAATACATCTACTATCTCTCAATACCTTCATACAATAAATAAAGATTGACTTTGGTCTTGAAATCTCTGATTATTACGAAATCCTGGGGCTTTGGGGCGGGAGAGTTCTGTATTCTCCCACCCTTCGTGAAAAGTGCTTACTTATTTCACTCCTCAATGACGGAGCTTGAATTGCAAGGTTATGACCTCTTATTTTTGATTCCCTCACCAAGGGTTTCCTCTGCACCCACCTGATCCAATTCTTTTAATATTTCGAACGAGTTTAAAGTTCATTTATTAGTCACAAATAGGCTGATGTTAACACTGCAGTGAAAATCCCCTAGTCGCTCCGGTGCCTGTTTGGGTACACTGAGGGGGAATTTAGCATGGCCAATGCACCTAACCCGCACAGTGGTTAGTGCTGCTGCCTCACAGCATCAGGGACACAGGTTTGATTCCCGGTTTGGGTCACTGTCTGTGTGGACTCTGCACGTTCTCCCCGTGTCTGCGTGGGTTTCCTCCGGGTGCTCTGCTTTCCTCCCACAGGCTGAAAGACGTGCTGGTTAGGGTGCATTGGCCATGCTAAATTCTCCCTCAGTGTACCCGAACAGGAGCCGGAGTGTGGCGACTAGGGGATTTTCACAATAACTTCATTGCAGTGTTAATGTAAGCCTACTTGTGACTAATAAATAAACTTTAACTTTTTTCAGACTGTGGGAGGAAACCGGAGCACCTGGAGAAAACCCAAGCAGACACGGTGAGAACGTGCAGACTCCGCACAGACAGTGACACAAGCTGGGAATCGAACCTGGGTCCCTAGCGCTGAGGCAGCAGCGCTAACCACTGTGCCACCATGCCTCCCCAGATCATCCTTCAGTCTCCTATTCAGAACGGAATAAAAAACAAGTTAATAAAATATGTTTCCATAATTTAAACCTCTAAGCTCCAATATAATTCTGATGAATCTGCCTTTCCAAGCTTTATATATCTTTCCCGATGTGCGATGCCCATATCTGAATGCAGTACTCCAGTGGGGTTCTGACAAGGCTCCGTACAACTAAAGGAGACATTTCTCTTCTTTGTATTCCATCCCTCTCTCCGTCCATAAACATTTCCATCACCGTCTGATTCGGAAACAAGATATATCCAAAACAGCTGCAAAAGCGATGATAAATGAAAGCTCACTGCTCAATATCGTATTTTAAAACACATTATATTGGATGAAAAATTTAAAACGTGTTAAAACATTCATCAAAACTTGGTTGCTGCTGCCCTTTATGAATTTGATCCGAGCTCTTTATCTGCACACTGTTCAGGACTGGAAGTGGCGCAGTTTCCAGATCAAGGGCAAATATCTGTGTCCCGCTCAAAGCCCTCATTTGCATCCACACTCAAGCTGCAGTTTAATAATAGTGGGAGTGAATTACACCAGGCATACAATTGAATGGAAATAGGCCTGGGTGGCGGGTTTAGCGGTGCCAAGACAGGGGTCCGACCGCTCTCTCAGTACCTGCAATCACATGTTTCCTTTTGTTAAGCTTGAAAAATGGGATTGGTTTTATAAATGCACATAGCCATCAGCAAATCTCTTTTACCAGAGACATAGGTGGCATGGTGGCACAGCAGTTAGCACTGCTGCCTCATTGTGTCAGGGACCCGTGTTCGATTCCTGGCTTGGGTCACAGTCTGTGCGGAGTTTGCACATTCTCCCTGTGGCTGCGTGTGTTTCCTCCGGGTGCTCTGGTTTCCTCCCACAGTCTGAAAGACGTGCTGGTTAGGTGCATTGGCCATGCTAAATTCTCTCTCAGTGTACCCGAACAGAGTGTGACGACTTGGGGATTTTCACAATAACTTCATTGCAGTGTGAATGTAAGCCTACTTTTGGTACTAATTAATAAACTTTAAAACAAGCTTGTTTTGAGGCTGTGTTTAGTGACATGGCAACCCAAGCCAGAATGCAGCTAATTAGGTAATCCCCCTGCCAATGACACATAGGGCCTGATTTTACCATTTTCATTCTAAGTACTGAATCTGGGCACAATTCAGATCCGACTTGGAAATCTGTTCTCAGGCGCCCCCATACGCACTTAGCCTGAAAAATAAATCGCGGGTCTGAATCGCACTGTGGTCGGGGCTTATCGTGCCCGAAACGATCGGAGCTCTGAACTGCGCATTCGCAGTTTAGAAAAAAATTGAAAAAGCGCGCCCGTGTCAGATCGCTCCTGGGCAGCAGAAAGCGGAAAAGCAGCCCGGGAGCGAAAAGCGGGAGCAATGGTCCCCACAGACATCACTGTCCCCCTTATCCACCCACCCACCCCGCTACCCAGACCGATCGCGACCCCCTGCCCCTCTTCCCCCCCACCGATCGCCCTCAGAGTGGCAACAGACCCCTCCTTGCCCCTGACACCCCTGCCAAGATCCATCTGACCTCCCCCCACCCCACCAGTGAGCGATCGGGCCTCCTCCCCTCCCCCCACCAGGGGTACATCTTACCCGCCTCCCTCCCTACCCCCCCCCTCCCCCAGAGAATGATCTGGTCTCCACCCCACAGAGAGCGATCGTGCCTCCCTCCCCTCCCCCCCCACCCCCTCCGAGAATGGTCTGGCCTCACACCGCCCCCCCCCGAGAATGATGTAGTCTCACTCCCCCCCCCCGCCCCGCCCCCCTCCCCCCACCCCCCTCTCCGAGGTCCATCTGACCCACCTCCTCCTCCCTCCACGCCCCCCCAACCAGGCAACAATCGGGCCTCCCTCCTCCCTCCATCCTCCCCCCCACCCACCAGAGAATGATCTGGTCCGCCTCCCCCTCCCCCCCCACCACCAATCTGAGTCAGAGAACCGTTGGAAGCTCTGAACTCGATCTTTAGCAGCTGGAGCGCCCGAAACAGACTTTTATTCAGCATGTCCATTTTGGCGCGATTCCGGATCGGCGAACATGGTGGTAAAGGGGGAAATGCTGATAAAGTTGGGCGGGCAGTTCATTAATTCAATTGAAATGCATGCAAAATGTAGTGTTACAGTCAGAGCTCGGGTGTAGAGAAAGGTCAACTTAATGTGAGGTAGGTCCATCCAAAAGTCTGATGGCAGCAGGGAAGAAGCTGTTCTTGAGTCGGTTGGTACACGACCTCAGACTTTTGTATCTTTTTCCTAATGGAAGAAGGTGGAAGAGAGAATGTCCGGGGTGCGTGGGGTCTTTGATTATACTGGCTGCTTTTCAGAGGCAGCCGATGATGGCACAATGACAAGGCATGCTAGTTTCTGCAGCGCTGTGTCATCTGCTATTGCCAGTTACCGACTGGCAAAGTGCCACCCCGACATTGGGTCACCCATCTGACAGGTCTTGCTGGATGGGGATCAAGTGGAGGAATAGTCCATTCTTTAGTACTCCAGTTATAGTATTAATTTACTGTTACTCATGGATAATAACTAAATGGTTTTATGAAAGGGGATGCTAATTAGGAAATAACACCCATCAAATTAATGAGGTGAATATCAACACTGTCACGAACAGTAATGCAGACTCAGAAAGTTACCACCGTTTCTCCGTTTTGGCATAAAAAACAAGTTAATAAAATATGTTTCCAAAACTTAAACCTCTAAGCTCCAATATAATTCCGATGAATCTGCCCTTCCAAGCTTTATATACCCTTCCCGATGTGCGATGCCCATATCTGAATGCAGTACTTCACTGGAGTTCTGACCAAGACTCCATACAACTATAGGAGACAGTTCTCTCCTTTGACCCTCCTTTACCAGGCTCTCGGTAAAGCGGCCATCTGCACGGGCGCGGAGTGCAATAATGGCCTCACACCCAACTTTACCACTTTTTCACGCCCGAAAATGGGTGTGACGCAATGGTAAAACCGGGCCCATAAAGTAAGGAACAAGGATAGGTTTTACCCAAATGATTTGCATCATGTTACTATCCTCCACTGACTGTATTTTGTGTTGGAGATAACTGTGCTGTATTCACCAGGCTCTGTTTGTTGTAGTTCCGGCCACAAATTCTGAGACTGTGACTTTATGAATTAATTGTCTGCCTTACCAGCCTCCAGCTCACTGGCTGACACAAGCAAAATACTGCAGATGCCGGAAATCTGAAATAAAAACCGAAAGTACTGGAAACAAAACCGAGCAGGTCTGGCAGCACCTGTGGAGAGAGAAACAGAGGTAACTTTTTGAGTCTGCATTACTCTTCATGACAGTGTTGATATTCACCCCATTCATTTGATGGGTGTTATTTCCTAATTAGCATCCCCTTTCATAAAACCATTTAGTTATTATCCATGAGTAACAGTAAATTAATACTATAACTGGAGTACTAAAGAATGGACTATTCCTCCACTTGATCCCCATCCAGCAAGACCTGTCAGATGGGTGACCCAATGTCGGGGTGGCACTTTGCCAGTCGGTAACTGGCAATAGCAGATGACACAGAGCTGTAGAAACTAGCATGCCTTGTCATTGTGCCATCATCGGCTGCCTCTGAAAAGCAGCCAGTATAATCAAAGACCCCACGCACCCCGGACATTCTCTCTTCCACCTTCTTCCATTAGGAAAAAGATACAAAAGTCTGAGGTCGCGTACCAACCAACTCAAGAACAGCTTCTTCCCTGCTGCCATTAGACTTTTAGATGGACCTACCTCGCATTAAGTTGATCTTTCTCTACACCCTGGCTATGACTGTAACACTACATTCTGCACTCTCTCCTTTTCTTTTCTATGAACAGTATGCCTTGTCTGTATAGTGCGCAAGAAACAATACTTTTCACTGTATACTAATACATGTGACAATAATATATCAAATCAAATGAAATCAAATCAAATCATTGGTACTGAAGTTATTCGACTACTTAACAACTTGTTTGCGGGCACTTCCCTGCCTTCAGACTAGTTCATCTTGGCCAACAAATGGGTAGCACGGTGGCACAGTGGTTAACACTGCTGCCTCACAGTGCCGGGGACCCGGGTTCGATTCCCGGCTTGGGTCACTATCTGTGTGGAGTCTGCACGTTCTCCCCGTGTCTGCGTGGGTTTCCTCCGGGTGCTCTGGTTTCCTCCCACAGTCGGAAAGACGTGCTGGTTAGCTGCATTGGCCATGCTAAATTCTCCCTTAGTGTACCCGAACAGGCGCCGGAGTGTGGCGACTGGGGGATTTCCACAGTAACTTTGTTGCAGTGTTAACGTAAGCCGACTTGTGACACAAATAAAAAATAAAAATAAATAAAATATAAAAACAAAAACCAATGGACGAAAGGGGCCACATGGATGTGGAGGATGCATCATGTTTCTCCAACGCATGAAGACGTGTATACCTGCTTCATTCTACATTGCGGTCAGTGCCTGCTCAGGGGCAGTTTTATTCTGGGTATTGGAGATCACAGCGACACCACTCTCACCAGTTGAATCGTGTAAATGCAGCTCCTGTGTGTTGGAGACTGGAGAAGTCGATGATGCTAGCCCAGTCACTAATGGTCCAGATTTGAACCTACATCATAATACCTGAGCTCCATCCCAAAGGTAATCATTATATACAGCATTCGCTGTACAGTAAAGCTGTTTTAGGAATAATAATTATTGCGTACATCCCGACCGGTATTTAACAGGGCAGTCACATCACCATTGAATATGTAAGGAGCATACACGGGGACTTGGTAGCAATTTGTATAATTAAGGAGATTGCCAGCTGTTTCTTGCAAATGTCTAAATTGGGGAACACCATTAAATAAACAAAAAGAAAAAAAATGTATAAGTGCTCAAAATCTGAGTTGAACTGGTAAAATGTGCATCAGTAAAGGTTAATATTTTAGTGAGTCATGTTCAAAAATTGGAAAGGCAATAGACACACTGCCTCGGAATGATTGCCCTCTGCTTACAGATACATCTCCACATCATTACAGACACACTGCCAGCCTTCCCTCTTGCTCATGTGGCCTGAGGTCGTTATACAGTTGGTGTCCCTGCCACTTTTGCCGGTGTTGTGTCTCTGGCTGACCGTTCATTAAGAAGTTTAACAACACCAGGTTAAAGTCCAACAGGTTTATTTGGTAGCAAAAGCCACACAAGAATTCGGAGCTCCAAGCCCCTTCTTCAGGTGAGTGGGAATTCCGTAAAGGTGGTTTGGTTAAACTGCAGGTCCGATTCGGAAGACTGACCAGAGAAGGAAGGAAGGAAGAAGCTGCCATCGAGACTCACCTCCGTGACGACAGACCAGAGGGACTCAGAGAATCGGGCCTGCAGTTTAACCAAACCACCTTTACGGAATTCCCACTCACCTGAAGAAGGGGCTTGGAGCTCTGAAAGCTTGTGTGGCTTTTGCTACCAAATAAACCTGTTGGACTTTAACCTGGTGTTGTTAAACTTCTTACTGTGCTTACCCCAGTCCAACGCCGGCATCTCCACATCATGACCATTCATTGCCTGTCCAAGTGTGGATATTGATTGATTTGGGATTCACTGCTGTTTCCCCTTCTCTTCATGTTCTCTGCTACAACCCAGAAGGAAAAAACAGCTCAAACCAGTATTCTTATTTCCCTGTTTTACTGGTGTTCCATTTTAAAGTATACAAGATCAGTTCGGACCTATATTCTTATTTCCCCGTTTTACTGTTTTTTTCCCTCTGGGAAGGTGGCGGGGGAACACAGTCATTTTTGGGAAAATTCCAGCCAAAGTCTTTTGATTAGATATTTGAATTGGTTAAAAATCATTTTAACCCCTGACCTTCAATCATTAAGTTGAGGTATAAATTTCATCGTGCAGTCCGGGAGCCTGGGGAGACCGTCTCCGGTTTATGTGGCGTATGAACCTTGCTTCTTCATAGTTTTGACGCTCATTCTCCTCCCATTCTTTCTGCACGCTATGATCCCCCAACAAGTAACCAAAGTTTTTCCTCATCGCCAGTGTAATCATTTTGTGGCTTCAAGTTATAAAGCGTTTATTACCAACAATATTTACATACGAACAAACAAGGGTCTAATAGAACTGCAGCACATGTCGACTCTCTCGTCCTCCCTGGCTCCTCCTCGACCCAGGATGTGCATTCTTGCACCCGATTGGCTTGGCTTCCCGCGCTGCCTCTCCACAGTGTCCGACTCAATCATGTGGTTCTCAGTGATCATCCCCTTAAAGGGGCCACGCAACCACACCTGTGCTTGAACAAAGAACAAAGGCCAAAGAAAATTACAGCACAAGAACAGGACCTTCGGCCCTCCAAGCCTGCACCGACCATGTTGCCCGTGTGAACTAAAACCCCATATCCTTCCGGGGACCATATCCCTCTATTCCCATCCTGTTTGTCCAGACGCTCCTTAAAAGTCATTGTCATATCTGCTTCCACTACCTCCCTTGGCAGCGAGTTGCAGGCACTCACCAATCTCTGTGTAAAAAAAACTTTGATACACACTCTAACCAGTGCTTCCTTAAAAGGGCAAATGGGGTCATTAGAGGATATTGATATGCATGGTAAAAGAGCCTGCCGTCTGACTCAATCCGGCAGAAGGTTGCAGCAGCAGCTGGGACATAAAGTAATTCTGACAAATTTCTGGGATGCTACTGCTTGTTCTCACTGGGCCTCAAGATCTTCTCAATTGTCTTTTATTATTGCCTCATCCGATTGTGTTCCATCCTTAAAGTCAATCATTTCCCAGGATACACAATGTCATAAACGTTAGCTTTGACTCGGAAGGTTAAACGTTCAAGTGCCATTGCCAGACTTGAACACGTAATGCCGTCTGACACCACACACTATGGAGCTCACCCTGCATTGCCAGTGTTGCCAACCCTCCAGGATTGGCCTGGACTCTCCAGCAATTGTACATCAATCTCCAGGATACTGCTGCGTGCAACAGCAGCCGGAGAAAATCCTAACGTTCCGAAAGCTCGCTTGCTTTTTAATTTGCTTTGATTCTTTGCCAGAAGTAAGAATACTGAAAATGGGGAAGGGGGGGGGGGGGGGGGATGGCAAGTAAGTAACAAGGCAGTACATCACTGGGGCGGACGTGCTGACTGACTAACGGCTGGAATGTGGAGTAAAGTCAGGTGATGAAACCTCCTGGAATACTTTCTCAAACAGTTGGCAACTCTATACATTGTTAGAAATGCAGTAATGGAAACAGAAACTGCTGCCATTGCTCAGCAGAAAGTCATGGGTCAGAAATGTTGAAGATAATTTTACCGGCATTCCCCCTTCGAGGCTGGTAAGATCGTGTCCGAGAGCCGTTCTGCGAGCCTCGCCTGTCCCGAGTTCGGGGCAGGCACGCCGGTAAAACCAGAGCCGTTAACTCCTGTTTTTCTCTCCACAGATGTTGCCACACCTGTTGAGTATTCTCATCATCTTTCAGATTTCCAGCATCCACAGCATTTAGCTTTTGTATCCATTACTGGAAGAGTTGTCAGATGTAGTCAAACTGAGACCCGGGGTGGGACTCCCTGCAGCGGTTTTCTTTGTGGTAGTGGGGAGGGAGGTGGGGGGGGGGGGGGCAACATACCATTGGCTGCTGGTAGGATCTTCTGGTCCCACCGCTGTCAATGGGATTTCACATTGAATCCACCCCACGCCGGGAGTGTGGCATTGGCAGGACTGGAAGACCCCGCTGGTTTGAACGGCCGCTAACTCTGGCCCCCTGTCTCTATGTTCAGGGTGAATGCTAAAGGTTCCATGGCACAATTCCACCAGTGAGTTCCATTAATATCCCGACTGATGCACCATCAATCGAGCAAAGACTAGTTTGTATGCAAGAACAAATAGGCTTTTATTAGCAAAAGACTTGGAGCACACCCATGCCGATGAACTGGTCCAGACTGAGGCAGGGGGGGTGGGGAGCAGTCACCTTTATACCTGGACCGGGGGGGGGGGCGGGGGGAGGAGTCTTGGGTGGGGCCGGCAGGGATGTGTCCAGGCATGTCACATATACAGGTAATAAGCTATCGGTGGTTTACCACACCGACCACAGTGCATCCTCCCAAGATAAACTGCTCAGCGATCTCATTTCTTGTTCTGTGGGACCTTGCTGTAGATTGGATATTGCATTTACGCACATAGCAACAGTGACCAGACATTGTAGGATGCTCGATCAGCTTCCAATGGGTGCAATCAATTCTTAATCTCCTCTGTAGCATTGGATAAAACACAACTCAGAGCAAGTCTACTTTGTACACACCCTGGGGAATCTGCGCAAAACAGGAAGAGGCAATGAGGAATTGTATGTGGAGAGAGGCTGGCTTCAGACAAGAAGCATCTGCAGATAGTTCCTTCCCAATGGAAAGCAAGGGTAGAAAGCACTTTGTTACTTTCCACGTCTCTTTGCAGAGTTCTGATTTTTGTTGGGTGTCAATTGATTTTGAGGACCTCGCCCTAGTGGCCAATCTTCCTGCGTGAGTCTAAACTGCGAGCGCCGACAAGCTATTTGAGCATCAGAGAACCCAGTTGTCAGTGTCTACAATACATGTAGTTTCCAGCAGTGGTGAGTGATCAGGGACATTGACTGCAACTGCCTCTCTAACCTGAGGCTGTTGCTTCTCTAACCTGAGGCTATTGCCTCTCTAACCTGAGGCTATTGCTTCTCTAACCTGAGGCTATTGCTTCTCTAACCTGAGGCTGTTGTCTCTCTCATCTGAGGCTATTGCCTCTCTAATCTAAGACTATTACCTCTCTAATCTGAGCTATTACCTCTCTAACCTGAGACATTTGCCTCTCTAATCTGAGGCTATGGTCTCTCTAACCTGAAACATTGATGCCAATTGTGCTACATCTCCTGCTGAGGTGAGCAAACTCACAAGGTTATCAAGCATGGTTTTCCTGTGCTGTGTGGCTCAGTTTGACATTGCGTTGTGTGCCCCTAACTAACAAAGCCAGCAGGGCTTTCTCAGTGAGCTTGAAGAGTTAGTGAAAAGGAACAGGAGAGTGGGGGGTGCAATACTATCCGAACTTTTCGAGTGAGACATTGGGAGGAATCTTATACCCTCCCCTGTGGAGAGTTTGGTGGTTGGGTGTATTTAATTAGACAGGAGGGTGATGGATGGGGACCAGCCACCTTCCCCCCTCCACTGTGGTTAAATCCATGATGGTAAGGCCTGTGGGTGACCTTCCTCTCCTGTCACCAATCGAGGCCTGAAATAGGCAATGAATGTCCACTTAAGGGCCTCATCCTGTCAATGCTGGTATTAATCCAAGGGAACTGCGGGGAACATGGGTTGGCGTATTCCCTTGTAGGCTCCAGGGTGGCTTCCTTGTTCAAAGGCATTCTGTTTCTGACTGAAAGACCCGGCAACGGGAAAGAGGTCCATCGAGAGCCACCGCCCTGCACCAGTTGCCAATTATCCTCCCTCCTCTCCCCCACGACCCTCACCCTGCAACCCCCCTCCCATCATCACTCACCTCTGATCTGGGATCCAGCAATGAGCCTAGACCCCAGCTGGGTGTCACAGCAGCAGCAGCCACCCCTCTCCCCGGTGACACTGATGGTCAATAGACTCTCACTGGCCAGCATCTCTGGGTGGGCAGGGCATAGGCCCCTAGGATGGGGGGCAGGCCTGACGTTGGACAGTCAAATGCCTGAGTGAAACAAGATGAGGTGGGCCTTCTCAAAAAAGAAGCAATGTGGTGTCTCGCCTGTGACAGAGACCCCCTTCACCTTAAGAGGGTTCTTGCCTGGAAACTGAGGCCCCCTTGCCCTCTCAGGAGGACATCATCGATCTATACAGCACACTATGTCAAAGAAACTCATGGGAGTCCTGGCCAACATTTATCCCTGAGTCAACAGTGCTAAATATTGTATTTGGTCTCATGGCATTGCTGTTTCTTGGAGCTTGCTGTGTGTAAATTGGCTCCTATATTTTATGCATTCCAATCTCGAATGTGCTTTAAAAATTGCACCATTTCCTGCGGGGCAGCCTGATGTTGTGAAAGGCGCTATATAGATGCGCAATTCCGTCCACCATTACCAGCACTCTCCAGTATCACCTCTGATCTGGGATCCAGCTAGGGTACCAACAATCCTCTGATATTTGTGTGTTCCCACAAGTAGTCAGACTTCCCTTACACTTTTAGAGGACTGACGGCCCAAACAAACTTCAACAGGGAAGAGTGATACGCGATGGCTTGGAATTTTCAATAAAGGCTAAATGGAAGCCATTGCAAGCTCGTTGGTGCCGGGTTATCAGAAACTGGTGTCTATGGCAGGAGAGCTGTGTCATTGATGGGACTCTCTGGCCGGAATTCTACTACCTCGCCTGCCATGGAATCAGTGCCTGACAGCGGAAATCTCCATTGATCTCGGGCAGGAATTTCCAGTCTTGCCCGAGCGAGACCATAAAATCCCACCCTCTGAACCTAAAGGAGCATTTGGATGGTATTTTGTTTCCTTCAGAGACATGGAGGTTGCTGGCTGGACAACATTTATCACCCATCCCTAGTTGCCCAAGGGCAGTTGAGAGTCATCCACATTGCTGTGGCTCTGGAGTCATATGTAGTAAGAAGTCGGCTTGGGGTCACTGTCTGTGCGGAGTTTGCACGTTCTCCTCGTGTCTGCGTGGGTTTCCTCCGGGTGCTCTGGTTTCCACCCACAGTCCAAAGATGTGCGGGTTAGGTTGATTGGCTATGCTAAAAAAATTGCCCCTTAGTGTCTTGAGATGCGTAGGTTAGAGGGATTAGTGGGTAAAATATGTAGGGATCTGGGGGTAGAGCCTGGGTGGGATTGTGGTCAGTGCAGACCCGATGGGCCGAATGGCCTCTTTCTGTACTGTAGGGATTCTATGATCCTATGATCAAGTTTAACAACACCAGGTTAAAGTCAAACAGGTTTATTTGGTAGCAAACGCCACTAGCTTTCGGAGCGCTGCCCCTTCGTCAGGTGGAGTGGGAGATCTGCTCACAAACAGGGCATACAGAGACACAAACTCAATTTACAGAATAATGATTGGAATGCAGTCTTTACAGATAATCAAGTCTTAAAGGTACAAACAATGTGAGTGGAGAGAGCATTAAGCACAGGTTAAAGAGATGTGTATTGTCTCCAGACAGGAGATTCTGCAAGTCCAAGCAAGCTGTGGGGGGGTTACAGATAGTGCGACATGAACCCAAGATCCCGGTTGAGTTTTTAAATTTTTAAAGCATGTCATGTAGGCCAGACCAGGTAAAAATGGTAGATTTCTTTCCCTAAAGGACATTAGTGAACCAGATGGGTTTTTCTGACAATCGACAATAGTTTCATGTCATCAGTAGATTCTTGATTCCAGATATTTATTTATTGAATTCAAATTCCACCATCTGCCGTGGCGGGATTCGAACCCGGGTCCTCAGAACATTAGCTGAGTTCCTGGATCAATAGTCTAGCGATTAAAGCCATCATCTCCCCCTTTCACACCCTGTTGCCACTTTCACTGAAGCTCATCACTGAGAACAATCTGCCTCTGTTACTGGGCTGGATATGAACCCAGACCAATGTGCAAATCCAATGTGGCAATATTAGTGATTTGGCAGAGAAAGGAATTTGCAAGGCAGGATGTTTATTAGCGATATCTAGTGCATGATAAGGAGCCAGAGGCTGGAACATGTAAAACATCATAAACATTGCAAATAGTGGATGACAAGTTCATTTTTGTTTAAATCAATAAAAGTATGAGGTGACATTGCTCTTTCTAGATTGCTTTATTTAGTCTGGTTGAAGGCGTTTGGAAGCTAGAGACACTGCATCTTGATCACTGTGTCTCCAACGTGTGACCTGATGGTCTCGCCTTCATTAATCTTATCTTAATGCAATGGAAAGCAGATGGAAACAATTGCTGCAATGTTCTAGATACTTGGCCAAAATCTAATCCTGTATGGCCGACTATTCATGAAACTAAATTGGATAAATATTGTCTCTTTCTCTTGTGTTACTTTTCTTCCAGATATAAATTTGGGAAATTTTTAAAAATATATTTGTTTCCCAGAGAAGCCATCAGCTCTCTGATCTTAAGATAAAGTGTGCGGGTACTGGAATCTGAAACAACAACGTAAAATGCTAGAGAAACTCAGCATGAATGATAGCATCTGTGGAGAGAGAATAGAGCCAATGTTTCGAGCCTGGATGACCCTTGGTCAGAGAAGGAAAATCGGACAAGAGTTATACTATGAGAGTGAGGGGTGGGAGGGGTGCAGTAATCAGACAAAGGAAATGTAAGTGATGATTGTAAAGGCTGAGAAAGGTGTTAAAGTATCCATTAAGTGGGTGGCACGGTGGCACAGTGGTTAGCATGGCTGCCTCACAGCGCCAGGGCCCGGGTCCAATTCCTGCCTCGGGTGACTGTCTGTGGGGAGTTTGTATGTTCTCCCCGTGTCTGCGTGGGTTTCCTCCCACAGTCCGAAAGACGCGCTGGTTAGGTGCATTGGCCATGCTAAATTCTCCCTCAGTGTACACGAACAGGCACCCGGAGTGTGGTGACTGGGGGATTTTCACAGTAACTTCATTGCAGTGTAAGCCTACTTGTGACACTAATAAATAAACTTAAACTTAAGATTTACTGCCCCGAGTTCTGGGGTAGAACAGAGGCCACAGCGACCTCTCTTTCCAGCAGGGAGGTTGGATATTGTCTGAGAGGTTTTAATCTACCCAAGCCCAAGGGTAATGAGACTTTTGATATCCTTCTTACCAACCCCCCTCCTCCCCCACTTCCCCAGCTGGGATCAGCTAACTCAGCAAAGACTGGGAATTGAATCTGAGGCCTTCTAGGGCTTAATGGCTTAGTTTCAAACTGAGCCGTCATCAAGGCAAAGTGCACCTTAAGGATTTTTTTACAAAACGCATGCTCGGGCTAATTTTGACTTGGGGGCGATAACATAAAAATGACATAATCCAGTCAGCCGCCCATTATACACTTTTCCCAATTTTAGGGAGCTAATCCGATATCATCCATTTTGCACTGTGGCCCAAAGTCAAACGATTCTGATTGAGTCGCCTTATCGCAATCCTCCAGCTCCTACTCTCAACACCTGCTCTACAAGGAGTTAAGTTCTATTTATAACCTCCCGATCTCGCAGAATTGAGGATGAGCCCAGGATTACCCCTCTGTCATTTCCTTTATCTTATTTAGTCGCTTATAGCTTTCTCTTCCTGGCAGGAACATAAACTAATTAATTTTTGCTCTTATATTCCTTCAGTGCCTCTCAGATAATTATGAAAGATTCTGCTGAATATTTGGACTCTGACCAATACTGAATAATTGTGCGTGCGTATTGTGTGGCAAGCTAAGTGCCTTGGGTCTCATCAGCTGAAATCTTTCTCCATTACGGTGTCAGCTTGCCTCAGCTGCGGGTAGCACTCCTGCCTCAGCGTCAGAGAGCTGTGGGCTCAGACCCCACTCCAGATGAGTTCAACATGGAGACTGATGGTTCAGTGTAATGAAAAAACTGCATTTCGGAGCATTGGTGCTGTTAAGGCAGCCTTTAAGGGTGATACATTTACTGCCAGCAGCTACAGCGACTTCCTTTCTTTGCAAAGGAGTAGAAATCTCCCGCCATTCCTCCTTTAACTAACACTATTAAAAACAGATTAACCAATCAATCATTTCATCAGGGATCTTGCTGCATGCAAATTGGATGCCACCTTCACCTGCTGGGCAACTGCACTTCAAAGTTAATTCATTGGATTAGCTCTTTGGGACAACCTGATGATTTGGTAACACGCAGCTTCAATAGATGTTCTTTATCTCCATTTGTATACAGGTACAAATGGAATGTGTGTCACGGCAGCACAGTGGTTAGTACTGCTGCCTCACAGCGCTAGGGACCCGGGTTTAATTCCTGGCTTGGGTCTCTGTCTGCACAGAGTCTGTGATGCGCGATTAATTCTCTCGGGAGGCTGGATCGTACCCGGGAAATAAAGGCTTTTATTAGTAACAAGAATGGAGCATACTGCTTAACAATACAATCCCAGACTAAAGGGTCACTAAGCAGCGCAGTGACCTTTATACTCCTACAGGTAGGCGGAGCCAACCGGAGTGTACCACAGAACCATACCAACAGGTAGAACACCCCAACCCTAACTCCAACAGTGACAACAGTAACATATGTACAAGGACCCATAGTGCTAACCATCTATGGTTCAGTACCCATAGTGGTAACCATCTATGGTTCACCACAGTCTGCATGTTCTCCCCGTGTCTGCGTGGGTTTCCTCCGGATGCTCCAGTTTCCTCCCACAGTCAGAAAGATGTGCTGGTTAGGTGCATTGTCCATGCTCAATTCTCCCTCGGTGTACCTGAACAGGTGCCGGAGTGTGGCGATTAGGGGATTTTCACAGTAACTTCATTGCAGTGTTAATGTATGCCAACTTGTGACTAATAAATAAACTTTACTTTATACAAGAAAGTCTTGTGGCACAGTGGGTAGTGTGCTGACCCCTGAGCCAGAAGTTCCAAATTCGAGTCCAACCCCAGGACCTGATGGTAAAAAAAGTTGCATTCATAACGCAGCCAAACAGGTTGTGTATCAGCCTGCAAAATCCTTCCAACACGCCAGTGGCAGCCAGTAAGAGTTGCAGACTTCTGGGGGGGGGGGGGGGGGGGTGATCTTACTAAAAAAATTTGAACAAAGATTAAAACGCAAGAGTTTCAAATCCATTTTTTGACGAGGCCACAATTCCAATCTCTGTGCAATAAAAGAAGCACAATATGGTTCCCGCCAGTAGGGGGAGGGGGCGGAGCCTAATCTCACCAGGAAGCCGGCTGCTCAGCTTAGAGGGCCCAAGTGCGCACGTGCACTGAACACAGCAAAAGGCAGCTCTTCTGCCGGCATGTCCTGGCTGCAGACATAGGCTCCCCCTCCCCTACACGGACCTCTGAACCTCTCCCCCATGTAATGAACCTCCCACTGCCACGCCAACCTTGCACAGTTCCCCTCTCACCCACCCTCCCCCCAGTGGCTCCCTCTCCCCTCATCTTCCCGATTGCGGGTTCCCCCTCACCCCTTCTCCCTCTCTCCCCCAATCACCAAAGTAGCACACCCCCGCCTCCTCCCCATCCCCCCTGGGCTTCCCCCTCAATAAACAAAGCAAGCTGCATGTAATCTCGCTGAAATGGCTTAATGGCGCATGACTCATCCAAACTGCCTGTAGCTGAAATGTCTGAACAAGGGAGAGCTTCATATCAGCTCCAAGATGGACACGCACAGGCAGGGCAGGTAGATGGCTGTGCGGAGGACTGCCCCACGATTTTCCGAGGGAAAGCTGGGACATCTCCTGGGTGTGGTGGAGGAATACTTTCTTTCCCCCGGATGGGCATTCAGCCAGGGGTAGGGAAGGCAGAGTGGCCTGGGAGGCGGTGGCAGGGGCACTCAGTGCCCGTGCACCGGCACGGAGGACCGACCACCAATGTAGGAAAAAAATTAATGATCTCATTCAGGCAGCAAGGGTCCGTCCTGTCCTGGAATCGGCCCCATGTGTCACCCCTGCTATGTGCATGCGCCCCGACACTCTGCAGGCTTCCAGCCCCTGACTCCCAACCCCAATTCCAACTCCCTCACAACCCCAGCCCTCTGCTGAGGGTCACCCTTTGACACCCTGCAGGCCTCCTGCCATCAGCCTTTATATGCCTCCTGCTGCCCCCACAGGAGAAGAATGCCCATAATAAACAGGAGCAGGAGAAGACAGGCTGAGGAATGCCCGATATTAGAGTCCTCACACCGTTTGAGGAGTGGGCCCTAGATTTGGGCGGGGGGGAGGATGATGACCGTACCATCAGTGACAGCTAGGTGTGTAACACGGACATGAGCACCTGCTAATCCTCCAATCGTTTGAGATGTCTCAAGTAAGTTGCATGCAGCCCAGATACCTGTCCCCTCCTTGCACTTAACCCTGTGTCCTTTGTTGCAGGAAATGACCCTGATGGACCGGGCCTGTCTGGTATCGCACCCCCCCCCTCAACTCCCCACCTCCCCCCGCCACCCCACCCCCCTCCCCCTCCCCCGCTGCTCCTGCTGATGATCCTCCTCAAGACAGCACTGAAGACTCCTCGGAGGAAGGGCAGGGGGAAACCTCTGAGACTGGCACCAGTTTCTCAACGCAGGCTTCCACATCCCAGAGACGATCACCTCGGTGGGTCAAGTTAGTGGTGAGACTTCTGGGTAACTCTCTGGTGCACACCAGACATCTGCTGATGTACATCATCTGGAAGAGGGAACGTCTGAGGCCTCTGGCATGTGGGGGCCTGCCGGAGGCAAGGACTCAGCTGGCCCCAAGCCAGATGTTCAGCTTCTGCGACTAGTTCTCCCTCGGCTTCTCCCTCGGATGCAGCAGCAGAGCCGGGGAATGCGGGAGTGGATGTCAGACACACTGCAGCAACTGCGAGGCTGTTGGGAGGAGTCCTAAAGCTTTCAGGTGGAGCGGCTATTGCCAGTATTGCGTTGTATTATGGTGGAAAGCCTGGGGCAAGAAATGAATGCCATGGGTGGCAGAGTCCAAGGCATGGCTGAGTCACAGCGGGCCACACGCCTCCCTGGTTGGCAAACCTGGTAGCAATGAGGGCCTCCCTCGCTGCCCTGCTCCGCTGAACCCTTGCCGCTGCCTGTCCTCCATCTCCTGGTTCCTTTTCGGCCTCCTCTCTGTCATCCTCCTCCCCCTTGTCCTCCTCCTCCACATCCTCCTGGGGCATTCCTCCCCAGAGGTGTCCACTGGTTGCCCTCCTCTTCCTCCAAGAAATCTCCCTGCTGCTGCGTCAGGTTGGTGGAGCACACAGCAGACCACCATGATCTGGGAGACTGTCAGGGGGCTTTACTGGAGGCCCTGCCAGAGTGGTCCAGGCAGCAGAATCACATCTTTAGGAGCCCAATGCACTGCTCCATGGACTGGGTGGCTGCGTGGCACTCATTGAATCAGGTCTCCACCTCGGTCTGTGGCCTCTGCACTGGCATCATCGGCCAAGTCCTAAGCGGGTAGTCCATATCCCCAGGGGCCACCCCGGCAGCCTTGGCTGCTCCTCCAAGAGCTCGGGGATATCCAAGCTCCTGAGGATGAAGCTGTGAGTAATATGTCTGTGATTCACCTCCAACAGGGATGGCCGTACCACACACCCCAGGGATGACGACACGTTATGCGGCACAATGTGATGCTGCCCCGGTGCAAGCTGCCTGGGTGCCGTGGGCACACGTGCATGATGTTCATTCTGTGGTTGCACACCAACTGAGCCCCTTCCTGTTCACAAAGCGTGGTGAGTGGCATTCTGGGGACCTCAGGGCGATGCCCCCTGCACCTTTGGCATTCCCACTATGGTAGAAAATCCAGCAGCCCGGGCTCCTTGCTGGGCCTGGCCCAGGTCGAAGTTAATGGCCAGCCTGGGCGTACAGGGCATCCGTCACCTCACGGACACCCTTGTGGACTGAGGACTGCGAGATCCCACAAAGGTCCCTGCTGGCAACCTGGACGGACCTGGTGGCATAAAAATTGAGCGTCGCCGTGGCCTTCACCGCCATCGGGAGCGGATGTCCCTGGTGCCCCGAGGTGCCAAGTCCTGGAGGGCATGGCACAGGTGATGCACTGTCTCCCTGTGGAGCTTTGTGGAGCAACTGTTGCTGCTGTGTCTTTCATTCCTGAGACTACTTACGACCAAAAGCTGAAGCACCCTCCTTTAAAACCAGCTGATGTGATTTTAAGGACATACGCAGAAGAGACTATATATAAAAAGTCATATCACGAGTGGGCAAACAGCGGAGTTGCCTCTCCATATGTTCTGTGGTAATTTTCCATTAATTTGGGATTGGAAAAGATAAAGCTTAACTTGAAGGTTGTCAACAGCTTGGTTGTTGCGAAAACAGGCCTACAGCACCTTCTGTATAAATACAAGAGTGTATTCAAAGAGACACTTGGCTCATTGTAGAGTCCAAGTGAAACTCAAGATAAAGCTTAATGGTCAATCAAAAAGTCTCAAAGCAAGAGTGATGCCATGTGGAATTCACCTAAAGATCAAAGAAGAATTAGTATGACTTGTTAACACTGGCCAGTTACAATGAGTGACTGAGCTACTCCAATTGTACCTGTCATGAAACCAGATGGTTCAGTTCATTTTGTGGTGAATTTTAAACAACCATAAATCCATTGATGAATATCTGCTTCCTTTAATTGAAGATTTGTTTGCTGGGTTATCAGGTGGGGAGAAATTCAGCAAGACTGATCTTTCACAAGCGTATTTACAGCTGAATGTGAACCATCGTTACTCATAAAAGGTCTTCTATTATAAAAGATTTTGGAATAACATCCGCACCAGCCCTATTCCAAAGATCAATGGATCAGATTTGAAGTGATCTCTCTGGTGTACAATGTTACCTGGATGATATTCTAATTACAGGGTCCAGTGAACAACTGCACTTGGATAAGTGAACATTGGAACGTCTTCAAGCACACAGTCTGTGTATCTAGAAAGGAAAAGATGCGGTTTCTACAAGTACGACAACATTTTGCTGCCACTCACGCCAGTGGGATCTTACTCTTCCGTCGATGGTGCACTCCTGCCACACTTTACCATTAACACTAAGCTAGGGGTTCAACAACGGTGCACTGAAAAGCGCTGGAGGTGTGCCAGGAGCAGCACCAGGCATGTCTAAAAATGAGATGTCAATCTGGTGAAGCTGCAAAACAGGACGACTTGCATGCCAAACAGCAGAAACAACAAGTAAGTGATTCCATAACCAATGGATCAGATCTAAACTCCACACCACATCCAACCATGAATGGTGAGGGACAACTGAAGAACTCACTGGAGGAGGAGGCTCCACAAATATCCCCATCCCAATGATGGAAGAGCCCAGCACATCAGTGCAAAACATAAGGCTGAAGTATAAGAACATAAGAACATAAAAAATAGGAGCAGGAGTAGGCCATCTAGCTCCTTGAGCCTGCCCCGCCATTCAATAAGATTATGGCTGATCTGAAGTGGATCAGTTCCACTTACCCGCCTGATCCCTATAACCCCTAATTCCCTTACCGATCAGGAATCCATCTATCCGTGATTTAAACATATTCAACGAGATAGCCTCCACCACTTCAGTGGGCAGAGAATTCCAGAGATTCACCACCCTCTGAGAGAAGAAGTTCCTCCTCAACTCTGTCCTAAACTGACCCCCTTTTATTTTGAGGCTGTGCCCTCTAGTCCTAGTTTCCTTTCTAAGTGGAAAGAATCTCTCCATCTCTACCCTATCCAGCCCCTTCATTATCTTATAGGTCTCTATAAGATTCCCCCTCAGCCTTCTAAATTCCAATGAATACAAACCAAATCTGCTCAGTCGCTCCTCATAATCAACACCCCTCATCTCTGGTATCAACCTAGTGACCCTTCTCTGCACTCCCTCCAAGGCCAATATATCCTTCCGCAAATAAGGGGACCAATACTGCACACAGTATTCCAGCTGCGGCCTCACCAATGCCCTGTACAGATGCAGCAAGACATCTCTGCTTTTATATTCTATCCCCCTTGCGATATAGGCCAACATCCCATTTGCCTTCTTGATCACCTGTTGCACCTGCAGACTGGGTTTTTGCGTCTCATGCACAAGGACCCCCAGGTCCCTCTGCATAGCAGCATGTTGTAATTTCTTTCCATTTAGATAATAATCCAATTTGCTATTATTTCTTCCAAAGTGAATAACCTCGCATTTGTTAACGTTATACTCCATCTGCCAGATCCTTGCCCACTCACTCAGCCTGTCCAAATCTCTCTGCAGACCTTCTACGCCCTTCCAAAGTGAATAACCTCGCATTTGTTAACGTTATACTCCATCTGCCAGATCCTCGCCCACTCACTCAGCCTGTCCAAATCTCTCTGCAGACCTTCTACGCCCTCCACAAGTATTCGCAACAATCTTCAGGCAGGAATGTCAAGTCCATCTCGGCCTCCTGCGGAGGTCCCCAGCATCACAGATGCCAGTCTTTCCCCAATTCAATTCACTCCACATGATATCAAGAAATGGGTGAAAGCCACTGGATACTGCAAAAGCAATGGACCCTGACATTATTCCAGCAATAGTCCTGAAAACTTGTGCTCCAGAACTTGCTGCTCCCCTAGCCAAGCTGTTCCAGTGCAGTTGCAACACTGGCATCTACCCAACAATGTGGAAAATTGCCCAGGTATGTTCTGTACACCAAGAAACAGGACAAATCCAACCCAGCCAATTACCGCCCCATCAGTCCATGCTCAATCAGTAAAGTGGTAGAAGGGGTGATCGACAGTGCAATCAAGTGGCACTTACTCAGCAATAACCTGCTCAGTGACGCCCAGTTTGGGTTCCGCCAGGGTCACTCAGCT
Organism: Mustelus asterias; assembly: GCF_964213995.1. Classification (NCBI taxonomy): domain Eukaryota; kingdom Metazoa; phylum Chordata; class Chondrichthyes; order Carcharhiniformes; family Triakidae; genus Mustelus; species Mustelus asterias. The sequence continues at coordinate 14,214,530 of NC_135826.1, read as the reverse complement.
CCTGACCTCATTACAGCCTTGATTCAATCATGGACAAAAGAACTGACTGCAAGGGGCGATGTGAGAGTGACAGCCCTTAACATCAAAGCAACATTTGACCAAGTGTGGCATCAAGGAGCCTGAGCAAAACAGGAGTCAATGGGAATCAGGTGGTAAACTCTCCACTGGCACAAAGGAAGATGGTTGTTGTTGTTGGAGGTCACTCATCTCAGCTCCAGGACATCTCGGCAGGAGTCCCTCAGGGTAGTGTCAGCGGCACAACCATCTTCAGCTGCTTCATCATTGACCTTGCCTCCGTCATAAGGTCAGAAGTGGGGATGTTGCTGATTTGTGACTCCTGAGATACTGAGGCAGTCCATGTCCAACTGCAGCAAGACCTGGACAATATCCAGGCTTGTACTAACAGGTGGCAAGTAACGTTTGTGCTGCACAAGTGCCAAGCAATGATCATCTCCAACAAGGGAGGATCCAGCCATCACTCCTCAACATTCAATGACATTACTATCACTGAATTCCCCACTATCGACATCCTGGGGCTTATCATTGACCAGAAAAACTGAAGTGGACCAGTCATACAAATATTCTGGCTACCAGAGCAAGTCAAAGGCTAGGAATCCTGCAGCGAGTAACTCAACTCCTGACCCCCCCAAACCTGTCCACAATCTACAAGGCACAAGTCAGGAGTGTACTGGAATACTCTCCATTTGCCTGGATGAGTGCAGCTCCAACAACACTCAAGAAGCTCAACATATTTCGGACAAAGCAGTCCGTTTGATTGTTACCCCATCCACATTCAATCCTTCCACCATCAACGAATAGTGGCAGCTGTGTGTATCATCTACAAGATACACCGTAGGAACTCATCAAGGTTCCTTAGGCAGCACCTTCCTAACCCACGACCACTACCTAAGAAGGACAAGAGGAGCAGTTAACTGGGAACATCACCACATGGATGTCCCCTTCCAAGTCTCTCACCATCCTCACTGGAAATATATTGCTGTTCCTTCACTGTGGCTGGGTCAAGATCCTGGAACTCCCTGCTGGAACAGCACTGTGGATGCACTTACACCTCAGGGACTGCGGCAGCTCAAGAAGGCAACTCATCATCGCCTTCTGAAGGGCAACTGGGATGGGTAATAAATGCTGGCCTAGCCGGTGACACGCATATCCTGCAAAAAATGAATTTAAGAAAATCTTTGATGTCTTGATTGATTGTTCTCTGATTATTCTCATGTGCCTGGTCTTAATAAATGAACCCACGACATGTTGACTCAATCTGTATGAGTGATTATTGCCATGTGTTCCGTACAGCAAGTAAGCCCAAGATATTATAGAATCATCATAGAATCCTTACAGTGCAGAAGGAGGCCATTTGGCCCATCAAGTCTGCCCCGACCACAATCCCACCCAGGCCCTATCCCCATAGCCCCATGCATTTACCCTAGCTAGTACCCCTGACACTGCGGGATAATTTAGCATGGCCTTTGGACTATAATCACTGTAATAACATAACAGCTATAAGCCCCCATGGTGGCTCTGTTAGAAAATGAACTGCCCAGTTATGTAGGCCAGGACAACCTCAGGTTAGAATCCTGGTGCTTGTTGAATTAGTTGATCTCAGCTAGACAAGTGGAAAGTGTTCAATATTGACCTCAACATTCCCTGAGTGGTTAGTTAAGGGAGGCAGTCAGTGGAATGAACCAAGATTCCTTCTTCTAATTACTATTCAGGAGATGGTACTGCTTTCCTGCATCATAACAATCATGGCATCGTAGAATCATACAGTGCAGAAGAGGCTCTTCAGCCCATCGAGTCTGCACTGGCACGCGAGAAACACCTGACCTCCCACCACAATGACCCTGCTTCAAAAGCCCTGCAGTAGCTGGAAAGAGCTTTCGCAGGTTTTGAGGTTGCATAAAGATGTCTTTCTTTCTCTGATCAATCGCTCGACAAAGCCTACTTGCTTCTAATTGCTGCAATTTTTTTTTACGGGTGCTGTTAGATCATTTGACTACAGTGGAGTTCATAGCTGAACTGGACATCCATACGGGAGGAACTTTTTGTTCAGGGGTCACTCAGTAATGCTCAGGAGTGTAAACCTCGCTGGGGGGACTTTTCCTTCCCTAACCTTCGGGCATCACAACAATTATCCAAACCCTATTGAATTCCCTGCTGAGACCAGCTAAGTTAGTGCGGTCTAACTGTAAAGACTCCTGATCAAAGAGTCAATTGATGGGCCAATCAGGGACATCTTTTGTTGCAGTTTGTTTCGGTGCAACAAATGGGTACCGTCAATTGGCGAGCGGGCACACAGGTGTTCACTCGGTGCCAAAGTGTGGTGCTGCCATCGCCCTCGGGCTTGCCAGAGAAATCGTGTGCACGGCCAGAGGAACAGGCTCTCTCACACGGCATCCACAGACCACCGCCCCATGGGCCAATTAGGGAGTTTGTATTTCAATAGGCCAACCTCAATGGCCTGATTGAAGTCATTGCACTAACCATCAAACCTGGCTCTGCCTGTCCATAAGTGGCTCAGTGTGGCACAAGGCAATGTTTGTACCCACCGGGAAGATTTGGAATCTGACTCCATTTCCCTCAGCTGGCCCATTGGCTGTAGCATTCTGATCAAATCCAGAGCATTCCAATTAACACACAATGTTCAAAGTGAAACAAACCATTACGAGACCATTACCAAAACGCTACCGGTGCTGGATTATTGTGAAGGCTGTTACCTTATTCCAGACATGTGTCTGCTGGCAGCTTTCGATCTGTGGGTGGTACTCTCAGCTCGGGACAAGAAGGCCGTGGGCTTGAGTCCCACTCTTGATGCCTCAGCACAAACTCTAGGCCACACTGATAGTGCCATCTTTCAGCTGTTAAAACAAGGACTCAACTCTCAGGTAAACGTAAAAAGATCCTGCCGTCCTATTTTGAGGGACAGCCAGGGTGTTAGGCTTGGTCTCCTGGCCAATATTTATTCTTCAACCAAAATCATTAACAAAGAACAAAGAACAAAGAACAATACAGCACAGGAACAGGCCCTTCGGCCCTCCAAGCCCGCGCCACTCCCCGGTCCAGGATTGAATCCTGAATCCAGGATCCCCGCCCAATTTTCCAGCCTATCTACATACTAATATCCTATCCACCGAGCTGTCCCTCACAGCTATGATGCTTTGTTCATCACAACCTATTAACTCACCCCTACCCCCCCATTCCAGACCATGTGATCTCCAGGGAGAGGCGAAAACCCAGAGTGAAAACCCCAGGGCCAATATGGGGAAAAAAAAATCTGGGAAATTCCTCTCCGACCCCCTGAGGCGATCGAAACGAGTCCAGGAGATCACACTGGCCCTGATCGGAAAATGCTTCCCAACCCTATTCATTTCCACTTCCACGAACACCATATGAATTCCCTGCCCCCGAGACAGGTTCCCAATTAGAAATAGATTACCTGTTCGTGTAAATCTGCGCAAATTGGTCGTAAGGTTCCCAACGTCATGTCGGAGTTTGAAGTAATTAGTTGGCTGTAAAGCACTTTGGGACATCCAGATGTTGTAAAACCATTGAAATAAAAGCAAAGTTCTTTTTTTCCTTCCAGCTGGGTGCCAAATTCAGGCAGCCATCTTGAGAATGACGGAAGTCAGGGTGGGAATTTCCACGCCCCCCGTGGCGTTTTTCGCGACAGTGGAGGTGACCCGTCATTGGCCGATGGTGGGATCTTCCGATCCTGCTGCCGCCAATGGGGTTTCCTGATCTATGCAACCCACCCGCCCCGCCCACCAGCCAGGAAACCCGCAAGAACGGCCAGAAAATTCCACCCAATGTCTTTGGCCAGCTGGAGAAGGCCCGTTCAAGGTGATCCCGAATCGTGGACACGTGACCATTCTCATAATCTATCGGAAGCTGACTTTCCCCCACCCACCCCACCCCCATAGTCTAACTCTCTGCTGATTCTCTTTGATCTTATTTCTGACTCGAAACGCTGGCTCTATTCTCTCTCCACAGATACCGTCAGACCCTGCTGAGATTTTCCAGCATTTTCTGGTTTTGTTTCAGGTTCCGGCACCCACAGTATTTTGCTTTTATTGAAGACATGTTGAAGAGGTAGAAATTCTGCTTCAGGGAGACCAAGAACTGGAACCAGTCTGAAAACAATTGAGCTGAAACACAGAAAAAGCTGCCAAACATCCTTTAGTTAGCAAGCCAACCCTGAACGAGTGCGTGGGAGGAAGGGCCACAGTCCATTAAAATACAGAGTGGGGAGCGAGAGGCCCATAAATTTCTTTCATTCGATCATCTTTTTATTATTTTTCTGTCAGATGCATTATAACATTGGCGTGCCAAGAATGGATTACAAACCTGTGTCACACCACATTGGAGCTGAAGAATATCCATCCTTGAAGAGAGAATTCAGCACTGTCACTTTCATTTGTTGACAAATCTCATTTTTAATCTTTTTTGAGTGAGCGCTTATTGGCACCAGAGGGGTAATTTTGCAAGAGGCCTGATGGATGTGAGCACATGTTGGGGGATAGGGCTGTAACAATCCAGCCTGGTCCTCCAAACAGCACCCTCCGCAAGCAAGATCCTGGGCTGGCATTGAGTTCTTGCAGACTTATCCCTTATGTCCCGTTTGGGATACTTCCTGAACCAGAACAACACTTTCAAAACCTGCCAAGGCAGCAGCACGAGGTGGCCAAAATCATCCCTTTACCCAGAGAATGATTAGATTGTGGAATTCGAATACCACAAGGAGTAATTGAGGCGAATGGGATCGGAGAAGACAGATGAATGAATACATGCGGGAGAAAGGAATGGAAGGATATACTGATGAAATAGAGTGGGTGGGTGGACGCTCACTTTGGTGGCCTTATTGTTGAACCTTGGGGACTGCATGTTCCCAAACCTTTAAATTTGTCCTCTTTAATTATTGACACACATGCACCATTCAAGTGTAATGATTCACTGCCTTTGCGGGTTAATAGGCGTGGGCAGTGGGCTTGGGGAAGAGTCGACAGACTGAGATGTGTTCATGCTTCTAAAATACTGTATTCTACAACTGCCTGAGCCACTCACAGTGTTCATTTTGTGATAATTATCGTTCTACAACATATCTACTTTGTTAAGTCTGAGACTACTGGGGAGTTAGCTCCAAAGAAGTCACATCGAAGGCAAGCCCCAGGAACAATGGGGTTTATTGAAGAACTGTACTACTTGCGTTTCAGCCCCCGAGTGGCTGTAGGGGCAGATTCCCAGGCAGGTCACCCCACACACCCTGGGCCAACTGACCCGTCTTCTTAAAGGGGCTACGTCCCACATAAGCAACATTCTTCATTTTTTGTTTTACCAGCACTTACAAGCACGATCTTGCTGCACTGAAATAGCAATGGGTTCATTAAATCCTGCTCCTCACTTGTCCCTCTTGCACCTTTCTTACAGTTAATAATAAGTCACCTTTCTTACTAATGGACTAATCATTTCAGCAATGAGTGCAAATCGCTTCCATTTCAAGCTGTGGTTTAACTTCAAATTGTTTAATTATGGATGTTTTCAGTATTGACTCCCTGACATGCCTGCATCCTGTGTAGTAGCTATCAGTAAGATCCAGTAAGCCTGAGTTAAAAATGGAGCTCTGCTGCACTACTTTGCCTTCCTGTAACTCACCCCAATTACTAATTCATTGATGTCCTGATAAATATTCCCTCTACTTAGCACGAGCCTTCACTCCAGTAGCATCAGAATTCTCTTGTGGTCTTGGGATTGGAGGAGTACAAGCTGAGCTTTCAACCCTTGGAGTGGTTTATCCAGCATCCACCAACATCCCTTTCTTTATGCATTTTGTGCTTATCATGCTAATATTATTGATGGGTGATGGGCCATTTTCTACCTTGGGCCTCCATCAAAAATTTACAAATCCAGCATAATGCAGTTAGCTGCTCTGAGTGTGCATTTATGTTGCTCAATTTTCATTTCCTGCTCTCCAGGGGACGTGACTTGCATTCATCATCCTTATCCTTTAGAGGTGGCAAAGTGGCACAGTGGTTAGCACTGCTGCCTCACAGCACCAGGGACCCGGGTTCAATTCCGGCCACTATCTGTGTGGATAGTTTGCACATTCTCCCCGTGTCTGCGTGGGTTTCCTCCTGGCACTCCGATTTCTTCCCACAGTCCTCGGCCTTTTCTCCTTGGAGAGATGAGGGGTGACCTGATAGAGGTGTATAAGATGTTGAGGGGTATTGATCGAGTGGATAGTCAGAGGCTTTTTCCCAGGGCTGAAATGGTTGCCTCAAGAGGACACAGGTTTAAGGTGCTGGGGAGTAAGTACAGAGGAGATGTCAGGGGTAAGTTGTTCACTCAGAGGGTGGTGGGTGCGTGGAATGGGCTGCCAGCAACGGTGGTGGAGGCAGATTCGATAGGGTCTTTTAAGAGACTTTTAGATAAGTACATGGAACTTAGTAAGATAGAGGGTTATAGGTAAGCCTAGTAATCGCTAAGGTAGGGACATGTTCGGCACAACTTTGTGGGCTGAAGGGCCTGTATTGTTTTTTTTTTAGAAACATAGAAACCTACAGTACAGAAAGAGGCCATTCGGCCCATCGAGTCTGCACCGACCACAATCCCACCCAGGCCCTAGCCCCATATCCTACACATTTTACCCACTAATCCCTCTAACATCTCAGGACACTAAGGGCAATTTTTAGTATGGCCAATCAACTAAACCCGCACATCTTTGGACTGTGGGAGGAAACCGGAGCACCCGGAGGAAACCCACGCAGACACAAGGAGAATGTGCAAACTCCACACAGACAGTGACCCAAGCCGGGAATCGAACCCAGGTCCCTGGAGCTGTGAAGCAGCAGTGCTAACCACTGTGCTACCGTGCCGCTGTAGTTTTTCTATGTTTCTATGTTTCTAGTCCAAAGATGTGAAGGCTAGGTGGATTGGCCATGATAAATTGCTCCTCAGTATCCAAAGATGTGTGTGTTGGGGGATTGACCATACTGAATTGCCTCTGAGTGTCCCAAGATGTGTCGGTTAGGGGGATTAGCATTGGTAAATGTGTGGCGTTGTGGGGCTAGGGTGTGTAGAGGGCTTGGGTAAGATGCTCTGTCAGAGAATCGGTGCAGACTTGATGGGCTGAATGGCCACTTCTGCGCTGTAGGGATTCTATGATTCTCCAATACCCTCTCTTTGTTTCTGAGCCATATTCCCATTGCGTTGGTCTGTACCATGGAGTATAGAGATCTGTTTGTCTCTGTGAGGTCTGGTACCCCGAGTATTATCCTGGCAACCAGTTACCATAATCTCATTGCACATTCTTAGATGCACCAGCTTGCTGATTTAAGGGTGAGTTTATCCATGGGATCCACATGTCTGCAATACAGGAGGGGCTGATATTTTTCTTTTGGGTGGGGGAGGGGGAGGTGATGGAATGGGGGCGGGGGGAGGTGGGAAACAGGAGTCAGTTTTGGGGTTCTGGTCTTGCCCCTGGGGTGGGGGGATTGGGGAGGGGGAGGTGGTGGGGTGGGGGTAGGTGGGGGGGGGGTGGGTGGTGGGAGGTAGGTGATGGGACGGTAGGTGGTGGAGCGGGGGTAGGTGGTGGGGCAGGGGGGTTGGTAGGTGGTGGGGTGGGGGTGGGAGGTAGGTGGTGGGGTGGGGGTAGCGGGTTAGGTAGTGGGGCTGGGGGGGCGGGGTGGAGAAGTGGGAAACAGGAGTCGGATCAGTTTCGGGGTTCTGGGCCTGCCCCTGGGGAAGGTAGCAGTTGTGACAGCACTTTAGATTGTCAATGTGACTGGTAGCGGCACGGTAGCACAGTGGTTAGCACTGCTGCTTCACAGCTGCAGGGTCCCGGGTTCGATTCCCGGCTCGGGTCACTGTCTGTGTGGAGTTTGCACATTCTCTGCGTGGGTTTCCTCCGGGTGCTCCGGTTTCCTCCCACAGTCCAAAGATGTGCGGGTTAGGTTGATTGGCCAGGTTAAAAAAAAAAATTGCCCCTTAGAGTCCTGAGATGCGTAGGTTAGAGGGATTAGCGGGTAAAATATGTGGGGGTAGGGCTTGGGTGGGATTGTGGTCGGTGCAGACTCGATGGGCCGAATGGCCTCCTTCTGCACTGTAGGGATTCTATGATTCTATGATTTTATGGTACCCTGTCCAATTAAGGCGGGCTCTTGAATCAAGAGCACCAATCATTGGCTTGCCAACTCTGAGAGGAGCAGCTGGCTGCAATAAAAGGTAACGAATTGAGAGGATGCTTCAACATGGCGGAGATATCTCAATAAACCTTTCTCAACATTTAAGTTAACAAATAGAATAAGCGATCACACCTTTGCTATTGATGGTGGTGGTGAGGCCCGGGGGGGGGGGGGGGGTGGAATTCCTCTAAAGGACAGCTTTTAGCTGTGCCCCCATCCAGACAGATAGAGAGAAGCATGGATCTGCCTGGATTACTGGCTTCACCGGCCTGCCCTGTGTAGCCATTTCCCCCAGTCACATCGGGAAACTGGGGACTGTCTAGAAAAGACCAATCAGCCTCCTTTAGCTGCTCCTAACCAGGCTCTTTAATTGGTGCCGACCACAATGGGAGTAGATACTCTGCCCCAAACAGCCTGCCTTAAAATGATCATTGCTGGGGTTGGTGTCGGGAAGCTGGCTGGTGCTGGTACTTTCAGATCCTGTCAGTCTTTGTTGCTGAGCTGAATGTGAGCCAGCAATTCTGATCATTGCATTGCTGAAGGAACATGTCTGGCTGCACCCATTTGCTCTTCTGATCTGCCCTTCCACTAGGTGAGGCCTCACATCAGAATTGTACAGTTGGAAATGTCTTCTTCAGTGCCACATTTGAAGAGACGTTCTATGCCCGGGTTCAAGAGAAACTGGACTAGTTTTTAACTGTTTTTAAATTTTATTTATTAGTGTCACAAGTAGGCTTAACACTGCAATGAAGTCACTGTGAAAATCCCCAAGTCGCCACATTCCGGCCTGTTCGGGTACACTGAGGGAGAATTTGGCACGGTCAATGCACCCTAACACGCACATGTCCCTGACTGTGGGAGGAAACCGGAGCACCCGGGGGAAACCCACGCAGACACAGGGAAAACGTGCAGACTCTGCACCGACAGTGACCCAAGCCGGGAATCGAACCCGGGTCCCTGGCGCTGTGAGGCAGCTGTGCTAACCACTGTGCTACCATGCTGCCCACCATACAACAACAGGATACCGCAATTGAGCTGAGGTACCAGAGGTGAAAAGCCAGTGCCTCATATATCAGACACAATCCCCTCATTAATGTCACTAAACAGAAGAAATCCTGAGTAATAAAAGGGAATGGAGTTTATAGATCCCCATATACTCCATGGAGTGTAATCATTCCCAGACCTATTGGCACTCTTGGAGGATTATCTCCAGAATGTAGTTCACTAGAGATAAATCACGAAACTAGTAATATTGGATTAACATCCTATTGATTGTATTGATGTCAAGGTTTAGAAGAAAAGCTGTACCAGTTATTCACGTCTCCCCAGAGACTAACTTCTTTGCAGAGCGCATTGCACTGCTGTGCAGCACACAGCATAATCAAGGACCCCACTCACCCCGGACATTCTCTCTTCCACCTTCTTCCGTCGGGACAAAGATACAAAAGTCTGAGGTCACGTAGCAACCGACTCAAGGATAGCTTCTTCCCTGTTGCTGTCAAACTTTTGAATGAGCCTGCCTCATATTAACTTGATCTTTCTCTACATCCTATCAATGACTGGCACACTACATTCTGCACTCTCTCCTTTTCTTCTCTATGAACGGTATGCTTTATCTGTATAGTGCGCAAGGAACAATACTTTTCACTGTATACTAATACATGTGACAAGAATAAATCAAATCAAATCAAGTTGTCCTTGCCCTACTGACAGGAACTGCAACAGTGGGAAAAATGGTCTGTCCTCATTCCAGCCATCTAATGACCAAAGAAGTGAAACACCATGGTTATTATCTAACAACTCAACTTATGTTGCTAAGGAGCATCGATTAGCATCGCCTACCCCACAGGGAAGCACTCAACTACATTTCCCGCTGCCTCGGGAAAGCAGCCAGCATAATCAAGGACCCCACGCACCCTGGACTTTCTCTCTTCCACCTTCTTCCGTCGAGGAAAAGATACAAAAGTCTGAGGTTACGTAATAACTGACCCAAGAACAACTTCCCTGCTACCATCAGATATTTGAATGGACCTACCTTGCATTAAGCTGATCTTTCTCTGCACCCTAGCTATGACTGTATCACTACATTCTGTACTTTCTCCTTTCCTTCTCTATGAACGGTATGCTTTATCTGTATAGCACGCACAAAGCAATACTTTTCACTGTATTCCCAAAATATGAGACAATAATAAATCAAATCAAATCAAATCGACACACTTTCCCACGATAGAGAGACAGAGAGCATTTATAATGAAGAGGCAGATGGAGTGGGAAGCTGGGAGCAGGGAAAAGCTGGCAAGAGGGAAGGAAATGAGAAAGAGACGAGACGTGGGGAAAACTCAAAGGAAAGGGGGTCACTTTTGAACATTTTGTGCATGTTGTAGCTTCATTGGAGGAATTCATCACTCTGAAATGAACAGGGCCGAGGAACGGTGATCGGGGTTGGGACCTGTACAGAAGCAAAATGCTCCGATGCTGAAAACCTGAAATAAAGCGACCTTGTATCGGTGAGCTGAAACCCGGACATTAGAATTAATAAAAGTGGCATGATTCATTGCACAAATCTACAAGAGGCAAAGCAGCAAAGAGAAAGAGAGGGAGGGGAAGAGAGAGTGTGGTGGGAGCACGGGAGGGCCAATAGGTTGAGGAAGTGATAATGGGAAACCAGGGGCAGTGTTTAATGAAGGTGAAAAGGTCTCAACAGTCGGCAACAGAGAGCCCCGTGTCGCCTCCTTTAGGTCCTCCCCTGGGGTCAAAGGAGAAATCCTACCCCCGAGGGCTGCCGACCAATCTGAGGCCATTGGCTGTGCATGGCTTGGTCGCGCCATTGGAAGCGGTGGCTGTGTGGTGGACCTCAGTTGTGCCTTTGTCCTATATGGACCACCGTTGTGTGTGTTTGTCATACCTGGACACATCCCCTTCCAGTTTGGTTCCTCCCCTCAGCACCTAGTATAAAGGTGGCTGTCTCCTCCCTCTTGTTCAGTCCAGGTCGGTTATTTGTTGGGATCTGCTCCTGATTCTGTTGTGAATAAAAGCCTACACTTATATTGGCATATCGGTAGTCTTTCGCCTTATTGATAGCGCATCAATTTTATTCACAACAGTTACTAGTATGGAGCAGTTTCTAAAACCCGACAAGTTAGCATTAGACCCTCAAGAGGTTGGAGCCTCTGATAAATTTGATCATTGGTTGGACTGCTTCGAAGCATTCGTTGACACCGCTACGGCCATCGACACCGACGCTGCTAAACTCCACGTGCTCCGCGCCCGGGTAAGCGAAACTGTCTATGGAATCTTCCGGGACGCTGCTACTTACGCGGACGCTATCGAACTTCTAAAAGGGCAGTTCCGAAAGAGCCCCACGGTCCCTGGTGTCGTCCATTCGGAGACTGCTACGCCTCTTCCTCCCTCAGTCCCTGTCCCCAATGTAGTGTGCCCAGAGCCTGTTGCAGCCCCCCACCCCCCAGCTCCGGTTCCCACTGTTCCCCATACGCCACCAGGGCCACTGCTCATTCCTCTCGCCCCTATGTACAGCTCGCTTGAGTCGCCGGAGCCGTCGCCACGCAGTACCCGACGACTGGACGGGACGACGGATCGGTCCGCTTCACACCACCCAGCGACTTCTCTCGACGCTCACTGTACAGAGCCTGGGCCGACATCGCTCCCTGCTCGGACGACTCTGCGACCTGCACTACGACGATCGCGACGACGGATCAAGCCACCGGTTCGTCTGGACTTGTGATATTGTTTCCGCTTCACCCCCGTGTTGTTTTTTTAAAAGGAAGGGGTGAATGTGGTGGACCTCAGTTGTGCCTTTGTCCTATATGGACCACCGTTGTGTGTGTTTGTCATACCTGGACACATCCCCTTCCAGTTTGGTTCCTCCCCTCAGCACCTAGTATAAAGGTGGCTGTCTCCTCCCCCTTGTTCAGTCCAGGTCGGTTATTTGTTGGGATCTGCTCCTGATTCTGTTGTGAATAAAAGCCTACACTTATATTGGCACACCGGTAGTCTTTCGCCTTATTGATAGCGCATCAGGCTGCCACCAGAAATGCACACCACAGAGGCCCAGGAACACAGAGGGATGCAGGCTATCGGTGAGTGAGGGTGGGATTGGGAGCACAAGGTGGGCATCACAGGGGAGGGGGGGAGAGGGCATCTGCAGCAAGAGCAGGCAGTGGCTTTTAGTACTTCTCTCTCCCCAACCCACCCACCCCAACACCACCCCCACCACGCCCCCCACCTCGCCCCACTACCCCATTCCTAATGCTAGGACCTTGATCAGGAACTGAGAACCTTCGGATGCTGAGGAACGCCTCCTGGAAGCTGTCAAACAACACTGACCGTGGGCTTCTGGCATTGCAAATCCACAGCTGCCAACATCCACCTGATTGACTGCCATCTATCTGCTACCAAACCCACTGCCGGGAGTGGGCATTAAATTAAACCCAAAGATGGTGAGAGGCCAGGAGAGGAGCAAAGTGTGATCAAATGCACAAAACCAGGAGGAGACCAGGAGTAGTGAGAAAACTGTAACTCCTCAGCATTGCAATAAATAATTTAAACCTCGGCACCTTCTTCCCTGACATTCCCGTGGGAAATGCTTACTCCTGACAGAAAACAGAGAAATTGTGGCCACTTTCAAAGAGTAAATACAGAAAATGGATCCATGATTCCACAGTCAGAAACAAACTCTGGGACACTGTGATTAGCTGTGGGTGAATTCAGCCGTCTCCCGGCTCCTCTCCCATACACTGCAATGTGCGATTGTACCCTCCTCACTCAGAACATTGGCCAGCTCCTTCTGACATGCCTGCAGCACATCCACACCTTACCATTTCTGTTTTCCTTTATTTATATTTAAAACGAGGTCTCTCCAGGGATTAGTCAGTGCAAAAAAGCACTTCAAGGACACCCTTCAAGGAGATCTCAGTGAAGAGATCATGCCAGGAGTATAGTGAATAAAGGGGATGAGCTCAGAGCGTGGATCGATGCCTGCAAGTGTGATGTGGTGGCCATTACGGAGACTTGGATGTCTCAGGGACAGGACTGGATACTCCAGGTGCCGGGATTCAGATGTTTCAGGAAGGACAGGGAGGGAGGCAAGAGAGGGGGTGGAGTGGCACTGCTGATCAGGGATAGTGTCACAGCTGTAGAGAAGGTGGACGGTGTGGAGGGATTGTCCACAGAGTCTCTGTAGGTGGAAGTTCGGAGTGGGAAGGGGTCGATCACTTTGCTGGGAGTTTTCTATACGCCACCCAATAGTAACAGGGAGGCGCGGTAGCACAGTGGTTAGCACTGCTGCTTCACAGCTCCAGGGACCTGGGTTCGAATCCCGGCTCGGGTCACTGTCTGTGTGGAGTTTGCACATTCTCCTCGTGTCTGCGTGGGTTTCCTCCGAGTGCTCCGGTTTCCTCCCACAGTCCAAAGATGTGCAGGTTAGGTTGATTGGCCATGTTAAAATTGCCCCTTAGTGTCCTGGGATGTGTAGATTAGAGGGATTAGCGGGTAAAATATGTAGGGAAATGGGGGTAGGGCCTGGGTGGGATTGTGGTCGGTGCAGACTCGATGGGCCGAATGGCCTCTTTCTGTACTGTAGGGTTTCTATGATTTCTATGATTTCTAGGTGGAGGAGCAGATAGGGGAACAGATCCTGGAGGGATGCAGTAATAGCAGAGTTGTTGTGATGGGAGACTTTAATTTCCCAAACATAGATTGGAATATCCCTAGGGTAAGGGGAGTGGATCGGGAGGAGTTCGTTCGGTGTGTTCAGGAGGGTTTCCTAACATAGCATATGGACAAGCCTACAAGAGGAGAGGCTGTACTTGATCTGATACTGACCAATGAACCTGGACAGGTGTCAGATCTCTCAGTGGGAGAGCATCTTGGGGATAGCGATCATAACTCTATCTCCTTTATGCTTGCATTGGAAAAAGAGAGGATCAGGCAAGCTAGGAAAGCGTTTATATGGAGTAAGGGGAAATATGAAGACATAAGGCAGCAAATTAGAGGAGTAAATTGAAAGGAGGTATTCTCAGGGAAATGTACTGAAGAGAGGTGGCAGTTTTTCAAGGAATGTCTGTTTAGAGTTCTACAGGACAACGTTCCGAGCAGACAGGGAGGTGTTGGTAGGTTAAAGGAACCGTGGTGCATAAAAGCTGTGCGGGACCTAGTCGAGAAGAAAAGGAAAGCATACAAAAGGTTCAGAGAGCTTGGCAAAGATAGAGATCTAGATGAGTATACGGCTTGTAGGAAGGGACTAAAGAAGGAAATTAGGAGAGCCAGAAGGGGTCACGAGAAGGCCTTGGCAGATAGGATTAAGGAAAACCCTAAGGCATGCTATAAATATGTGAAGAGTAAAAGGATGAGACGTGAAGGAATAGGGCCTATAAAAGGTGAAGGCGGGAAAATCAGTATGGAACCAGTAGAAATGGCAGAGGTGCTTAATGAGTATTTTGCCTCGGTTTTCACAGAGGAGAAGGATCTGGGTGGATGTACTGTGGGCTTGCGGTGGACTGAAAAGATTGAGTATGTGGACTTTAAGAAAGAGGTTGTGCTGGAATCTTTGAATGGCATCAAGATAGATAAGTCGCCGGGTCCGGATGGGATGTACCCCAGGTTACTGTGGGAGGCGAGGGAAGAGGTTGCAGAGCCTCTGGCGATGATCTTTGCGTCGTCGATGGAGACGGGAGAGGTGCCGGAGGATTGGAGGATTGCGGATGTGGTTCCTATTTTCAAGAAGGGGAATAGGGATAGCCCAGGAAATTACCGACCGGTGAGTCTAACCTCAGTGGTTGGTAAGCTGATGGAGAAGATCCTCAGGGACAAGATTTATGAGCATTTAGAGAGGTTTAGTATGCTCAAGAATACTCTGCATGGCTTTGTCAAAGGCAGATTGTGCCTTACGAGCCTGGTGGAGTTCTTCGAAAATGTGACTAAACACATTGACGAAGGGAAAGCAGTAGATGTGGTTTATATGGATTTTAGCAAGGCGTTCG
This sequence comes from Mustelus asterias, assembly GCF_964213995.1. Lineage (NCBI taxonomy): Eukaryota > Metazoa > Chordata > Chondrichthyes > Carcharhiniformes > Triakidae > Mustelus > Mustelus asterias. The sequence continues at coordinate 14,199,340 of NC_135826.1, read as the reverse complement.
ATAAGGTCCCCTATGCAAGGCTTCGAGAAAAAGTGAGAGGGCATGGGATCCAAGGGGCTGCTGCCCTGTGGATCCAGAACTGGCTTGCCCAAAGGAGGCAGAGAGTGGGTATAGATGGGTCTTTTTCTGAATGGAGGTCGGTCACCAGTGGTGGGCCCCAGGGATCTGTTCTGGGACCCTTGCTGTTTGTCATTTTCATAAATGACCTGGATGAGGAAGTGGAGGGATGGGTTGGTAAGTTTGCCGACGACACGAAGGTTGGTGGGGTTGTGGATAGTCTGGAGGGATGTCAGAAGTTACAGAGGGACATAGATAGAATGCAAGACTGGGCGGAGAAGTGGCAGATGGACTTCAACCCAGATAAATGCGTAGTGGTCCATTTTGGCAGGTCAAATGGGATGAAGGAGTACAATATAAAGGGAAAGACTCTTAGTACTGTAGAGGATCAGAAGGACCTTGGGGTCCGGGTCCATAGGACTCTAAAATCCGCCCCGCAGGTGGAGGAGGTGGTTAAGAAGGCGTATGGTGTGCTGGCCTTTATCAATCGAGGGATTGAGTTGAGGAGTCCAGGGATAATGATGCAGCTATATAAGACCCTCGTCAGACCCCATTTGGAGTACTGTGCTCAGTTCTGGTCGCCTCATTACCGGAAGGATGTGGAAAAGATTGAAAGGGTGCAGAGGAGATTTACAAGGATGTTGCCTGGATTGAGTGGCATGCCTTATGAGGATAGGCTGAGGGAGCTCGGTCTTTTCTCCTTGGAGAGACGTAGGATGAGAGGAGACCTAATAGAGGTATATAAGATGTTGAGAGGCATAGATCGGGTGGACTCTCAGAGGCTTTTTCCCAGGGTTGAAATGGCTGCTACGAGAGGACACAGGTTTAAGGTGCTGGGGGGTAGGTACAGGGGAAATGTTAGAGGGAAGTTTTTCACACAGAGGGTGGTGGGCGAGTTGAATCGGCTGCCGTCAGTGGTGGTGGAGGTGAACTCAATAGGGTCTTTTAAGAGACTCCTGGATGAGTACATGGGACTTAATAGGATGGAGGGTTATAGGTAGGCCTAGAAGGTAGGGATATGTTCGGCACAACTTGTGGGGCCGAAGGGCCTGTTTTGTGCTGTAGTGTTTCTTTCTATGTTTCTATCACTGAATCCCTGTAGTGCAGAAAGAGGCCATTCGACACATTTAGTCCGCACTGACCCCAATCCCACCCAGACCCTATCTCCTTAACTCCACATATCTACCCTTCTAGTCCCCCTGACACTAAGGGGTAATTTTCCCCGGCCAATCAACCTAACCCGCACATCTTTGGACTGTGGGAGGAAACCGGAGCACCCGGAGGCAACCCATGCAGACACGGGGAGAACGTGCAAATTCCACACAGTCACCCGAGGCTGGAATTGAACCTGGGTCCCTGGTGCTGTGAGGCAGCAGTGCTAACCACTGTGCCACCGTGCTGCCCCTTGAAGGCTGCACCTGAGACATGGGAGAAGCTGGCACAGGATCACTCTGTGTGGCACAGTCCCATCAGGAAAGGTCCCACGTGAGCAAAGCTGAATTCCACTGGCCAATTAGAAATGTGGGCTTCATATGTCTGGCTCCACACCAAGGATGTATGTGTCAATAGATCAGTTCCTGCTCAAATTGAACTGATTAGTTATCTTCAAACACATCGCAGGCAAAATGTGATGAATTCTGGTTGATGGCACAGTCATCACCTTCCATCGAAAGAGACAAACACGAGTATGGTTGAATATTGCGGTGTTTATTGGACTTAGAATCACAGGGCATGATCTTACCAGCCGTCCATGCCACGTTCCTGCTGCAGCGAAGTCGGAGAATTTGGCAGCCAACCAAATCTCCATTCACTGCGGCGGGATGGGAAAATCCCACTGGCATGAACCGTGTAAAGATTCCGGCCACTGAATCCCTACAGTGCAGAAGGAGCCTGCACCGACCACAATCCCATCCAGGCCCTATCCCCATAACCCCATGTATTTACCCTAGCTAGTCCCCCTGACACTAAAGGTCAATTTAGCATGGCCAATCAGCCTAACCCGCACATCTCTTTGGACTGTGGGAGGAAACCGGAGCACCCGGAGGAAACCCACACAGACACGGGAAGAATGTGCAACCTCCACACAGACAGTGACCCGAGGCCGGAATTGAACCCGGGGCCATGGCGCTGTGGGGCAGCAATGCTAACCACTGTGCCACCGTGCCGACTTGGGCTAATGACCCACAGACGATGATTTCCCATCAGGCTAATGATAATTTCTGCAATTGAATTGGATGGATCTGGTAATTGGGTGGGGCGAATGCTGGACTGAACAATGAAACAGATACAATTAAGACAGAGACCCCAATCTCCAATGACCAATGTGGAGGTCCACTGTATAGATATGTAAAATCTGGCAACTTGTGCATATCCATCACACTTCAGACCAAAGCTCTTGTAGCCACGTAGCGAAGGGTAAAATACGATTTCCCTATCCTAACACATCGAGGTGGGAAATTTCCTGTCCTGCCTGCCACGGGATTCGTAATGGGATGGACAGGATCATGCAAAGGTCTGTTGACCTTGGATGGGATTTTCCCGCTCTTGCAGCAGGTGCGGCCGGAAAATTCCGCCCAAATTCTGATCGTAACAGGTTTGTTTTTGTGAATTTGTAGGGTTGAAAGTATTCATTTACTGCCCGTGCTTCATTATTTATGGACTCATTGCAACAAAACTGGTCAGGCAGGCTTTTTTTGAGTTTAAAACAAAAAAGGGTTCATTTGAATTGAGAGCCCCCCCCCCCCACCCCACTGTCCCGTTAAAGGTATAAACACAGTTAAGGTCATGTCCGACCTTCAAGGCACATGCGCAGAGTTACAAGTTATACAGTAGGCACTTCCTTTCTTAGTCAAATTAAAGTGTTACGCAGAAGAAGAAGATTCACTGAGTATGAGTCCTTGGCTCATATCGAAGGCTGCTCCAGACTTTTCCCCATGGTGGTCTTGGGATTTCAGGAGTTGAAACCCATATGAAACTATAATAGCTGGAGACAGTTTATTTTTAAGACGTAATCCATCTTTTCCAGAAGTCGATGACTTTTGCACCTGATGTTCCTTTCAATTAAAAATTCATAGAATCATAGAATCCCTACAGTGCAGAAGGAGGCCACACAGCCCATCGAGTCTGCACCCACCACAATCCCACCCAGGCCCTATCCCCGTAACCCCCACGTATTTACCATGCTCATCCCCCTGACACTGAGGGGCAATTTAGCATAGCTGATCCACCTAACCGGCACATCTTTGGAGTGTGGGAGGAAACCGGAGCACCCAGAGGAAACCCACGCAGACGCGGGGAGAACGTGTGAACTCCACACAGACAGTCACCCGAGGCCGCAATTGAACGCAGATCCCTGTGAGGCAGCAGTGCTAACTACTGTGCCACTGTGCCGCCCCCATCTCTCTATTCTCTATGTCTGTGTCGGAATTTAGACTGGAATACAGATAGGACCTTGACTTGAGGGAGAAGGAAAAGGAGGATTAATAATGGCAGATTTTTCCAGACTACTACCCTTTAGCAGCTTGCATGCTGTATTAAAAGGGATTTGAAAAAAATGGTTACTCTGGTCACATGACCTCTCTCCCCATTAGGTGTTTGTTTAGCTGATATCTGGATGCACCGTGGCTTTTATTTCATGGCTGAGGTGATTAGATTCAATAGTGTCTCACTGATTACCTGCTGAACATCCATTTGCAATCTTGATGAGATGGGAAGAACACCTTTCCATGTAACTATTGTCCAAGTAGGCATTCTGGGCGGAATTTTCCAGCCACACTCTTCCCAAGGCCAGAAATTCCCGTCCAAGGTCAACGGACCGTTGCATGGTCTGACCCCGCCCTCTTCGATTCCTATGGCGGGCGGGGTGGGAAAATTCCACCCTCTGTCTCCACTTGGGAGGTAGCCTTGTAGGATTGGAAATGTAGGGTCCAATGCAGTTTAAGGAATTCTTTTGAAATAATTCTTGACATCAGTAGGAGATTCCATGGAAGGGAGACTTGCTCGTATGAATTGAAATTCACATTGCAACTTTCCAGAAACTGTTCAACTCGCAATACCAGACATCAGGTGACTTGTGACAGCCATTGTAAACCTGTGCCTTTTCTTGATTTTAAAAAGTCTCTTATATCAGTTCAATATATGTTTGATCAACCGATGAAATTTTTTTTTTTTTTTTAACTGGTCGGTGCAACATCGTGGGCCGAAGGGCCTGTTCTGCGCTGTAATGTTCTATGTTCTATGTTCTATGAAATGACAGATTGAGATCACACATGCTCAAGTCACATCATCGTAAGAGTATCAGTAAGGCCTTTGACAAGGTACCACATGGTAGGTTGTTGCATAGGGTTAAATCTCACGGAGTCCAGGGTGAGGTAGCCAAATGGATACAAAATTGGCTTGATGATAGAAGACAGAGGGTGGTTGTAGAGGGTTGTTTTTCAATGTGGAGGCCCTGTGACCAGTGGTGTGCCTCAGGGATCGGTGCTGCGTCCACTGTTATTTGTTATTTATATTAATGATTTGGGTGAGAATATAGGGGGCATGGTTACTAAGTTTGCAAATGACATCAAGATTGGTGGCATAGTGGACAGTGAAGAAGGTTATCTAGGATTGCAACAGGATCTTGATCAATTGGGCCAGTGGGCTACGAATGGCAAATGGAGTTTAATTTAGACAAATGTGAGATGATGCATTTTGGTAGATTGAACCAGGGCAGGACTTACTCAGTTAATGGTAGGGCGTTGGGGAGAGTTACAGAACAAAGAGATCTAGGGGCACAGGTTAATAACTCCATGAAAGTGGAGTCACAGGTAGACAGATTGGTGAAGAAGGCATTCGGCATGCTTTGTTTCATTGATCAGAACATCGAATATAGGAGTTGGGACGTCTTGTTGAAGTTGTACAAGACATTGGTAAGGCCACATACTGTGTACAGTTCTGTCACCCTATTATAAAAGGATATTATTAAACTAGAAAGAGTGCAGAAAAGGTTTACTAGGATGCTACTGGGATTTGACGGTTGGAGTTATAAGGAGAGACTGGATAGACTGGGACTTTTTTCTCTGGAGCATAGGAGGCTGAAGGATGATCTTATAGAGTTTATAAAATAATGAGGGGCATAGATCAGCTAGATAGTCAATATATTTTCCCAAAGGTAGGGGAGTCTAAAATTGGATGGCATAGGTTTAAGGTGAGAGGGGAGAGATACAAAAGGGTCCAGAGGGGCAATTTTTTCACACAGAGGGCGGTGAGTGTCTGGAACAAACTGCCAGAGGTAGTAGGAGAGGCGAGTACAATTTTGTCTTTTAAAAAGCATTTAGACAGTTACATGGGTAAGATGGATATAGAGGAATATGGGCCAAACGTGGGCAATTAGGGCTAGCTTAGTGGTTAAAAAAAAAGGGGCGGTATGGACAAGTTGGACCGAAGGGCCTGTTTCCATGCTGTGAACCTCTCTGACTATGACTCTAAATAAAGAAAACCATTCCTTTATTGTTGAACTTGATAAATTAATTTTATTCTAAGAGACAGCAACCAGGACACAAAACCACACTTGCCCTCTAATTGACATCCGGATATGCCTCATTTACACAGGGAATATCTCAGCAGTGGCTAGAAAGGTCAGAGCAAATCAGACAAATCACCATCTAAGTAGCAAAACATCACAGCCGTATTCTAGACACGACCTAGGAACATCCCATGGAGACCAGGAGTGGGATTCTCCGGCCACGTTCGGCCCAAAACCGGAGAATCCCGCCCGAGGTCAATGGACCTTTCCATCGTTCCCACCCAACAATTCCCGTGGCAGGCGGGACGGGAGGATTCTGCCCCAGGTCTGTACAAAAATAAAACATTGGTTCAGATTCATGTGAATTCCAAGCGTGGGCAGAATCAAGGTACAAATTAAATTATTCTCATTCAAATCCTCCCTGCCTCTTCACCACTGGTGCAACAGACCCAATTTTAATGATACCATTAGCAGAACAACAGGGATTTTACCTATTACAACCTCATTATTTTAGCAACAGGGTTCACTGCGTTCTCACACTATAACTGATGCTTTTACGATTGTATACTTTTAAGACTGATTGACTATGGCTTCCGAGGTGTCTCAGGGTGGTTCATTGAGGCGCTGACCCTCATACACTGAGAAGGTCCTATAAATGCTCGATTTCCAGTCTATTCTGAGTTAGTTGATGCCCACTGGAGGGGACTAAATAGGAAGCATTGCAATTGACTTAAGTGCTTGACTATCAAAGGGGAAATCAGACAGGATTTCTGCTCCTGTTCACTGTCATTGACTAAGATACATGGAGGTCAATTGAGGACAGGATCAAGCCAGGATATAATCTGGCTATCTCTCCAATCCTTTGTGATCTATTGGCCCAGTAACACATGATCTGGAATTATGCATGAAGAATGGACTTTTGACAAAATTCTTTATCATCTGATGACCAGGTTGGGGCAGGGAAGGGGTGGTGGGGTTTGGCGGGGGGGGGGTTGCGTTGCAGAGGTGAGAGGTGAGCGAAGATGGTGGTGCAGTGTTGAGGTCACTGGACCAGCTCATGCTCTGGGTTATGGGTTCAAATCCCATCATGGCAGCTGGAGGAATTTAAATTGAATTAATAAACCTGAAACTGAAGCCTAGTTTATTTATTAGTGTCGCAAGTAGGCTTACGTTAACACTGCAATTAAGTTGCTGTGAAAATCGCCACACTAGTCGTCACACTCCGGCGTCAGTTCGGGCACACTGAGGGAGAACGTAGCACGGCCAATACACCTAACCAGCACGTCTTTTGGACTGTGAGAAGAAACCGGAGCACCCGGAGGAAACCCACACAGACACGGGGAGAACATGCAACCTTTACACAGACAGGAAACTATCATCACTTGATATAGAAAGCCAGCTGGTTCACTCCCTGTTCAGGAAGGAAATCTGTATCCTTACCTTATCCAGACCCACAGTAATGTGGTTGACTCTTAAATACCCTCTGAAGTGGCCTAGCAAACCACTCAGTTGAAGGGCAGTTAGGGATGGGCAATAAACGCTGGCCTTGCCAACGCTACCCATATCCTATGAAAGGTAAAGGGGAAAAAAAGTAACACTTGTGATCTGGGCTTACACATGAAGATTTTAGACTAGGTATGGAAAGATGTTCGATACCCAAGGCCTTATGGTTAAATTTTGAACACAGGTTGTATCAGCTAGAATTGCATTTCTTGAAAGATTAAGGTGTCACCTGATTGACTAAAAGATTTGATATATTGGACAGAGACCATTTCCTCTGCTGGGGAATCCAGAGCAAAGGGAGGTGGCCTTAGAAAAGCCTTCAGGAGTAACGCCAAGAAGCACTTCTCACTCAAAGGGTAACACAAAACTGGAACTCATTCCCCCAAAAACTGTGGATGTCAGTTGAAAATGTCAAAGCAGAGAATTGATAGGCTTTTGTTGGGCAAGACTATTAAAGGTTGCAGGTCAACACGGTGGCACAGTAGTTAGCACTGCTGCCTCACAGCGCCAGGGACCTGGCTCAATTTCGGCCTTGGGTCACTATCTCTGTGGAGTTTCTCCCCATGCCTGCGTGGGTTTCCTCCGGGTGCTCCAGTTTCCTCCCTCACTCCAAAGATGTGTGGATTAGGCACATGCTAAATTGCCCCTTAGTGTCAGGGGATTAGCAATGTAAATTCATGGGGTTACGGGGATAGGGCCTGGGTGGAATTGCTGTTGGTGCAGGCTTGTTGGGCTGAATAGCCTCCTTCTGCACAGTAGGGATTCTATGATTATATGATTCTGTGATATGTTATGGAAACAGGATGGGTAAAAAGAGTTAGTCATGATCTAATCGAATGGCAGAACAGGTTCAAAGGGTTGGAAGGCACACTCCGGCTCCTTCTGTCCCTCGGAAATTACACTTTAGCAATTTGTCGATGGGTTCAAAGCAGAGGTAAACGCAAAAGGAAGATAAATGATGTCAAAGGATTAATACTGAAATAGCATTAATCAAGATGGTTAATGAAAGCAACAATTCTCTTTGGTGCATCGCTTCAATCAGAACCTGAAGATTAGAATTAGTGCTATTGCACAGCAGGTAACATTCTTCAATCAGCAATCCTCATCTGAAGGATCCCAGCCTTATGAAACGATCAGAAAGTTTCCAGTCGAGGGAAATATATTAGAGGAACTTACAAATTTCAATATGTCAAAGTATATTCTCAGAAGGTGTCTCGCTTAATCTCCCGCTGTAAGAAACTGCACTGAGCCGCGGAATATTTCACACACACACACATGGGGAAACATTCAATTTTATTTTGCCGGGTTTTGGATGAAGTCATTCCCAGGTCGCAATCGTCCTCACAAGTCTGCTGGTCACCATGTGCCTTCTGGAGGTCCGGAATAAAGCAGGCATTAAGGGTCTTGCGTTTGCAAAGCAGGGTAGGCGTGTGCAGAATGTATTTACTGCCCACAATTCTCAGCCTTTTGGCTAAGATCAAGCATCAGATCAAGCCCAAGATGGGCTGCAAGGCCTTACCTTGTCAGCTTGGATCTTGTTTGTCCCTTTTATGGGGACCTTGAATTGGATTCAATTGGATTTTGAACTTGGTTTTCGGAGCAAGCAAGGAATGGATTCAGGTTTGCCCAGTCCATTCTGAGCACTGGTTTTGTAACTTTAAGGATAGAATAAAAAATCTTTTTTTAAAATTAGTACATTTTGTATGGAAAAAGGTGTGTCTTTTCTTACTCTTGGATGGTGTGTTGAAATGACAAAGACAGGAAGGTCTGGGTCATGCTTGCGGACGGACCGAAGGTGTTCTGTAAAGCTGTTACCCAGTCTGCGTTTGGTCCCTCCGATGTAGAGTAGACCGCATTGGGAGCAGCGAGTGCAATAGACCAGATTGAAGGAAGTGCACGTGAAACGCCGCTTCATCTGAAAGGAGTGTTTGGGCCCTGGGATGGTGAGCAGGGAGGAGGTGTAGGGGCAGGTAGTCGCACCTCCCGCAATTGCATAGGAAGGTGCCGTGGGCGGTGGGTGAGGTGTTGGGTGTGATGAAGGAGTGGACCAGGGTATGTCTAGAGAGAATGGTCCCTGCAGAATGCTGACACGGGGAGTGAGGGGAAGATGTGTTGAGTGGTGGCATCACGCTGGAATTGGCAGAAATGGCGGAGGATGATCCTTTGAATGCGGAGGCTGGTGGGGTGAAAAGTCAGGATAAGGGGGACCTTATCCTGGTTCTGGGAGAAGGTTGGGGAGGGGGGTGAGAGCAGTGATGCGGGAGATGGGTCGGACAAGGTTGAGAGCCCTGTCAACCAGAGTGGATGGGAAGCCATGAGTAAGGAAGAGGAAGACATATCAGCAGCGCCATTATGGAGAGTGTCTCTTTGGAACGGAGAAATTCTGCAACATCAGTCTGAACATTGAATTTATCAACATCAGAACTTTTCTGTGCGTGCTCCATCCAATTTGCCTGCCACTTTCTTCCACTCAGGTTCTGTTTTGTTTCCCCGGGTCTCCCTTCATGTCTTCACAGCCTTTAGATTTGGAAGACTTTGGGAAGGTGGCGTAGTTAATCCCGTTTATCGAGTAACTCCAGTAGTTTTCATGCAGCTCTGTGACAGAATAAGAACGGAGGAGAGGCAATTAGAGTGCTGTAGATTCTGCTAGTCGAGTGTTTCAATCAGCTGGAGGTCTCCTGTTCCAGGCCAGAGCTGGCTGGAGACTGTCAACTGATTGCTTGTGAAAGCACTTTCAAATGCAAATGATATTCTGATCAATGGAGGATGACAAGGGGGACATGGATCCTCTACGAGAGCCAATCCCTGTGTGATCTGTCTGGAACTAATCAGCAAGTTACTGCAATTACTCCCTGAATGTGACCTTCCATTGCCACAAGAAAGGCTATTACCAATTGTATCAATCTAATTGAAATCTTTACCTTGTCTGCAAAGGCGAAATACCAGTGAAGCTTAATAAATAGCTGGCGTACTGTAAATGTCAGCCTTTGATCACAGTGGCTATCACGGTCTGGGAAAATGAAGCATTTTCTCTATCTGAAAGCCAGTCAGTTCGAACATCTTTTGTGTGTTTGCTCATTCACCTATTCAGTACCAAAACAGCAGAAAACCATCCCAATAAAACGGTCTTTCTCGCCAGAGGAGAGGTTAATGTGCTGGAGGTTGGAGATATAAAGTACCCGGGGACATCTTTGGACTATCTGGAAGCTTTGGCGTTCTTGGATGTGGTCCGAGGTCTATCTGGACTTCTGACACATAACCAGTTCTCGCTCATAAAGCCTCATGCAGAGGGTTCCACGCTTAGCGAACACCACTAGCCAGGCAAACTGATCTGGGTCTCTACAGGATAACTCGTGGAGTGTGAGAGAAATGTGGACTCAGTGGGTGATGTGGTCACGCTTTCGAAGGTGAGTGTGTACTAGTTAATAGTTTGATCTGGATTTTCGTTGAGTTGGATTGACTTGGGAGCCCTTTAAAAATTGGTGGGGGGTCTCAAATCCAGGGATCCCAGCCCCATTCCCAGGCTCAGAGATCCTCAACAATGCCTTTAAATGGTGTTACCTTGTTCCTGTCTAAGGCCTGGATCTGGTACTCCAGAAACTGGCTGGCTCCTTTGCAGAGATAATCATCTCCCACTCCTCCACAGGGAGATATGTAAATGTCAACGGTTCATGGCCTCTTAGGGGACTGGTGGACTCTAGTCTCTGTGAGGGGACATTTTAAAAGGGAAGTTCAAAAGGTATCCTCATGTCAATTTATGCCACCCTGCCACCCCTTATGCCCCCAATGGCAAGCTCTGCACCTCTATGCCCACTGATCCATTGTACACTTTTTAGGAGCAATGAACATCATTGTGTGTAGTGGGATGTGTAAAAAAAAGCATTGAAAAAATGTAAGTCATTGATAACTTTTTTCTGTGCTTGAAAAAAGGTCTGGAGTGCAATCTGATAAAAGTGTCAATCATCCAGGCCCTCTGAAGTTTCAAAAACTACAAATGCTTAAAACCACTTAACTTCTGTCGATAAATATTATGAAGTGAATCTGAGCTGCCAATCAAACAATGTTTCCTCTAGAAAGCTGCAGTTCTCATTTTCTAATAGCTGTCTGGTCTCTCAGCCAAGCCACTGAGCATGTGAGGTAATCGGGTTTGAGTGGAAGGGCAGAACTTGGCATAGGGAGCATGACGGGACTGAGGAGGTGGGTGAAAGGGCAGTACTTGGGATGGGGAACTGAGGGGCCTGAGGGGATGGGTGAAAGGATGAGGTAGCGTGGGTGCAGCATGGGGAGTGTTTGGAGGGTGAAGTGGGTGTATGGGGTGAGGGCTGACAGTCTGTTTTTTACATTAAGACAAAGTCCCATGGCTCTAACGTGGACATTATAAACAGACCGCCTCTGCACCCTGCAGCCCCTTTGCTGCCTACGCTTTTCTTTCCAGCCCACACACAGCCATGATCCAGCCACAGGATCTGCCCTTAACAGCACAGCGACGATTCTCCAGGCACACCAGGACCACAATTCCTACTGTCATGGCCCTCTTGCAGCCCAAACTCGAAACTAACGTGAGCGGCATCTCATGGAAGGCTGATTCAGAGGGAAACTGCACGATGATCACAATGCTCGCAGACTAGTCCCCCTAACACCTTGCCAAACGCAGCCATGACAAGCTGGTGGTGGTACACAGCCATGCCACGCAGCCAAACAGTTATGTGGTAGCCTCGAACAGTACCCACTATATATGAAACTGACGTGACCTACTACAGCTATTGGAAACAGCACTAGCAGAAGCCACAGTATCCTAGCCATTCAATCTGCAATACAAGCCCCTTATATCAGTGGAAATGGAGGTCCCTCCAGAGGCTTACACAACAAACCCTGAACTCACTGGGTACATGTTATATATTTAAAAGGGTTGCTTTAAGATCTGATCACATGATTTGATGGTGATGTCATTAGGGTGTTTGCACAGGTTGCTGTTTGATTTTCAGTTTGTACTCTGCGCGGTGCAGAGAGCATCTCTTTCAATAAACCTTGTTGTTGTCAGTTTGAATCTACGTGTGCAAACCACAGCCTTTCTTTTTGTTTAAAACCCACAATCCCCACATAGGACATTACACAAAAAGAACATCGGCAGTGAGGATAGGATTTCATTTAATTGAGAACATCGCGAAAAGATCCTAACTAGAGGAAAAACACTTGGGGGCCCTCACCCTTTGAATATTAGAAGGCTGGCGAGAAGCAACAACAGGATTAAAGGTTGAAGTGCCAGTGCAGAAAGACAAGTGAGAAAAAGCTCTGTGTGGTTTTAAAAGAGGGGGTTTGGGTGATCAGCAAAGGAGAGATTCCAAATAGTATCTGGCATATTTGAAAAGGGGGGTGCTATTTTCAAAGAACCACATCCAGCAATTGCGACACAGCTCAGGTCCTTTCCAGGATTAGTGAATTATTATGGAAAACTTGTTCCTAATTCAGCTATACTATTGAAGCCATTGCAAAATTTGCTATGTGTGAAACAGCCATGGCATTGGACAACTGAATGTGAGAAAGCATACAAGGATGTCAAAGATGCTTTGCAGAAGTCTGAAGTATTGGTTCATTTTAATCCAAAGCCACCATTACTGCTTGCCTATGATGCTTCACCTTATCAAGCAGGGGCAGTCGTATCACTTATTATGCATTGGGAGTAGAACTAGCAATAGTTTTTGCTTTGTATACTCTGACTAGTGCTGAATCTAACTATGCTCAGGTGGGAAAAGAAGCATTGAGTATAATTGTTGGTGTATGATGGTTTCATCATTATTCATATGGTCGTTATTCCACGTTATTGACTGATCATTGACCCTTAACTACTATTTTTTGGCCGTATAAAGGCATATCATCACTAGCTGCTATTTGATTGCAAAGATGGTCACTGATCTTATCTGCATACTCTTACAATATAAAGTATCTTCAAACAGAGTGCCTTGCCAATGCTTTATCACATTTTCCTTTACCTATTGAGCAGATACCACCAACTAGTGTTGCTAATATTGTTTGCCTTTCATTGGAAGGTCATTTACTTGTTACAGCTTCTCAAGTTCAGAGACATACCAGAAATGATCCCGCAATGGGGAAGGTGATGGAAAAGGGACGAAAGCTGGAATGCATGATCTGCATCCTGATTCGAAACCAAATGTGTCAAGAAAGCTCGAGTTGACCATCCAAACTGCGTTTCTACTGTGGGGAATCGGAGTGATCATTCCTCTTAGTCTGCAGCAGAGTTTCTGAAGAGTACAGGTGAAGGAATTAGCATGTAGTAATTTTTGTTGGCCTGGTCTGGATAATCAGATTGAAGAAAAAGTGGGACAGCGTCAATCCTGAATAAGAAATACACCACCGCGGTCTCCTTTACACCCTTGGGAGTGGCCTGAAATGTCATCGCAACATTTGCATGTAGATTTTGCTGGTCTGTTTGAGGATTACATATTCTTATTAGGGTGTTTACACAGGCTGCAGTTTTATTCTCAGTTTGTACTCTGTGCAGTTCAGAGAACATCTCTTTCAATAAAACCAGTTTTGTATTAGTTTCAATCTACAAGTGTAAACCCATACCTTTTCTTTATACTTAAAACCCACAGCCTCTAACATAATTAGAAGATTACAGTGCACCAATGGAACGCCCCAGGTCATCCACACCGAGGACACCAGCCAGCGAACAGCTAGAGCATGGCCAACTGGCACAATCACATAATCAGGGTATACGACCAAACCAAACACAACGTTCTAGGACGACAAAATGAACTAATCTACACTGGCCTTCATCTATTTTCTCCACACAACAGAACAGGGGCAGGGGGGATCGTAGAAGTGATGGGCTATGCACCAGCTGCAACAGGACAATCATGTCTCACCCTATGGGAGCAGTTGTAAGGGGCGGCACGGTGCCACAGTGGTTAGCACTACTGCCTCGCAGCGACAGGGATCCGGGTTCGATTCCCGGCTTGGGTCACTGTCTGTGTAGAGTCTGCACATTCTCCCCGTGTCTGCGTGGGTTTCCTTTGGGTGCTCTAGTTTCCTCCCACAGTTCAAAAGACTGGCTAGGTGCATTGGCCATGCTAAATTGCCCCTTAGTGTTAGGGGGAATAGCAGGGTAAAGGGTAGAGGGATAGGGTCTGGGTGGGATCGTTATTGGTGCCGGTTGGATGGGTTGAATGGCCTCTATCTGCACTGAAGGGATTCTATGAGAAATTGGTGGTGAGCTGCCTTCTTGAACCACTGCAGTCCACAGTGCTGTTACGGAGTCCAGGACTTTGACCCAGCAACAGCAAATGAATGGTGATATATTTCCAAGTCAGGATGGTGAGTGACTTGGAGGGGAATCTAAAATAAAGGACCACTTAAAATATACTACAAGGATCCTACAATATGTGATGGATGATCGGAAATGCATTAGCCGTGCATTAGTGATTGTAACAAAGAGCCAAAGAAGATGCATTTTCTAAAGAAGACTTCAGGCTTTTAAGAGATGGAATGTTCTAAGAAGAGTGAATTGTATTATTCTCAGGCACTCTGCCCTTGGATCAGCATATCACCAGGGGTATGGTAGCATTCAGCTTAGGAGCGCAGTCATCCAGAAGTCTGGACTGATAATCAATGGCAGCTGAGGAATTTAAACTCAGTCAATTAAATAAATCTAGATGGAAAAAGCCAGTAACAGTCCTGGTGACCACAAACCCACCAGATTGTTGTAAAAAATCCCCATCTGCCTGTCCTTTCCCTTCAGGCAAATAAATCTGACATCGTTACCAGGTCTGTCTGAAATGTGACTCCAGACCCCAATGCGGCTGATATCCAATTGAATTTTCTTGGAGTTACTCAGTTGTGTCAGGTTACTCCAGTAAAAAGAAAACGCCAATGGAAATAAACCTGGCATTGCTGAAGGCACACCTAACCCAGACAGCCCTCCAAATTTCGGCTCCTTACTATCTGCCTCAAAATTGGGAGTGTTGTCCCACGGAGCGGCACGTTGGCACAGTGTTTAGCGCTGCCGCCTCACAGCGCCAGGGGCCCGGGTTCGAATCCTGGCTTGGGTTACTATCTGTGCCGAGTCTATACATTCTCCCCCCGTGTCTGCGTGGGTTTCCATCGGGTGCTCCGGTTTCCAGGTACTCCTCACTGGGGCTCCTCGGGCGCTCCTCACTGTTTCCAGGTGGTATTTTGCCCCCTTTAAGGGGTGAACTGGCAAGGCAGCCACGTGACCTGATTAACCAATCAGGGGACAGGGTGGGGGATCACCCTAGCAAGCGCGGTGTTCTCCATTAGCTCAATTCTGGAAGGTGACCAGCAGCCATGATGCTGCAAGCCTCTGTATCATAGTTACAAGTAACTAAACGTTCCAGTTGTTATTTACCTAACTCCAGAGCACCCTGAGTTCACTGGTTCACGGGCTCCGAAGCTTGCCCCTTCTGTGGCCTTGTGGAGTCCGTGGACCATGTCTATGTTTTGTGTCTCAGGTTGCACTCCCTTTTTGTTTTCCTAAAGAACCTTTTATTGATGGTTTGTTTGCACTTCAGTCCCACGCTCCTGATCTACGGACACCTGGTGCGGAGAGGGCCGGGTCGGGATGGCGACCTCCTCGTGAACCTGCTCCTGGGCCTGGCGAAACGCGCCATTTATAGGTCCAGGCAGCGGGCGATCAAGGGGGCCGTCCACCCTGACTGTCTGCCCCTCTACCGTGGCTACGTTCGCGGCCAGGTGTCCCTGGAGAGGGAGCATGCGGTGTCCACGGGCGCGGTTGACGCCTTCCGTGCCCGTTGGGCAACGCAGGGGTTGGGATGCGTTATCGACTCTAATAATCACATTATAAGTTGATGTTTTTAAGCTTCCTTTGTACTTTGATTTTTGTTCGGGCTGTTCCCCCTCCTTTTGGGGAGCTGCCCCTTTTACTTTGTCCTGATTTAACTTGAGTTTGTTTATTTGGTTTGACCTTAAAAGAGGCCGGAGCACACTGAGGAAACACATAGACACGGGGAGAACGTGCAGACTCCCCACAGACAGTCACCCGAGCCGGGAATCGATCCCAGGTCCCTGACACCATGAGGCAGCAGTGCTAACCACTGTGCCACCATATGACAGTGAGGATTCTGGGTATCGGAGACAGTGAGGATTCTGGGTATTGGAGAATATAAAGGTCTCCGTGTATGGGAAATAATGAGCGTTCTGCTTTTCCATGTTTTGACAGAATTATTACACAGCAGGGGTAACAAGTTACATATCAAATAAGACAAAAATGATCAATATATATTTATTTGTAGAACATTTTTTTATACAGGGGAATCCATGGAGTTTGACATCACAGAGAGGGCATCGCAGCAAAGCAGTTGAGAATCTGGCTCTGGATGAGGCCTGTCCGAGGCTCAGTACAATTGAAGCATCGCTCCCTTTCCTTTGCAACCCAGTCCCTTGTGTTAAGGACCAACATTCCATTAGCTCTTTTGATTACTTCTGTAGCTGTGCACTGGCTTCTAATGATGTGTGGCTCGGGACACTGAATCTCTGTGCAGCTCCACAGCTCCCCGTCATTAAGAAAATGTTACGATCTGTCATTCTTGCCGAGTGAAAGCTTGCATCAGTGAGAATACAGCGACGTAGACCCTGCAAACCTGTTAAATAATGCAACAGTTGAACTCTCTCAAATGATTTTAACCATTGAACGGAATAGTCACACAGGCCGGATGGTACTGGGCTCATTCCTGAGTATCTTCTGAGTTAGCTGAGGACAGTAGTTGGTCTTAGAGGGGAAAGTCACAAGTCAGAAGCACAAAGAGGCTTGGGCATCATTGTTCAAGATTCTCTTAAGGTTAATGCACAGGTTCAGTCGGCAGTTAGGAAGGCAAATGCAATGTTAGCATTCATGTCGAGAGGGCTCGAATACAAGAGCAGGGATGTACTTCTGAGGCTGTATAAGGCTCTGGTCAGACGCCATTTGTAGCATTGCGAGCAGTTTTGGGCCCCGTATCTGAGGAAGGGTGTGCTGGTCTTGGAAAGGGTCCAGAGGAGGTTCACAAGGAAGATCCCTGGAATGAAGAGCTTGTCGTATGAGGAACAGTTGAGGACTCTGGGTCTGTACTCATTGGAGTTTAGAAGGATGAGGTGGGATCTTATTGAAACTTACAGGATACTGCGAGGCCTGGATAGAGTGGGCGTGGAGAGGATGTTTCCACTAGTAGGAAAAACTAGAACCAGAGGGCACAACCTCAGGCTAAAGGGACAATCCTTTAAAACAGAGATGAGGAGGAAGTTCTTCAGCTAGAGAGTGGTGAATCTGTGGAACTTTGTCGCAGAAGGCTGTGGAGGCGAGGTCATTGAGTGTCTTTAAGACAGAGATAGATAGGTTCTTGATTAATAAGGGAATCAGGGGTTATGGGGAAAAGGCAGGAGAATGGGGATGAGAAAAATATCACCCATAATTAAATGGCGGAGCAGACTCGATGGGCCGAGTGGCCTAATTGTGCTCCTATGTTTTATGGTTTTATCCTATTGTCCATGCTGTGCTGCTGGTGCTTAGGTGCAGAGACCAGGATCAGCGTTTTGCATTCCCGTGATGCTCCCCTAGTTGAAGAGTCGAATATGATTCTCAGAGGTGGGTAGTGGCATGATAGCACAGTGGTTACCACGGCTGCTTCACAGAGCCAGGGACCCATGTTGGATTCCCAACTTGAGAGAATGTCTGTGACTGTGCGGAGTCTGCACGTTCTCCCCGTGTCGACGTGGGTTTCCTCCGGGTGCTCCAGTTTCCTCCCACAGTCTGAAAGATGTGTGCGTTAGGTGCATTGGCCATGCTAAATTCTCCCTCAGTGTAGCCGAACAGGTGCCAAAGTCTGGGGATTTTCACAGTGACTTCATTGCAGTGTTAATGTAAGTCTACTTGTGACACTAATAAATAAACTGTAAACTTAGTGATTAATTGGATGTGACAGAGAAAGATGATCGTGAGCTGTGGAAATTTCAGCAAGAGTCAATTTGCTGGTTAAGTAAGGAGTTTACTGATGCACGCTGTACAGCGTAAAGTGCCTTGTGGCAAGGAGGTTGTAAGCTCTAAACCGCCTCGAGTTGCTGGATGATTTGCGCACATCTGTGCCATTAACTGCATAAGGACTGGAGCCCATCCCCAACCCTCCCGTGGGTTTCAAGAGATTGCTCCACTTGTGCATAAACTCTCAATTAAACACCGTGGAGAAAGCTCGAACGGAGATTAAACGACCTAAGGACACTTTTAATGATGAGAAATGTCTCTCACCCTCAAGGGCCCAGGAACTGATACTGGAGAACCTATCTCCTTCAGCTACTGCATTGATCTTGAAGACTTTTACAATATTTCTTTAAAGTCACTTTTCCTTTCAGCGTCTTTCTTTTTTCTCTCTTTACAATTTTCATTTCCCTTCCTTCCTTTGCTTAATTTGACTCGAGTTCATCACGGAGGAACCTCACTCCAGCCAATGATTTCTGTTGGAGATGGGGAGATAATTGGTGGGGATTGAAAATAGGTTGACAATTTGTTCATTGCTGGTTCATTGCCGTGACGCAGCTCGGTAGCACAGTGGTTAGCACTGCTGCCTCACATTAGGGATTAGGGATCCAGGTCCAATTCCAGTCTCGGGTCACTGTCTGTGTGGAGTTTGCACATTCTCCCTGTGTCTGCGTGGGTTTCCTCCGGGTGCTCCAGTTTCCTCCCACAGCCCAAAGGTGTGCGGGTTAGATGCATTGGCCATACTAAATTGTCCCTCAGTGTCAGGGGGATTAGCAGGGTGGGGTTATGGGGATAGGGCCTGGGTGGGATTGTTGTCACTGCCGGTTCAATGGGCTGAATGGCCTTTTTCTGTATTGTAGGGATTCTCTGACGATTCTAGATTATTTGGAAAGGATATTGAGTAATGTTTTCCTTTGGGCTTCAGAACCACGGCATCAGATTCAAATGTGCGGTGACGGGTGGGTGTTGGGGGATGGCGGGGAGTGTGGCAATGGTGGTAGTGATGGGGTCAGGCACTGTGTGAGGAACAGTCACTCATCTGTGCTGGTCCCTGAATTGGCCAATTAGTGGCCAGAAAGTGGGTTGCCCAACTAAGGATAGCAGGCAGTCTCTCGAAGCTGGAGGACCACTAGGAGCTCCTTGAGAAGGCAGAGGTTGGTCTGTCAAGGTAACTGAGAAAGAGGATGCCCCTAAATAAGGGGGCACTCTCTCTAACTTTAAAAAAAATGTAAAACAATAAAAAGCCCTCAGCAACCAGTTCTGATTGTGTGTGTGGGGTGGAGTGGGGTGTTGGAATGACAGAGGAGTCCCTGCACTGGGTGCCTGTGGGAGCAACTGAATAAGAAGTTTAACAACACCAGGTTAAAGTCCAACAGGTTTATTAGGTAGCAAAAGCCACACAAGCTTTCGGAGCCTTAAGCTCCTTCTTCAGGTGAGTGGGAATTCTGTTCAGAGACAGGGCATATAAAGACACAAACTCAATTTACAGAATATTGGTTGGAATGTGAATACTTACAGCTAATCAAGTCTTAAAGGTACAAACAATGTGAGTGGAGAGAGCATTAAGACAGGTTAAAGAGATGTGTATTGTCTCCAGACAGGACAGCCAGTGAAACTCTGCAGGTCCAGGCAAGCTGTGGGGATTACAGATAGTGTGACATAGAACATAGAATATAGAAAAGCTACAGCACAAACAGGCCCTTCGGCCCACAAGTTGCGCCAAACAATTTCTTTACCTTCTAGGCTCATCTATAACCCTCTATCTTACTCACCTCCATGAACCTATCCAAAAGTCTCTTAAAAGACTCAATTGAATCCGCTTCCACCACCACTACCGGCAGCCGATTCCACGCACCCACCACCCTCTGAGTGAAAAACTTACCCCTAACATCTCCTCTATACCTACTCCCCAGCACCTTAAACCTGTGGCCTCTCGTGACAACCATTTCAGCCCTGGGTAAAAGCCTCTGAGAATCCACTCTATCAATACCTCTCAACATCTTATACACCTCTATCAGGTCACCTTTCATCCTTCGCCTCTCCAAGGAGAATAGGCCTCGCTCTCTCAACCTATCCTCATAAGGCATACCACTTAATCCCGGCAACATCCTCGTAAATCTCCTCTGCACCCGTTCTATGGCTTCCACATCCTTTCTGCAATGAGGCAACCAGAACTGGTCACAGTACTCCAGGTGGGGTCTGACCAGGGTCCTAAACAGCTGCAGCATTATCTCCCGATTTCTAAACTCAATTCCTCTATTGATGAAGGCCAGTATTCCATACGCCTTCTTAACCACAGCCTCTACCTGCGACGCCGCTTTGAGCGTCCTATGAACCCGGACCCCAAGATCCCTCTGTTCTTCCACACTGCCAAGCGTCTTACCCTTAATATTATATTCATCCATCCTATTCGACTTGCCAAAATGAACCACCACACACTTATCTGGGTTGAAGTCCTTCTGCCACTTCTCCGCCCAGTCTTGCATCTTATCTATGTCTCGTTGCAACTGCTGACATCCCTCTACACTATCCACAACACCTCCAACCTTTGTGTCATCAGCAAACTTGCCAACCCATCCTTTCACTTCCTCATCCAGGTCATTTATAAAAATCACAAAGAGCAAGGGTCCCAGAACAGATCCCTGGGGCACCCCACTGGTGACCGACCTCCACTCTGAAAAAGACCCATCTACAACCACTCTTTGCCTTCTGTGGGCAAGCCAGTTCTGAATCCACAAAGCAATGTCCCCTTGTATCCCATGCCCCTTCACTTTCTCCATAAGCCTTGCATGGGGCACCTTATCAAACGCCTTACTGAAATCCATATAAACCACATCTACCGCTCTTCCCCCGTCTAAGTGTCTTGTCACATCTTCAAAAAACTCAATCAGACTCGTAAGGCATGATCTGCCTTGGACAAAGCTGTGCTAGCTACTTCTGATCATACTATTCCTTTCCAAATGTTCATAAATCCTGCCTCTCAGGATCTTCTCCATCAACTTACCTACCACTGAGGTTAGACTCACCAGTCTATAATTTCCTGGGCTATCTCTTCTCCCTTCTTGAATAACAGAACCACATCCGCCATCCTCCAATCCTCCGGAACCTCTCCCGTCTCCATTGACGACGCAAAGATCATCGCCAGAGGATCAGCAATCTCTTCCCTCGCCTTCCACAGTAACCTGAGGTACATCCCATCCGGTCCCGGCAATTTATCTAACTTGATGCTTTTCAACAGCTCCAACACATCCTCTTTCCTAATGTCCACATGCTCAATCTTCTCAGTCCACTGCAAGTCTGTACTGCAACTACCAAGATCCTTCTCCACTGTGAATACTGAAGCAAAGTATTCATTGAGTACCTCTGCTATTTCTACCGGTTCAATACAGACTTTCCCACCATCACATTTGATCGGTCCTACTCCTTCACATCTTATCCTCTTGCTCTTCACATACTTGTAGAATGCCTTGGGGTTTTCCTTTATCATGTCTGCCAAGGCCTTCTCATGACCCCTTCTTGCTCGTCTAATTTCCCTCTTAAGTTCCTTCCTACTAGTCGTATACTCTTCTAGATTTCTAACATTACCTCACTCCCTGAACCTTTTGTAGACTTTTCTTTTCTTCTTGACTAAATCCGTTACAGCTTTCGTGCAACCCGGTTCCTGTAACCTACCATAACTCCCTTGTCGCACCGGAACATTGCCGTGCAGAGCTCCAGACAAATTTTCCTTGAAAATTTGCCACATTTCTTCCATACATTTCCCTGAGAAAACCTCCTTCCAATTTATGCCTCTAATTTCCTGCCTAATAGTTGCCCTTACTCCAGATAAACACCTTCCTAGCTCGGCTGATCCTATCTCTCTCCAATGCTAGTGTAAAGGAGATAGAGTTATGATCACTGTCCCCAAAATGCTCTCCCACTGATAGACCTGACACCTGCCCAGGTTCATTTCCTAATATCAAATCAAGCACAGCCTCTCCTCTTGTAGGCTTATCCACATACTGTGTCAGGAAGCTCTCTTGAACACACCTAACAAACTCCTCCCCATCTAAACCCCTTACCCTAGGGATATTCCAATCGATATTTGGGAAATTAAAATCTCCCATCACGACCACTCTGTTATTATCACATCTCTCCAGAATCTGCTTCCCAATCTGCTCCTCCACATCTCTGCTACTATTGGGCGGCCTATAGAAAACACCCAGTAAAGCTACCGACCCCTTCCTGTTCCTAACCTCCACCCACAGAGTTTCCGTAGACAAACCTTCCGTGGCATCCATCTTTTCTACAGCTGTGATACTATCCCTGATCAACAGTGCCACTCCCCCACCTCTTTTGCCTCTGCAAGACGTTCCGGATCATTGACACAGATGCCATCATCTCACGTGAGAACACCATCCACCAGGTACACGGTACATACTCTTGCAACTCGGCCAATGTTGTCTGCCTGATACGCTGCAGGAAAGGATGTCCCGAGGCATGGTACATTGGGAAAACCATGCAGATGCTGCGACAACGGATGAATGAACACGGCTTGACAATCACCAGGCAAGACTGTTCTCTTCCTGTTGGGGAGCACTTCA
Source organism: Mustelus asterias (assembly GCF_964213995.1). Classification (NCBI taxonomy): domain Eukaryota; kingdom Metazoa; phylum Chordata; class Chondrichthyes; order Carcharhiniformes; family Triakidae; genus Mustelus; species Mustelus asterias. Next base: position 14,176,686 of record NC_135826.1, on the reverse strand, counting down.
GTGGTCACGGGCATTCGGCCTCTGATATTCAGGTAAGCGTTCTCCAAGGCGGCCTTTACGACACACAACGGCGCAGAGTCGCTGAGCAGAAACTGATAGCCAAGTTCCGCACACATGAGGACGGCCTCAACCGGGATATTGGGTTCATGTCACACTATCTGTAATCCCCACAGCTTGACTGGACTTGCAGAGTCTCACTGGCTGTCCTGTCTGGAGACAATACACATCCCTTTAACCTGTCTTAATGCTCTCTCCACCCACATTGTTTGTACCTTTAAGACTTGATTAGTTGTAAGTATTTGCATTCCAACCATTATTCTGTAAATTGAGTTTGTGTCTTTATATGCCCTGTTTGTGAACAGAATTCCCACTCATCTGACGAAGGAGCTTAAGGCTCCGAAAGCTTGTGGCTTTTGCTACCAAATAAACCTGTTGGACTTTAACCTGGTGTTGTTAAACATCTTACTGTGTTTACCCCAGTCCAACGCCGGCATCTCCACATCGTAGCAACTGAAGCCAGACAGGCCTCTAATTTGCCTGCAGTGCTGGTTCATCGAGTCCGCTGACAGACACTTCCAGGGACCTGGAGGCCTTCTGGAAAATTGCATTCGACAAGGTCTTTATACGCCAATAACAAGGTCAACTGGCTACCCAATGTTGGCAGGTGGATAGCCTTACTGTACTCACTCACCCTCACCGCCCCCCACCGCCCGCCCCCCCCCCCCCCCTCCCCACCCCATTCTGCCTTCAGGAATATACCCGTGGGTAAATCAAGCTGGGGTACTGGCCTGTCTCTGTGCCCAAGTGCCTCAACCGAGGGACTGAAGATTCTGCCCAGCGCCTCACCCCCTCAGCTTCTCCCTCTCCTGTCCACTCTGTGCTGCAGGCAGACTCACACTGCTGCAGCTCGGAGACATTACTGAAGGGGCCTGTTTGTAAAGTGGCTTCAGAGATGATATGCAGCTCAATGTGCAACGCTGAGAGACATAAAACTGCCTGCTGCGTTGTGTCAGTCGGGTCATCACATAGTAATTAATGACCTACTCTACGAGTGCTGATGCACTGCGCCCGTGATTAAATGGAAAATATGAAATCGCAATAATTATATCAAAACTAGGATCAATGCCAAAATAACCATTCTATTACAAGTGTTAGAGGTCGGCCCATTACCACAGGCTGAATTATTCCACCATTAATATTTTGCTCTTGAGTTCGGTATTTTTAAAATGCTCATGACATCGGCACTTCTTGAGGGAACGCAATCACAATTATTACCATAATAATTACATTTGACGCTTTGAATGTTTAGACTTAAAATGCTCTTATAAAACTGCAATTTTTCACTGTCAACTTAATGTTACCATTCAATGGCGTCCTGGTGGGCCAGTATTCCCAGCTCACAGTCTCAGAGTGCCTGCGCAAAATCATTCTCAAAGGAAATTATTGGAGAGTTGTGTAGCAATTACGATCATTCTTGCAGTTCAATAGGTAACAGACCACCTATTGTGCTCTCCGTATGGATAAAGACATCCAAGTATAAATTGCTATTTAGAAAGACACCAATTCATCAAGGACAGTCAACATGGAGCTGGGAAGGGAAGGTCATGTCTGACTTAACTTGATTGAATTTTTTGAGACATTAATGAGGGAGGTTACTTTGTTTGATGTGGTCTTGCGTGCCTTTTAGCCAGGTTTCTGATAAGGACCCACACAGCAGACGGGTCTGGAAGGTAAAGGCCCCTGGGATCCGAGGGCAAGTGGCAAGTTGGATCCAAAATTGGCTCAGTGATGGGGAGCAAAGGTTGATGGGTGCGGGAGGGGAGGAGCATAGATTTGTTGGGCTGAATGGCCTTTTTCTATGCCATGTATCATTTGCAATCCTATGAAACAGAGATCTTGAAGATCACAAACCCTTGAAGATAGCAGGACAGATAAATACAATGTTAAGAAGGCATATATACTTCCTTGTATTTGTAAGGGAATGAATATGAAAACAAATAGGTCATGCTAGAAATGCATAAAACACCAGTTAAAACACAGCTAGAGTACTGTGTCCTGTTCTGGTCATTTCATTACAGGGAGGATGTAATCACCCAGTGAGAATTTGGATGAGATTTATGAGGACATTGCCAGGAATGGAGAATTTTAGTTATGAAGAAGGATTGGATAGCTTCGATTTGTTTTCTTCGGAATAGATGATGCTAAGAATTTTAATTGAAGTGCATAAAACTATGAGTATAAAACAGGCATGGTGGCACAGCGGTTAGCACCAGCGACCTGGGTTCAATTCCGGCCTCGGGTCACTGTCTGTGTGGAGTTTGCACATTCTCCTCGTGTCTGCATGGGTTTCCTCTGGGTGCCCCGGTTTCCTCCCACACTCCAAAGATGTGTAGGTTAGGTTGATTGGCTATACTCAATTGTGCCTTACGCCAGAATTCTATCACCTTGCCCGCCACGGAATTGATGTGGGCAAGGGGCGGACAATGGAAATATCTGTTGACCTTGGGTGGGAATTTCTGGTCTCACTCGGGTGAGGCTGAAAAATACCGCCCTTAGTGTCAGGGAAATTAGGAGGGCAAATACGTGGGGTTATGGGCATTGGGCCTGGGTGGGGTTGTTGTCAGTACAGGCCCGATGGGCCAAATGGCCTCTTTCTGCACTGCAGGGATTGACCATGCTAAATTGCCCCTTAGTGTCCAAAGATGTATCTGTTAGGGGGGATTAGCAGAAGAAATGTGTGGGGTTATGTGTATAAGGCAAGGAGTGGATCTGTCAGTGAGTCAGTACAGACTCGTTGGGCCAAATGGCCTCCTTCTGCACTGTGGGGATTCTATGGCTCTATTGAATAGGAAAGCTATTCCCTTTAGGTGAGAGATCATAAACCAGGATTCATCAATTTATAGTAATTGGTAGAAGGATTGAAGGGGAGTTGAGGAGTAACTTCCTGGTCCCAGAGTGGAACTGAGGGGTCTGGAACTTACTGAAATGGTTCTTTGCTTCCTATGGCTAGGAAAGGAGTTAAGGTTTAATGTTGAGGTTAACGATCCACTCAACACCCTCAGTGTGAACAATTCTGATGCCATCAGGAATGGATCTCTCAGGGCAGAAGTTTAGCCTATGGGCAATGGTCTGATCTTGATGGCCACAGTCACAAAATGAGCTGTTCCCCATGTTCAACTTATGGAGCAAGTGGTCACATCTTCCAATCCTCAAGCGGTTGGAGGTTGTCCAGCTTTGCTGCAGAAGATTGAAATCTGTAATTTCACCACTCGGGTCAGTCACCAGGTTGTGGTTGGTAATGTTTGCAGTGCCATCAAGAGGTGGGGCTCTCATCAGTTTAAAGGGCTTGGAGTGTGTTCCATTCAGGGCTATAGGGATTTTGGATGGATCTGTGTCAACGGGAGGGTTGCATTAGCTGTCAGTGGCTGTGTTTTTTGAGGAGGATGCTTTCCCTATCAGCGTCAGGAGTTCAATGTGACCTAACACGGAAAGGCACTTGGGCTGTGTTGGTATCAATATCCCCATGAGGTGGAGATCTGCCAATTTTGTGTTGTAATATGCCTTTAATGGATAGCAGCATGACATCACCAGAAGGGAAGTGTGTCATGCAAACCGGTCATGGTTTCACTTTTGATTCTGAGCAGAGCACACACCGCTCTGCTGCCAATGTCTTCCAGCTTTCTCCCGATGTGTAAATGTTCTTACGGGCCTGGTCTATATAAAAGAACCCATGATACACTTACACAATCCCTTACGTGCAATTGGTGCCTTATATCATCATAACAACACAACATGACACCGCAACAAAGTTCCTGGGAAAATCACCTCGTCGCCACACTTTGACGCCTGTGCTCAGTAGTGGTCAAACAGTCTGGCAGCAAGATTGAGTATAGCATGACATGGTGAACAGTCTTAGATCATGCTATATTGAAGGAGCAGATTCTCTGAGGCAAATTTTACTGTTCCACCCACAACCAGGAATCGGAGCAGGCAAGGGGATGGCCATGGAATGGTCTGTTGACCTCGGGCAGGATTTTACGGTTTTGGGGCAGGCTGGGCTGGAAAATCCTGTCCTCTATGTTTTGTAAGGGGGCCAATATAATTTTTTAAAAAGTGGATTGTGTAAAATACCTTTAAAAGATAGCGGCATGACATAATTAGAATGGAAGTGCGTCACGCGATCAAATCTTAATTTCACTTTTGCTCCTGAGCATTGCTGTTGATGTCTGCAGGCTTTCTACCTATGTGTAAATGTGGGTGGCATGGTGGCACAGTGGTTAGCCCTGCTGCCTCACAGCTCCAAGGACCGGGGTTCAATTCCCGGCTCGGGTCACTATCTGTGCGGGAGTTTGCATGTTCTCCCCGTGTCTGTGTGGGTTTCCTCCGGGTGCTCCGGTTTCCTCTCACAGAGCAAAAGACATGTTAGTTAGGTGCATTTACCATGCTAAATTCTCCCTCAGTGTAGCCAAACAGGCACCGGAGTGTGGCAACTAGAGGATTTTCACAGTCACTTCATTGCAGTGTTAATGTAAGTCTACAAGTGACTAATAAATAATAAACTTTCCCATGCTCCTCATCTAAATAAATGAACGCCCAACATGTTTACACAATCCCTTATGAGCGATTGATGTTTATAACATTATGACAATTCATGTGGCAACTTCTGATCCAGTGGGCAGCAATACTCTGCTGCTGGGTAGACCAGGGTGAGTGAAACAGTGCATAATGTTTCTACTGTCCCAGGCAGTGGCCACCAGTTTCTGTATGAGATTCACTCCCGTCTTTACCTTGGCTCTTGGAGGGGTTCCCAATAGGTCAGTATACAATCCCAAGATATCTTAGCCATGGGTGAGTGGTTGGGCATAGAGATGAACATAAAATTCTTCACTAGCCTGAGAGCCTTCAGGTGGAAGGCTGAAATGAAAGTCTGGGCAGCGTTTGATTGAAGGCTTCCAGATGACGTAGATCGTCAGTGAGTTCTTTCTCAATATCCTGAGATTCTTCAGCCTGGAAGGCCAGGGCCAAGTTGTCAGCATGTGCAAAGGCTTTGTGGGATGGAGGTCATTGGTTCAGACGTTGAAAATAGCCAGTGTGAGGAGAGGCGACGGCTGAGTGGTATTATGACTAGTAATCCAGAAACTCAGCTTAAAATTCTGGGGACCCGGGTTCGAATCCCACCATGGCAGCTGGTGGAATTTGAATTCAATAAAAAATATCTGGAATTAGCAATCTAATGATTGTTAGGAATGGGAGCGGTCAGGCCCTCAGTTTTGCATCTTAAAGGCAACATCTCCAACAGTGCAGCACTCCCTCGGCACCGCACTCAGCATCAGCCGAGACAAGTGTGCTAGAAACTGAACAACAGCTGCCAACTCTAGTAAGGTTCCGGATTCTCCGCAAATTGAACAGCAAGCTCTTGGGCACAGAGCGAGCCAGAAGAAAACCAATTCAAGAGATTCTTCTCATTGAGCATCATATGGGCGGCACAGTGGCACAGTGGTTAGCACTGCTCCCTCACAGTGTCAGGGACCTGGGTTCAATTCCTGGCTTGGGTCACTGTCTGTGCGGAGTCGGCACGTTCTCCCCGTGTCTGTGTGGGTTTCCTCCGGATGCTCCGGTTTTCTCCCACAGTCCGAAAGATGTTCATTGGCCATGCTAAATTCTCCCTCAGTGTACGCGAACAGGCGCTGGAGTGTGGCGACTAGGGGATTTTCACAGTAACTTCATTGCAGTGTTAATGTAAGCCTACTTGTGACACTAATAAAATAAATTTAAAAAATAATTTTCTTCAAATCGTTTTCTTAGCCTGTTGTAAAAATATTGCAGATGGGAGGGGGGATAGTTGTTGGGCGAATAGTCAAGAATCATCCATTTGGCTAGCCAAGGTTGAATAGCTTTCCAATTGGCTGAGATTTGGCACAGGGGGTGGGCCAATTGGAGGGAGGTGATTCTGTGAAGAAATATCCAGCCAGATTTGATCCTGAAGTTACTGCAATCAAGCAGAACAGAGACCAGGTACTCCCCAGAATAAACACTGACTACAGTGTGTTTGTGTGTGAGTGTTGACGTATGCATGTGTCTGGGTGTGCGTGTCTGCATGCGCACCTGTATGTGTGGCACATGTATGTGTGTGCGTGTGAGGTGGGTATAGTCAACCATGATGCCCCTATGATCGAATAGCCAAATAATTCCTCACCATCCAGACTGTCACCGGGAATGTGACCATGAGGACAAGGCTCTGGCTGAGCCTTCATCTCCAAGAGCGAAGGAGAGAAAATTGGACAGGTGGGGGTGGGGGGTGAGGTAAGGGGAGGGTGGCGGTGGGCTGGGGTGGGGGTTAGGTAGGGGTGGGGGTGAGGATGGGGTGGGCATGGGAATGGGGTGGGGTGGGGTGCATTTGCCATGCTAAATTGATCCTTCGGGTGGGGTTTTATGGCCTCGTTCTCGTCCTTCCCTAAACCATAACATCCTGACCGAGGGCGTTTCCATGGTCCGCCCCTCGCCCGCTCGGATTCCCGTGGCGGGCGCGATGGTAAAATTCCAGCCTTTGTCCCAAACTGTGTAGGTTAGATGGATTAGCCATGTTGTGTGTGTGGGATTACAGGGCTAGGGGTAAGTCTCTGTCAAAGAGCTTGTGCTGACTTGATGGGCCGAATGGCCTCTTCTGCACTGTCTATGAACACCTCAGATTGTAGAAAGCATGTGGGTGGCTGGAAAGTGCAATGAATGGCAAACGCTGTTTGTTCTGCAACTGACCACAAAAACTGAGCCAATATTTATCACACCATTCACTGTGAGGGGCTGGAACAGCAAAGGCTTCAATAAATATTTCCTGTTTGGACACTGAAGGTAGCATCACTCACTGGCACAGGACTTGTTCTCTAACAAAGGACAGGCACATTCATCATGCTCGCTTTTCCTGAATTAATTAGATTTGGTCCGGTTGGGTACCATCTCATTTAAGATTTCATGCCCCGTCTGTTATTAATCGTTCAATGTGCCGTGACACTTTGTACATCATTCTTCCCTTCAATGATGATGATGTTCAAGGTGGCTAACTGGGAACGTCCCACTTGGTGTGGAACTCCTGTGTATGTAGCCCACCTCCACCCACACACCAGGAGGGAAATCCCAGCCCCCACAGCTGTCTGAAATGGAAGGTGTTTCATTCCTCAATGGGGACACTTCCCTCATCTCAAAGAGCACAATATCATTTTAGAAAAGTTACTGTGAAAATCCTCGAGTCGCCACACTCCGGCGCCTGTTCGGGTACACTGAGGGAGAATTTAGCATGGCCAATGCACCTAACCAGCATGTCTTTCGGACTGTGGGAGGAAACCGGAGCACCCAGAGGCAAACCACGCAGACATGAGGAGAACGTGCAGACTCCACGGTCACCAAGCCGGGAATTGAACCCGGGACCCTGGCGCTGTGAGGCAGCAGTGCTAACCACCTTGCCACCCTAAAATCACAACGTTCTTGGGTGGGTTCAAACCACCAACAGCCAAACGCGCTAACCAATTGCTACCATTGCTTCCACTAACCATTTGAACCCCTCCTCCAGTTTTGTGGATTCTATAGTGGAGCTTATGCTGACTGTTTAGCCACTGGAGTGTGACATTGATATAGGGGATCAGCCATGACCATGTTGAATGGTGGAGCAAGCTTGAAGGGCTAAATGGCTCCTATTTTCTATGTTTCTACTTGAAAGCCATAATGCAACTTTCACAGTCGATAGAAAACACTTTACATATTGCCCAGATATTACCAGGCTTAATCTTTATTTTGCTTGCTTGCATAAATGGATAACATCTACACGAGCAGCTATTTACAATGGGCTGGACTGGCGGTGTTGTGCAAGTCTTCCTTCTGGTAGCAGCTTGCCCCTCACATCATGAATGTTAAACAAAAACAGAAAATTCTAGAAAACCTCAGCAGGTCTGACAGCAGCCATGGAGATAGAATAGAGACAAAGGGTTGGATTTTCTGGCCACACTCACTCCAAGATTGGAAAATCCCACTCGAGGTCAACGGACCTTTACGTGGTCCTGTCCCGCCTGCTACGATTCCTGTGGTGGGCGGGATGGGAAAATTCTGCCCAATGTTTCGAGTCAGTGACCTGAGTGGGCGGCACGGTAGCACAGTGGTTAGCACTTCTGCTTCACAGCTCCAGGGACCTGGGTTCGATTCCCGGCTTGGGTCACTGTCTGTGTGGAGTTTGCACATTCTCCTCGTGTCTGCGTGGGTTTCCTCCGGGTGATCCGGTTTCCTCCCACAGTCCAAAGATGTGCGGGTTAGGTTGATTGGCCATGTTAAAAATTGTCCCTTAGTGTCCTGAGATGCGTGGGTTAGAGGGATTAGTGGGTAAAATATGTAGGGATATGGGAGTAGGGTCTGGGTGGGATTGTGGTCGGTGCAGACTCGATGGGCCGAATGGCCTCTTTCTGTACTGTAGGGTTTCTATGATTCTATGAGGATGACCCTTCGTCAGAGCTGGACGAAGGGACATACTGAGTCGAAACGTTGGCTCCATTCTCTCTCCTCAGATGCTGTCAGACCTGCTGAGATTATCAAGCACGTGCTGTTTTTGTTTCAGGCTCCAGCATCCGTAGTAGCTTGCCTTCATCATGGGAGAATGTTAAGATGGTTGATTGATGAGGGTCGTGTATCGGAACTCCAGCCCTACCACGCTATGCCCACCCCGGATGGTGATGCGTGAAGACTCTGAAAATGGCTGAAAAGTGAATCGGAATGTCAGCAACAGGAGAGAAAGGAATCTACAGAATGCGCATTACATGTGGCTCACAATTGGAAATAAGCAAACGGAGGCAGCTGCAGAGTGAGACCCGGGGGATTGACATCTCGAAAGTGCCAAGATTTACTGGCTTTGGCCAGATGAAACACAGTGACCTTTTCCAGCGCTTTATATTCTTACATTCCTGTCTAATTCCCAAATGTCCGTTGAGATTTTTATGATTTCATAAAGAAAACTACGTCGTGTGGAGCCTCAGTTTCCAAATTTGCACCATGTTCCCTGTGGACGGCCTGCATTATATTTGTGTGTCTAACAGTAGTAACTCATTATGCTGGAGGCCAGCTTCAGGTCTCAAGGCCAACACGATGTGATCTCCCAATTTCCCTTGATATTGATTGACATGAGAAACAATAAACATAACAGAATCAAATGTCACCCAATCACACAGCTGAAAGGACAGGGGGAATGGAAAATTGGTCTAACATTTCTTTCCAGGACTGCACCACGCTGGTTGTTGCTATGAGACAGCGCTGAGCAAGTAAATCCGGAGAGCTTTGAGCCAACATTTAATATTGTCCTCCATCAAGAAGAAACATACAAGAAACTCCAACCCTCCGCTGCCCTCATTACAGCTGGGCAATCGGAATTCTCCAAAGTAAGATCGACCTGACCATCGGGAAGGCTCTTTTTTGCCCTTCCTCAAGATAAGCTGCGCATTGAAATGTTTTTCTTGTGCTATGTTATCAGCCTCAGTAAAGAGGATATGGTATATTGCAAAAGTGGCAACACTTCAAAAATACTTAATTATCTGTAAAGTTTATTTATTATTGTCACAAGTGGGCTTACATTAACACCGCAATGAAGTTACTGTGAAAACCCCCTAGTTGCCACACTCCGGCACCTGTTTGGGTACAACTGAGGAGAATTTAGCATGACCAATGCACCTTACCAGCACGTCTTTCAGACTGTGGGAGGAAACCCGAGCACCCAGAGGAAATCCACGCAGACACGGGGAGAATGTGCAGACTCTACACAGACAGTGACCCAAGCTGGGAATGGAACCCGGGTCCCTGGGGCTGTGAGGCAGCAGTGCTAACCACTGTGTCACCATGCCACCCTCCACTGTGCCACTGTACCGCCCTAGGACAACCTGAGGTCATGAAAGGTGCAATATACAGACAAAGCATACCATTCATAGAGTATGTCGGGAAAGAGGAAAGGAGAGAGTGCAGAATGTAGTGTTACAGTCATAGTTAGGGTGTAGAGAAAGATCAGCTTAATATAATAACCCGACTGAAAATGGACCGTTGCTTGGAAGGTCCACCATTTTGACTTTCTGTACTACAATGCACCTTAAGGTAGATGAAAACATCTCAAGATAGAAAAGCTTCAATAGGAACCTCTATTTCGATTTGCCTTGTCCGAGAGAAAGAGAGCTTGGATTTATATTGTTCTGGTCATCCTATTATAGAAAGGAAATTATTAAACTAGAAAGAGTGCAGAAAGGATTTACTAGGATGCTACCGGGAATTGATGGTTTGAGTTATAAGGAGAGGTTGGATAGACTTTTTTCACTGGAGCGTCGGAGGCTTAGGGGTGATCTTATGGATGTCTATGAAATAATGAGGAGAATTGATAAGGTCAACATCTTTCCCCAAAGATAGGGAAGTCTAAAACTAAAGGGCATTGGTTTAAGGTGAGAGGGGAGAGATACAAAAGGGTCCAGAGGGGCAATTATTTTCAGTCAGAGGGTGGTGAGAGTCTGGAACAAGCTGCCAGAGGCAGCACTAGAGGAAGATATAATTTTGTCTTTTAAAAAGCATTTAGATAGTTACATGGGTAAGATGGGTATAGAGGGATATGGGCCAAACACAGGCAATTAGGACTAGCTTAGAGGTAAAAACTGGGCTGCATGGACAAGTTGTGCTGAAGGGCCTGTTTCCATGCTGTAAACCTCTATGACTCTATGTATGAGTGGATGTGATAATGGACCATTGACTAATTGTCTCATGCATCTTTACACGGATATTGAGAGGACGCCTTGAAGGAGTGACCCAGAGTATTTCTCCAGACAATCTTCCTTTAATACAAAGTCAACATATCTACATACACAGTGGTTTTTATAACCAATTATATTTTCAGTTATAAGTAACAGTTGTTCAAAAGCAATAATCACTTGGCCCTCAAACAAATGACAGTTCCTTTTTGTTTCTCAACATCTCATTAATTTGGCTGTCATACTGGTTAAGTCTGGCAACTTCCACAAGTTATTGAGTAAATTCATCACAGACGTTGACAAGGAACGCGTCGGAATAAACCCGGGGTAGCAATCCGGAGCCCCAGGCTAATATCTGTTTTATCCCAACATATCAGAGTTCCATTTTGGGGCAAAATAAAGAAGGAAAGCAATCTTGATAAATGAAGCACATCCTTAAAATGGTACAAACAAAGCTCTTTTAACATTCAGAATTCAATGATATATAGCCAGTCACAAACATTTCTACAGTGAAAAAATAGACCGTCTTTAAACATAATATGAACAAATAAATGTATTTTAAATGTTTTTTTGTTTCTTTTAATTTGACTGATAATTTTTTTTGTTAAAAAAGGAACGAATACACAATTAAAAAAAAGATTATGTTTGTCGTATGTTACAAAACACAAAAGATTTTCGAGAAAACCGCTCACAAATTCAACCTTTCCTGCTTTGCCTCGCTGTTCCCCTCAACTGATCGAGTCATCAAGGTTTAGTTTTTTTTTCCCTCTTGTGGATGTTGCTTAAGCGTTTCCTTGAAGCTGTTCCATTCTGTAAATTGGGCTTCCTACTTGCAGCCCCAAGGCCAAGTGGCGGAAGAGATCTTTCGCAATGCAATCTGTTTATGGAGATTTGTACTAAGATTGGCTGGTGGGGTTGAGGGGGAGGGGATGTGGCGAAAGGGCCTAAAAGGCTCCTCAGTTAAGGGCCTATTGGCGGCCATTTTGATGGACAGGACAATGGTCAATTACTTTGTTGAGACAACATGGGAGCTCCTCACTACGTGATTGATATATTAACTTTATAAAAAGATAATTAAAAAGCTTACCTTATAAAAAAGTAGGAACCATGGTGCAAACTGAACTACATCGGGGATTTGCACTTAGTCCTGATACTTACGCAAAGTGGGATTTAAGAAAATAATGCTCAAGATTAATTACTGTACCGCAAAAGAAACCCCTAGGATTGGCTGTCTATTGTAATCTTCCCTCACAAAGATAGAGATAAATGAAACATCAGTTGCTCCCTGCCAACTACCATTGACCTCTGCCAACTACCACTGCTGACCTCTGCCAACTACCATTGACCTCTGCCAACTACCACTGACCTCTGCCAACTACCACTGACTTCTGCCAATCAGGAAGGTAGGAAGCTAGGGTTAAAGATCAAAGGGTGGGACTGTTTGGTTAGTCAGCAAGCCAAATGTTGTGGGAGGAATATCAAACCCAATGGAAAAATACTTTATAACTTTGGAGAACTGGAACCGTGGTATGATGGAGCTTTAAAAGAGAATAAATTCTTGGTGCACCTTGCTAATTATTCAATGTGCCATTTGTTACTAAAGTTTGAGAACCACAATTCCTTGCTGGCGGTGATTATATTGCTTCCTACAAATGGCCATTTGATACCACCATTGGAACTGTGCTCCTTTATTCGGTTGCTTTCAGCAAATCAAAATCATTCTACTTCAAAATACTAAAATGCCGCTACGAGATCTGTCACCCAATTTTGAAGAGGGAGGAATTTCCACTGATGAATAAATACGATGGCACTTTTAGAAAAAGATTCTCCTCTGCTTCATGTAACGGTCGCTGGAACACTGGCCTCTGGTTTGCTTTGGTGCCGAAAATACCAACCAGTGGCACGGCGTCTTAAAATGTGTGCCGCGGATCACTTGGTTTGCAAAACCGTGCCCTCGAGACAATGCTTTGAAAGATACTGATGAGGCTGGGGTAACCAAACAGTGAGTATAATGCCAGCTACTTATGGAACTTGTGATGTCCAATAATCCATGATAGCAGTTAAGGGGGTGGGCTGTTGGTGAGGCGTGACCAGGGATGGCAACAAATAGGTTGACCTTTTTAAAAGTGTCACAAAACAATTATATTGATGCTTGTATCATTCAGTAATATTAATTTCTATCAGTCCTTCTTCCCCCATTTTTTGTTTTCCAAATTAGTACAATGAACAGATTATTGCATTTTTATAATTAGACAGGGAGGTGAGCAGATGATCTGACTTCCTCACTTCACGGTTCTCTGGCAACCATCCTGAGCAGGAGAGCCGCGAACTCCCAAAACCCGAATCCCTAACTCAAAGGTCACAATGAGGATATGGTTCAGCAGCCCTCAAGATTATACAAGCCACGTTCCGGGGAAGTTAGGCGGGGTGGAGACACTGTTGCTCCAGCCGTCACATCCATCATGTGGTTACTATCTAAATATGGGCGCTTCCGTGGATATGACTCATCCCCCCCTGCCCTCCGCTTGTTCATTTAGATAGATGCATTTATGATTAAGCAGTGCTTCAAGCTGGAATGTGCCATGGTGATCATGTTTTCCAATTCATTTTTTTCCTTCCTGGCATAACTTTTTCGACTATCTCCTTCATGTCTCCTGTGTGTGTGATTCCCTTACTCAAAAGAGCGAGCAAGAGCCTTTTGCTGCTCCCCTTCCTTCGGTCAAACAGGAAGAATGGTGTGGTTGCACTGCTATTGACTGTCTCATATTTCAACTCCACCTCAGGTCATTGACCCAACTCACTCTGTCAGCTCATCATTTAGAGGATAAATGTCCTCATGCCTTTTACACGGCTTGCTAGTGCCCCCAGCTGAGGTGATTTTTTTTTATATACTGGTCTCGGGTTTTCAATGGAAAAGGTCAGTAATGTACTTACACCCCTCCCTTTAAAATGAGCCCATAACCCATCCAACACTGACAACCACAATACCTCACCTATGTGCAGTTCCATCACGATCGCTGCATTGAAATAATGGTATAAACGGAAAACAATCACGGAGAGACCTAAACTAGGTTCACAATGGGGTATCTGGTGTCGGGAGAAGGCACAGATGCAGAACATGCATAGATGAAGCATGGCCCAGTGAGGATTGCCAAAGGATCGAAAAAAAAACCCCACGACCTTTAACGACCATATGGTAGCTAAAACCAGTAGGAAAGGACACCTGCAGTAAATGTGATTTTGTGAGCGATTCTCTTCAATGCTGTTCCATAGCTTTGATTAGTAAAAGGGGTTGTAAGCAAGCAGAACTCTAATGGTGTAACCAAAGACAGGATCCCATCTTTTCATGTTTACCCTTCATCCACTTTCTGAATGACTTTTTGCTTGTCTGTCCTTAATATTTCATCAGACAGTCCACACAGGAGGAAATCCAGATCCATTTTCACCACAGTTGAACACTTGAGGTAAGTAGGACTTGTCCGATTATTAAAATGATCCCCCCACCCCCCCAACAGACCAGGGTCCTTCTTCTCTTCTGGGTTACAACATTGAGTTCCCTTAGGGTCCATCCGAAATATCTTCCCCCTGGCGGTGGTTAGAATTAAAGTACTTTTCAAGCACGCTATATGGCTCAGAAGAGGCTCTGTGTCCATTGTGGCCTGTTAGAGTTTGGTGATCAATGGCTTTTTACGTTGCATAATGATCAAAACTCCCAAGATACTCGAGCGCCGCTTGATAGCAGAACTGATACTCATCCTGAAAACACAGAAACAGGAGCCTTGTCAATGAGAATAACATCTTACACCAATTCGGGAGACCAAAATACTTACTGGGAACAAAGAAATAATTCATAGAATCATAGAACCCCACAGAGCAGAAGGAGGCCATTCAGCCCATTGAGCCTGGACCAACAACAATCCCACTCAGGCCCTACTCCTGTAACCCCATGTATTTACTATGCTAGTCCCCCTGGCACTTACGGGGCAATTTAGCATGGCCAATCATAGAATCCCTACAGTACAGAAGGAGGCCGTTTGGCCCATCGAGTCTGTACTGACTACAATCCCACCCAGGCACCATTCCCGCAACCCCGCACATTTACCCTGCTAATCCCCCTGACTCTAGGGTTAATTTATCACAGCTAATCCACCGAACCCGCGCACATCTTTGGAGTGTGGGAGGAAACCGGAGCACCCGGAGGAAACACACACAGACACGGGGAAAACGTGCAAATACCACACAGACAGTGATCCGAGCCGGGAATTGAACCGGGGTCCCTGGAGCTGTGAGGCAGCAGTGCTAACCACTGCGCCACCGTGACACCCCGATCTACCTAATCCGTACATCTTTGAAATGAGGGAGGAAACTGGAGCACCCTGAGGAAACCCACGCAGACACGGGGAAGAACGTGCAAACTCCACACAGACAGTATTCACGTAACACTTTTCATATCCACAAGATGTCCGAAAGTGGTCCACAGCCAATGAATCAGTTCACTAAATGGAAACATAGTGTTGGGTCCATTCATTTGTTTGAATAGACAAGGGGAACGCACTGGTACAATTTTTAAAATGCTTTTCTTCTTTTGAACAGAACTTAAAACATTAACATGACAAAAACAAAAAGAAAGTGAAATTGGAGACTGGTTTGAAGCAAGCCAGTCCTTGTACTGAACCTGAACACACACACACTGAAACCAAAACATATTTTAATCCTTATCTCGCCACTGGAAGTGTTTTCCGCAGGCTGTCTCCGACTTAGGAAAACAATCCTTGCAGTTGCGGTTATGCTGTTGTTTGCCTGCATTGTGTACCCTTCAGGAATGCAGTCAATCTCGAGCTAACCTATACCCTTCTGATTCTACATGTAGTCAAATTAGCAGTCAATTGTCCAGCTTAGTAGAGTTAATTGCATAGGCAG
Organism: Mustelus asterias; assembly: GCF_964213995.1. Classification (NCBI taxonomy): domain Eukaryota; kingdom Metazoa; phylum Chordata; class Chondrichthyes; order Carcharhiniformes; family Triakidae; genus Mustelus; species Mustelus asterias. The sequence goes on along the minus strand of NC_135826.1, from coordinate 14,161,015 downwards.
AAATATCTTAAATTGAAGTCTTTGCATAGACTGAAGCAAACAGGGCTAAGCATACACAGGCTCTCTCACATAGACAAATTTACACATAGCAAGATCCCACAAAACTAATGAAAATGGGCGATCAGATAATCTGTTTCTGGGAGTGGCTGTTGACGGACACCAAGAAAACTTCCCTGCCACAGGGTCTTTTCCACATCTGTCTGAGATCAGACGCTCTGAAAGGAAACACACGCTCCATAGCTGTCGCCCGCTTCCCAAACACTGGAAAGCAACCCAACACAGAGCCTTAGCAGGAAATGTATTCTTCTGTGTGTGAAGCTTCTTTTACAAAACATTTGTTAATTCATAATGTGGACAGTGCTTGAGCTGCTGTCAGTAATGAGAGAAAAGTATTGTCTATGGCAGGAGCATAGACAAAACCTGTAACAACTCCCTCTGCAGACATCCACAGCTCACAGCACATTAGCAGCTGCTTACTAACACTGCAGCCAATGGAAAAGTAAATTGCAAATGGCAGAATCGATCAGAGTGTAAAACGGGTGAGTTGGTAAGAATACGTTTACATTACAAATTTACCAGCAACCACTGTGCAATTATTACATTAAAGGTGTGTCGGGCAAACCTGGAGCCACAGCCTGCCCTGACTCCAGATTGAGCCTGCATTTACTCTACAGCTAGCTACAGCTGCAATTTAAATACAACTCATTTGTCGATGATACAAAGGCAGGTGAGGAGGTGACAAAGGAGCGGATTTTTGTCGAGTTGGAATGACTCTGGAGCAATTTTAAAATGGAAAGCAGGAGCTGATTCCTAGATTCCTGACTTAATTCCTGGCGCTCCTAACCTGGCCGGCTCCATTGTGTGGGGTAGACAACTCCAAGGCCCCTGCAATTTTCATGGAATTGGGCCAGCTTCTCCTTGACTCATGTTTCACTGCCAATCAGAGGCTTCGTGAACCATCGTCTGGATTCAGGAACCTTTTGTAAGGTAACTTCAGAACTCTCCATGTCCCCGCATAACCTCCACGCTAACTCAAGGCCATCTGAGTTTCCACCTACCCTCATTATGCATGCTTGGCAAAGATCCCAGAACAATAAAAGCATAAGCTCAGTAAGGGTTCCGTTTTGCCAAGTGGTGAATTGTTGACTTTGCTTGATTGACATCTTTAAGTAGTTTTAATAAGTCGTTCTTTCTGTGATCTCTTTTGTCAATGTATCAATGTTTATTTAGACAAGAGTCAGAGGTGTGTGTGGAGTATTTGAAGCATCTATTATTGATACTTTAATGGTTGACAATTTTATGGGGTTGTAGGAATGCAAGTTCCTTTTTCGAAGAACATTTTTGAATGGATATTTCTCTTCTCAGCAATTCCACATTCACCATGGTTATTAAAGTTTATTCATTAGTCACAAGTAGGCTAACATTAACATTGCAATGAAGTTATTGTGAAAATCCCCTAGTCGCCACAGTCCGGCACCTGTTCGGGAACACTGAGGGAGAATTTAGCATGGCCAATGCACCTAACCAGCACGTCTTTCGGACTGTGGGAGGAAACTGGGGCACCCAGAGGAAAAACACGCAGACACGGGGAGAACGTGCAAACTCCACACAGCTGGGAATCGAACCCGGGTCCCCAGTAATGTTCAGTGATTACGTACATAGAGTGAATGGACATCAAAGGGAAATGACTTGGCATTGAGAGTATGTGGGGCCATGGGGAAGGCCTGGGGGGGAACACATTGGAGTGGAAGCTATGGAGGGCCATGGGGAGTTGGTGGGGAGGTGGGAGTGTGCGAGGCGAGGGTTGAACTGCTTTTACTACCACAGGGGTGAAGTCCCAGAGAACCGATATGGGCCTTCTAATCAGCTCACCTCAGAACTGATCTGTCCCAAAAGTTGCCAAGGATCTGCTTCCAGGGTCAGTGTGCCTTTCTCTGTCCCCCAGTGATCACCACCAATGCTCCCCGCCATCTGAGCAAAAATCGCTTGAATCGGCATCCTTTTAACCAAATTAGGTCTGCCCAGTCGCAACATTTCCTGATTTAAGCTTCCTGCTCAAAGAATCTACAGAGGGATATGGACAAGTTCAGTGAATGGGCAAAAAGATGGAGCATAAATGTGGGAAAACGTGGGAAAACGTGAAGTTGTCCACTTTGGCAGGACGAATACAAAAACAGAATATTATTTAAATGGAGAGAGACTGCAGAATGCTGGGTACAGAGGGACCTGGGTATCCAGCACTGGAATCACAAAGGGCGGCACAGTGCCACAGTGGTTAGCACTGCTGCCTCACAGTGTCACTGGATTCGATTCCCGGCTTGGGTTACTGTGTGGAGTTTGCACATTCTCCCTGTGTCCGCGTGGGTTTCCTCTGGGTGCTCCAGTTTCCTCCCACAGTCTGAAAGATGAGTGGGTTAGATTGATTGGTCATGCTAAATTGCCCCTTAGTGTCGGGGAGACTAGCTAGGGTAAATACATAGGGTTATGGGGATAGGTCCTGGGTGGGATTGCGGTCAGTGCAGGCTCTATGGGCTGAATGGTCTCTTTCTGCACTGTAGAATTCTATGATAACAAAGAGTTAGCATGCAGGTAGAGCAAATGATTAGGAAGGCAAATGAAATGTTGACCCTTTATTGTCAGGGGGGTGGAGTATAAAAGTAGGGAAATCTTGCTGCAACTGTACTGGGCATTGTTGAGATGGCACCTGGAGTATTGTGTACAGTTTTGGTCTCTTTTCTTAAGGAGGGATATGCTTACATAAGGAGCAGCTCGGAGAGGGTTCAGTAAGCTGGGATGAATGGGTTGAATGGTACAATGAAAGGTTGAATAGGTTGGGCCTATACATATGGCAGTTTAGAAGAATGAGTGGTGATCCTATTTGAAACATACACAATTCTGAGGGGGTTTGACAGAGGAGATGCTGAGTGAATGTTTCCCCTCATGGGGGAATCTAGAACTTAGGGGCACATTTTAAAATAAGGGGTCTCCAATTTAAGACGGAGACGAGGAGGAATTTCTTCTCTCAGAGAGTCATAGTCTTTGGAGTTCTCTTTCACCGAGTGCAGTGGAGAATGGGTCACTGATGATATTTACAACTGAGTTTGGCTGATTTTAGATCAATATTGAAGGGTTCTGGTGGAGGAGGTGGAGGGGAAGGGGGGGCGGGAAAGTGCAGATAAGGCCACAATGAGATCAGGCCATGTTCTTATTGAATGGCGGAGCTGGATCAATGGGCTGAATGGCCTACTCCTGCCTCTTAATTTATTCAGTCCAGAGATGTCACAGCCTATCTCTTCTAGCCTTGGGGTAAGAGACGGGCTGTTACTCCTGTATGGCACTGTTGCCCATTTTTAAGAGGCTTACTTTACAGACCATCACCTTTACCCAGGCTACTTCATAGCCAGGATGCCTAGTCCTTTCTCGAGTGATTACCATGGGGTAATGAATGGGCCACTGGAGACACATACTTGAAAGTCCATAGTGCTGCAGTGTTAAAGAGCCCATTCATAATTAAAAGCGCACTAGTTTTCAACACTGATTTTTACAATTCCTCGGATGACACTTCATGAATAATTTTGTTTACACAAATAAACAGCTCTTCCCAGAAGGCAATGGTGCCCAAGGATCCCATACCTATTTGGGAAGCCTCAACATCTTTACAATTAACTATAGTTTACACCTCTTAATTCAAAGTTGCTGAATTCAAGCTATCTGATAATTGATTTTTTTAAGCAATTTCCACTTTGCTGCGTAATTTATCTTGCATAATACAAATTATTGGATAATTAAATTTTTATTGCAACCATTGAAATGTCAGGCATAGATTTATCTCGTTTGCTTAGCCAGCTCACCAGATAGATAAACTGCCAGTCTAAAACCAGAGGCTGACTGTGGGATGTGTAATAGAGTTGGGTATTTCATTTTCAATAGGCAGTGTCACTTTGATTTCCAGGGGAATACAGAATTGTTACAGAGCAGGAGGAGGCCATTTGGCCCATCATGTCTGCACCAGCTCTCCAAACAAGCATCATGACTAGTGCCATTCCTCTGACTTTTCCCCGTAGCCCTGCGCATTGTTTCTATTCGAGTAATCATCTAATGCCCTCTTAAATGCCTGGACTGAATGGCACACTGGCACAGTGGTTGGCACTGCTGCCACACAGGTGGATTGGCCATGAGAAATTGCCATGATGTGGAGATGCCGGCGTTGGACTGGGGTGGGCACAGTAAGAAGTCTCACAACACCAGGTTAAAGTCCAACAGGTTTATCTGGAATCACGAGCTTTTGGAGCGCTGCTCCTTCATCAGGTGACTCACCCGATTGAAGGAGCAGCGCTCTGAAGGCTCGTGATTCCAAATAAACCTGTTGGACTTTAACCTGGTGTTGTGAGACTTCTTACTGTGCTAAATTGCACCTTAGATCAGGGGAATTAGCAGGGTAAATACATGTGCTTATGGGGATAGGGCCTCAGTGGGATTGTTGTCAGTGTTTGATGGGCCGAATGGCCTTCCTCTGCACTGTAGGGATTTTATGATTCTGCCTCCACCACCTTCCAGGCCGTGCATTCCAGACCCCAACCACCCATTGTGAAGAAAGGTTTCCTCCTACAGTAAGCAACACCTATTCAGGCAAGGGCTTTTAGGAGATTGATAGTTAACTGTCACTCAGTCAGCTACCTGTTAACTAGGTTACTTAACCTAAAAAGTACTCACCAGTTGAATTCCCAAATATACTCGCTCGGTCTGTGTCTCACTCAGGATGAAGTCTCCCTCACTGACTGTAAGCTTGAAAAAGTCCCTCTCTTCTACGCAGTTGAGACGAGTCATTCCCTAGCTTAGCTTCCTGCTACAGTAATCAACACCTATTCAGGCCTTATTCAGGCAAGGTGCTTTCAGTTGATTGGCACTCGGTCAGTACGATTGAAAAGCAGAGAAGTTAATTCAAGCCTGTATGGGGCCTTACTTAGACCAAACTTAGTTTTGTGCACAGTTCTAGTCTGCATGTTACATGAAGGATTCAGAGACACTGTCCTTACCTCTGTCTGCACCATGGCTGGCCGCTGTGTTCGAAGCATCTTGACAGTCTGGAAGATGTCCACAACCCCTTCGTACCTCATTCTCTCCAAGACGATGCTGAGTGTAATAAAAACCCCAGTCCTCCCAACTCCAGCACTAAGAAAATGAAGGAGTTTCTATTAGATTGTATAAATTGGAGTCTAAATTACTCTTTTAGATTGTTATACACTTGAACATGTAGCTAGCTTCTGGAACGGTGCATAAATCCACAACCTTCTGATTCTGAGGGCAGAATGTCACTAAGTGATGGAGGCCCAGTGACACCTCACATTTTGGCCAATTTAAGTCATATCGCTTCTCCAGACAGGACACCCGTCACTTACCTGCAATGAACTGAGATGGGCCCATCTTGGCCAAACTGTTCCTTAGTTTTATGCACTTGTCCTATAAAGTCAATGAAACCCTCTCCGGATTTTGGCACTCCTTGTTCTGGCCAGTCTGTAAACTGGAACTGTCGGACAGTCCGTGACTGGCCATCCTGTGGAGGAGAAAGAACGGCTTTAGGTACTGGGTAGTGATCGTAACAACCTCCCGCCCCCCCCGTTCATAAAGTAGCATAACAAAGATGTGTGGGTTAGGTTATTGGCCATGCTAATCCCCTTAATCAAGGGGATTAGCAGGGTAAATACGTGGGGTTACGGAAATAGGGCCTGGGTGGCACTGTTGTCGGTGCAGGCTCGATGGGCTGAATGGCCTTCTTTTGCACTGTAGGGATTCTATGATTCTAAAGAAAGAGCTGCCTTTCTAACAATGGAACAGTTTATCAGCAGGTTACTTCTTTCCGCCAGGCCCCATTTTAGAACAATCAAACAGTTTGATCAAACACATTTTCCAGGAGATGTGACCCAAGGGGCAGGATTTTCTGCCCTCCCCCACCATGTTTTGTGGCGCCATAGGCAGCCCGCCATTGCCATCGGCGGAATTGGAAGATCCTGCCGATGGGGACGGCTGGAACATCCTAGGAAGCACATGGCACGGTGGTTAGCACTGCTGCCTCACAGCGCCAGAGACCCAGGTTCAATTCCGGCCTTGGGTAACTGTGTGGAGTTTGCACGTTCTCCCCATGTTAGCGTGCATTTCCTCCAGGTGCTCCGGTTTCCTCCCACAGTCCAAAGATGTCCAGGTTTGGTGAATTGGCCATTGCCCCTTAGTGTCAGGGGTCTAGCGGGGTCTAGTGGGATTATGGGGATTGGGCCTGGGTGGGATTGCTGTCGGTGTAGACTCAATGGGCTGAAAGGCCTCCTTCTGCACTGTAGGAATTCTATGATTCTTGCTTTTTGTTGACAGTTAAGTTTGCTCTCTGTGTTTAGAGATGTACGGGGGACAAATCGAGCCTGAACTGGTGCGATGGAAATCTCCTCTGTCTGTTAGAAGAATCCTCTGCACATTGTGGTTGGGCAGTCAGGATCACCATGGGTATGGGACCTAGAGCAAAATTACCCCCTGCTGGGCATAGAATTGAAAATAATGGAACATGTTACTGGATTAAAAGAACACACAGCAAGCCCTCAGCCAGCTCTGCTGTCAGCCTGGATTATATGCCCACAGTGAAGTTTGAACCCATGGCCTTTTGACTCAGAGGCAGGAATGTTACTGAACCAACGCTGACATAATCTATTCAAATCTCATCATTCTGATCTATCCCTGTAACTTTTAATACATTTCTTCAAGTATTGTGCAAATCTTTCTTAAAAATCACGATTGATTCAGTTTCATCAGCTACTTGCGGCAAAGTGTTCTATATCCAAATAAACCCTCATGTGAAAAGCTCCTTCTAACCTCTGTCTGTACTTCCATGGAGAATATTAGTTTAGCCCAGTCCATCACGCAAACCAGCCTCCCATCCATTGACTTCCCACTGCCTCAGAAAAGCAGCCAGCATAATCAAGGACCCCACCCACCCCAGACATACACTCTTCCACCTTCTTCCATCGGGAAAAAGGTACAAATGTCTGAGGTCACGTTCCAACTGGCTCAAGAACAGCTTCTTCGCTGCTGCCATCAGACTTTTGAACGGACCTACCTTACATTAAGTTGATTTTTCTCTACACCCTAGCTATGGCTATAACACTACATTCTACACTCTCTCGTTTCCTTCTCTATGAACGGTACACTTTTATTATTGTCACATGTATTGGGATACAGGAGCGGCACGGTAGAACAGTGGTTAGCACTGCTGCTTCACAGCTCCAGGGACCTGGGTTCGATTCCCGGCTTGGGTCACTGTCTGTGTGGAGTTTGTACATTCTCCTCGTGTCTGCGTGGGTTTCCTCCGGGTGCTCCAGTTTCCTCCCACAGTCCAAAGATGTGCGGGTTAGGGTGATTGGCCATGCTAAAATTGCTCCTTAGTGTCCTGGGATGCGTAGATTAGAGGGATTAGCGGGTAAAATATGTAGGGATATGGGGGTAGGGCCTGGGTGGGATTGTGGTCAGTGCAGACTCGATGGGCTGAATGGCCTCTTTCTGTACTGCAGGGTTTCTATGACTTTGTATAGCGCGCAAGAAACAATACTTTTCACTGTATACAAATACACATGACAATAATAAATCAAATCAAATCAAATGACTGTAACACTACATTCTGCACCCTCTCCTTTCCTTCTCCCTTCTGTACTCTATGAGCGGTATGTTTTGTCTGTATAATGCGCAAGAAACAATACTTTTCACTGTATCCCAATACATGTGACAATAATAAATCAAATCAAATCAATTTGGTCTGTGCTCTCTCCATTCTCACTTGTGCTGTTCCCCTTTGGCACACGGAAAACTGAGCGTACCATTGGGCCAATTAGAGATTTCCCGTTGTAATAGTTTTGCATCCTGCCTTTATTTTTACCTTTTCAAACAGCCAGCTTTCCTGGTGCTACCTGGGGAAGGATCGAGAGAATAATTGAATCTGCTTGATGGAACGCTGCAGAAACGCTTGTGAAATATTGTCATCCAATTCAACAAGCGCATCACGGAAACTAATTATTCCTGTGACACTTTCCCTTCGACAACAACTGGGGTGGCCCTTGAGCAGTTAAAAAAAAAATCATGTGTTCCGGTTCACTGGTTTTTGATGGAGCAAAATCCTCCTGGAGAATTCCAATAACTCGGCAGTAATGCGGCTGGGAGTGAGCAGGCAAGAGAAGTGTGAGGGTCAATAATGAGCGTTCGAAGCAATTCAATAATGTAAATTCTAACAAGCCCCCTCTGGGAAATCTTCAGCAAACCTATCAAAGATTTGATGAGGAGTGAAAACTTTCTTTTCTTCAAAGTGGAAGCTTCCTGACAGGGTCAGAGGAGGGTTGGGTGTTAATACCTTGCGCATTGTCGCACGTTGCTCCAAATGCAGGAGGTCCGGGGTTGCTCTGCCTCATGGACTGTTGAGATGTTCACAATTAATCATCTCAACAGTTTTCCGCTGGCACGGTGGTTAGCATTGCTGCCTTACAGCGCCAGGGACCCGGATTCGATTCCTGGCTTGGATCACTGTCTGTGTGGAGTCTGCACGTCCTCCTTGTGTTTGTGTGGGTTTCGTTCAGGTGCTCCTGTTTCCGCCCACAGTCCAAAGATGTTCTGGTTAGGTGGATTGGCCATGCTAAATTCTCCCTCCGTGAACCCGAACAGGCGCCCAGTGTGACGACTAGCGGATTTTCACAGTAACTTCATTGCAGTGTTAATGTAAGCCTACTTGCGACACTATTAAACTATTCATTTTGAACTGTGAAGATTAACTGGCCTAATTTAGGATGTAGTCACCACTGAGACAGTGGCACCAAGAACAATCCAGTGGCAATGAAGATTGGCACAAATGGAACTCAGTTGCCCCACAGGATAGTCAAGGCTCTTGAGACACATGCAGGCCATGAACCCACCTTCAACACTTAGTGCCTCAGTTAATTCCAGAACAGGAGGTCTGGAAAAGTGTCCAGCACCCAACAATGAACTGAGAAAAGCCTCAATGAAAATGTAGGTGGCCAATTGCACTTTTCAATTAATGAGAATATTTCACCAGCAGACACACTAGCAGAGTTGTCACTTTCATAGAAATCATAGAAACCCTACAGTACAGAAAGAGGCCATTCGGCCCATCAAATCTGCACCGACCACAATCCCACCCAGGCCCTACCCCCTTATCCCTACATATTTTACCCACTAATCCCTCTAATCTACACATCCCAGGACACCAAGGGGCAATTTTAGCATGGCCAATCAACCTAACCCGCACATCTTTGGACTGTGGGAGGAAACCGGAGCACCCGGAGGAAACCCACGCAGACACGAGGAGAATGTGCAAACTGCACACAGACAGTGACCCAAGCTGGGAATCGAACCCAGGTCCCTGGAGCTGTGAAGCAGCAGTGCTAACCACTGTGCTACCGTGCCGCCCATATGACACATGGCTGTGTCATAATTATTCTAAATGATCGAAAGGAAGTTACCTGTAAATTTACAGCAATTGGACGGGGGTTATTTGAGGTTATTCCCGCCCTTTTGAATTCAATACAACACAGGATTTGGTTGAGTGGAATTCTGGTGACTAGGAAGGGATCTTTGGTCCATTGGAATTCTACAAAATGGCAGTAACTGGGAAAGGTTTGGATCCATTGAAATCCCACTCTTGCTTAGCTATTAATCTGGATTAGACTGAGATTGCAATGATTTCTGTAACAGCCATGGCTCAGTGGTAACCCGCTCACTTGAGTCAGAAGATTGTAGTCTCAAGCCCCATTCCAGCAATTTGAGCACACATCAAAATGACACTCGAGTGCGGCGCTGAGGGGGCGCGGCGCCGAGGGGCGTGGCGCTGAGGGGGTGCGGCACTGGAGGAGTTGCAGAGGAGATTCACTAGGTTGATTCCGGAATTGAGAGAATTGGCTTATGAGGACAGACTGAGTAGACTGGGGCTATACTCATTGGAATGCAGAAGAATGAGGAGAGATCTTATAGAAACATATAAGATTATGAAGGGAATAGATAAGATAGAAGCAGGGAAGTTGTTTCCACTGGCAGGTGAAACTAGAACTAGGGGGCATAGCCTCAAAATAAGGGGGAGCAGATTTAGGACTGAGTTGAGGAGGAACTTCTTCACACAAGGGGTTGTGAATCTGTGGAATTCCCTGCCCAGTGAAGCAGTTGAGGCTACCTCGTTATATGTTTTAAGGCAAGGATAGATAAATTTTTGAACAGTAAAGGAATTAAGGGATATGGTGAGCGGGCGGGTAAGTGAAGCTGAGTCCACGAAAAGATCAGCCATGATCTTATTGAATGGCGGAGCAGGCTCGAGGGGCCAGATGGCCAGCTCCTGCTCCTAGTTCTTATGTTCTTATGTTTCCTCCCACAGTCCAAAGATGTGTGGATTAGGTAGATTAGCCATGCTAAGTGTCCCCCTGACACGAAAGGTACAATGCCCCAACATGCATAACAGGAGGGATATCTGGAATTGAGTCCCAAGGGGACATTCTGGGTAAAATACGTGGGGTTAGGGGATGGGGCCTGGATGGGTTTGTGGTTGGTGCAGACTCGATGGGCCAAATGTCCTCCTTCTGAAGTGTAGGGATTCTATAATTCTACGTTTTCTGGAGATTGCTGTTCATTCTTGCTCTGATGGTCTACTGTGTTTCCTACATTTCATCAGTGACGACACTTCAATGCATTCCACTGGTTGTAAAACATTTTGGAATATCCTGAGGAAGGCACTCAATAAGTGCAGCTCCTTTCCATTATTCCTCTCTCTGAATTAAGCAAAAATGAATTTACAGACAGAATTGGTGTACGATGAGTTCATTGTGTCAGCCATGTTTTGCAGATCATGTTACCATAACAACATAGCCGAGGAACACAATCTGCCTCTGCCAATCACATCCTGTATTGCACTGCAATGAAGCGCAGTGCTGTCCCTTTTGATATAGGAAGTAGAAATGTGCAATGGAATCGAATCTGACTTGAAGGGACCAAGACGCAAAGCTCCAGGATTAATAGTGCCAAGGGTAAGTTATAACATCATTTAAGAACCCATGATTGCCCTCACACAAACTACATGGCACCAGCACTGCTCTGACACACAGGATCCGATTTTCACACCCTGTCCGTTTCAGAGCAGAGGCGGGATTTAAAAATGGCGGTGGGACTCAATTCCAGATATCCCTCCTGTTATGTATGTTGGGGCATAGCCCCTTTAAGGGAATGGGTCACGTGACCTGCGGTGTGGGGTGAACTGTTTGGGAGCCGCCCCCAGCGGGCAGTCAAAGTTTGGAGTGTGGAGCGAGTAGACGGTATAAAGGTCTGTGTTCCCTGACACGTCGCTGGGGAGAAGTTATTGAGGATTCACCTCAGTACTCAGATATCTAACACCTCCCCATTCCCGTTTTGAGAGATTTTTGTGGCCCCCCAGATAAGGATGCGGATAGCAAGTCTGCACTCAGCGGTTCTGCCCGTCTCTACTCCGCTGTGGGCTCAGGCATTTTAGACTCCCTGCTATTTTTAAGGAGTCGGGCTTGTTTTGTTAGAAGATATGGTTCATGACACCTCAGAGGATTCATGAACGACAGGGGAACCTGTGACTGATTGCAGGGCTCACTCCTTCACAGGTAAATCAACAAATAGGGGAGGCGATGGCCTAGTGGTATTATCGCTAGACTATTAATCCAGAAATTCAGCTAATGTTCTGGCGCCCGGATTCAAATCCCACTGCAGTAGATGGTGGAATTTGAATTCAATAAAAAAAAAATCTGGAATTAAGAATCTACTGATGACCGTGAAACATTAGCGATTGCCGGAAAAAACCCATCTGGTTCACTAATATCCTTTAGGGAAGGAAATCATAGAAATCATAGAAACCCTACAGTGCAGAAGGAGGCCATTCGGCCCATCGAGTCTGCACCGACCACAATCCCACCCAGGCCCTACCCCCACATATTTACCCGCTAATCCCTCTAACCTACGCATCTCAGGACTCTAAGGGGCAATTTTTTAGCATGGCCAATCAACCTAACCCGCACATCTTTGGACTGTGGGAGGAAACCGGAGCACCCGGAGGAAACCCACGCAGACACGAGGAGAATGTGCAAACTCCACACAGACAGTGACCCGAGCCGGGAATCGAACCCGGGACCCTGGAGCTGTGAAGCAGCAGTGCTAACCACTGTGCCACCGTGCCGCCCCACTCAACTGTGGTTGAGTGAAAGCTCCATTAGATTGGTAGAAGTTTCATTTCATTTCCTCTGTTGTCCTTACCCAGTCTGGCCTATATGTGACTCCAGAGTTACAGCAATGTGGTCGACTCTCAACTGCCCTCGGGCAACTAGGGATGGGCAATAAATGCTGGCCAGCCAGCGATGCCCATGGCCCACAGATGAATAAAAAAATACATTGGTCACTGTATAAGTGACCAATGCATAAGTTGAGATGCATTGGAGTACTTTCCTCATTTTGAAAAGTGCTTGTATATATTCTAAACTGAAGAAAACATTGCTTGTGATCTCCAGTGCCATAGTCAAAGTGATCTAAATGCCCAGTATCCTGTTAAAATAAAAGAAAGCCTTCAGCAACTTACATTTAGAGAAAAAAGGCCCAACCTGTTCCCTGGATTGCTTTGATTGACAGGACATATGGTGTAGCTTAAGAAAAAAACATTTTTTTCCAGTTTCAATAGATTCCATTTTCACACTCCCCAGGGTGTGTTATTATAGCTGAGCCCATTACGAATGCTCGGCTGAGTTTTAGAATCTCCAGATCTACTTATCTCAGTCAGGGGGCGGTGCTCCCATTTGGACAGTTTAAAGAGTTTGTTAAAGGATTATCTGCCTTTTGATATGGTTCTTGAAATAGATGTTTGTTTTCCCACTTGAGGGGATTTAAAATTTTGAATGGGTTTTATGAATGAGAGTTTATCATGAACTGTGGTTGAGTGAAAGCTCCATTTGATTGGTAGAAGTTTCATTTCATTTCCTCTCCAGTTTAAAGACATAAGGAGAAATTTTCCGGTGTTGCCAAAGTCGACTCCTGCCGTGAATACCCCGGTGGTGGGACAGGCGAGCCATGCAAATTGTCATTAACTTTGGCGGGACTGGAAGATCTCATTGGCGGCCGATGGTGAGCCGCCTCTGCCGTGAGGTGGGAGGGGGGAGCAACTGGAAAATTCTGGCCATAATCCCTGAGATCAACCCATAGTGGATACTGGCTAACGGCTATAAAGGATATGTTGGGGGTATGGGGTGCAGGGTGGGATTGGGGTTTGGGGCAAGACGGAGGGACAGGATGAGGTGAGGGTTGAATGACCAATTTTCCTCATTAAAAAGTTAAAGTTTAGAGTTTATTTATTAGTGTGACAAGTAGGCGTACATTCACACTGCAATGGAGTTATGGTGAAAATACCTCAGTGGCCACACTCCGGCGCCTGTTCGGGTACACTGAGGGAGAATTTAGCATAGCCAATGCACCTAACCAGCACGTTTTTTGGACTGTGGGAGGAAACTGGAGCGCCCGGAGGAAACCCACGCAGACACGGGGAGAACGTGCAGGCTCCGCACAGACAGTGACCCAAGCCTGGAATCAAACCCAGGTCCCTGGTGCTGTGAGGCTAATGTGCTAACCACTGTGCCACCATGCCGCCCCTAGACCAATGTCCCGGTAAATGGCAATCACAGTTCTGGCCTGCCAGCCTGGTCACCTGCCCACCTCTGTTGCCACCTCAGTCCTGCCCCCAGAGGTGGTGGGCCTGCATCCATCCTACCCCAACCTCCTGGACATGAAATTATGATGGGCGGGGAATGGGTCTGCCGATTGGGAAGCTTCCCGGCTCAAACCTCTCACCTCCATCGTGAAAACCCGGCCCACAGTCAGTATCCGATTGGCGCAGAGTGAACTATGCTGTTAATTTTGCAAATATTCCTTAGCCATCATAATGGAGATATGTTATAACACATTCATGTAGCGTCTTCAAAAATAATTGGCAGGCCAGTTTTCACTGTGTCTCTGGTACACAGATTGCTTTGTTTGTTTTCAAAATGACCAAACGTGGCCTTAATGAAATAAATTCTAACGCCCGACTAGGATTCCTTTTTCCCTTAACTTTGGGCTTTGCTTTTTTAATCAAGTGATTGCAGGCAGGCAAAGAGTTAGTACTTCTCTTTATAGCTGCTTGGGGCAATTTGAAGTATGGATGGCCAATTCTGTTGAGCACAGTATAATGTTTAGTGTTCTCAACTGTAGTTAAGTGGCTAGTTAGTGCCTAATTTATGTCATAACTCATTTCCCTCTCTCGCTGATGCTCACTCCTCCTCCCCTGCAGACATTGTAGACGTTCGCTGGGTTCTGGCATTGTCCAAAGGCAGGCCACCTCCTGCTGTCCGACCCAAGTGGTCAATCTGTACGTGCGTGCCGGGATATTCGACCATGGCAGCCTCTCACTTCGATGCCTAAAGCGTGCCCTCATCCATTGCGATATGGCTGATTGGAGAGTGATCAACGCCCATTGTGGACGGCGCGGTGGCACAGTGGTTTGCACTGCTGCCTCACAGCGGCAGGGACCTGGGTTCGATTCCAGGCTTGGGTCTGTGTGGAATCTGCACGTTCTCCCCGTGTCTGCGTGGGTTTCCTCTGGATGCTCCGGTTTCCTCCCACAGTCCAAAAGACGTGCTGGTTAGGTGCATTGGCCATGCTAAATTCTCCCTCAGTGTACCTGAACAGGCGCCGGAATGTGGTGACTAGGGGATTTTCACAGTAACTTCATTGCAGTGTTAATGTAAACCTACTTGTGACACTAATAAATCAACTTTAAACTTGACCAATTTCTTTCTCCCTTGGCTAAGTACCAAGTCCAAATATAATATTCCTGCAGCTGGGCTGACTGGCACCAGCTAACCCAACACAGACTAGGAGCAGAACCTGGAGCTTTCCTGTGTTGTTCTGTTCCACATGCGGCAACTGAGCCAAGAAGGAGAACAAATTCCATGTTTCTAGCAAAGATTACAGATTTATCTTTCTTCATATCACTAGTTCTTTTATCTTTCCATAACTTACACTATGCCCTCTTGTGCATCGTAACAGTCAGAGTTATGAACATCAGTCAGGCTTCTGAAGGATTCAATAACACAATATCATTGCCTCTTTGTAATAAACCGGATTCCACTCAAATGCAGTGCCTGCTGTTTTGCACTTGTTCACGACACAGTGAGACCCCACAAACAAATGCGAGAATGAATTCTGCTGATGGTAGTTAGGGACCTAAGGCTTAGGTGCAGGAGTAGGCCATTCGGCCCCTTTCATGGCTGACCTGGTTGTGGCCTCAACTCCACTTGCCCCGTCACCCCCCCATGCCCATCAAAGATCTTTCCCACTAGACTTTGAATATCAGTGGCGTGAGGTGGAATCAATGGGAAATCCGAATGACAGCAGCTGGACCAGAAAATCCCACCACTGGCAACCGGCATAGAAGAATCATAGAATCCCTACAGTGCAGGAGGAGGCCATTCAGCCCATTGAGCCTGCACTGACAACAATCCCACCCAGGCCCTATCCCCATAATCCCACGGAATTACCCTGCTAGTCCCCCCGACACTAAGGGGCAATTTAGCACGGCCAATCCACCTAACCTGCACATCTTTGGAGACGTTGCCCTCCTGCCATGTGCACGCACACACAATATTGCTGTGTTTATACTCCATGAAACCTCACCTAAATCAAGGTGCTTAGATTGAAGTTCGAGTAAAATTCGAGTTTAGTAACCTCATAAAATCCTACGAAATTCAGACTTTGGGAAGCCAGAGCTTTAAATATGAACATGAACTTTTAGTCATCATGGTGAATAACTTCATGATGGAATTAGTTTATAATTTTTGCTGACAATAACATCACTGAGCTCGGTCAAACAGGAGCCCTCTGCCCAGATACAGATGTAGTTATTAAGTATTGCTAATTCTCTCAATTTCGTTGAGTGTTGTAGTGATGCTGCAAAATTACTTAATGGAAGTGATTCACAGACAATGGAATGTCTGTATCCATACAGTGCTTTGTCATGTCGAGGATCTAAAGCTCACATTGGAGGCTATGGTGGCGGCCATTTTGCATTAGGGACAGCCTACAAATAACAATGGAATGAATGCTGCAATGTGGTGTAAAATTCAATGAATTATTAATGATGGTGCAAGTGTCAGGACCACTGGTGTGCATTTGCTGCTGTTTTACCTGAGAATCTCAGTAATGGATGGTATAATCTTCATTGTATCAAATGCTTGGATAATGACTACCCTTCGAAGATTGACTTTACCTGGCTTTACTACTTATTCCTGCTTTGTACGTTTTTTTTTGGTTTTGACAGGCCTGGTTGAGCTGACAGGTCTACCTGGGAATCACTGAGAAAACAGACCAGCTGGCACAGGATAATAGTTGTGACATATTGACATTATACACAACATCTTTTTCTATGGACTTCTACAATTGATGTGAATGTCAACAGTGAAAGCCTGCCTTTCAGGAGATGTGCTCTGATTATTTACTGGAGGGAGTGAGCAGAACAAGGAAGCATCTGAAGAAAAATACATAGTACATTTAAGAGTTGCGTTCCCGGGAGGAGTTATAGTCCATATAAAATGTCTGGTTGCTTGTGGTTCTCCCACATCAGTAGAAAGGAGCGAAGAGGTCAAGTCATAAAGTGACTTGGTCACATGAGGTAGGCCAAAGTGGAACAGCGCGCACTCTGCTATTCTTTTCAAGAATTGTACAAATGTGGAACTTGTTCCCCTCACTCTACCGTTCCTTCTAGAACCAACAGATATTTAAAACTCAAGTTTGGCACCATCTCATTATAATTTACTTAACCGCCTCCTCTTCTCAACTTTCTTGGGTCCTGTCCCACTACCTGGGATTTCCTTCATTAAAACTGAACTGGTGTATTGATGGGGAACTCTTGTGCTCTCTTTAGGTATCTCTGTGTCTTCTGTCCCGGCTTAAAACCCATTGCTTCATCACCTGTACTTTTCTTGTATGTTTTGACACAAGCCAAAGCTTCCTATCTGGTAAGTGGTTCTTTGCTCACCTCCTACATGGGTAGAAATTTCCCATCCTGCCTGCCACGGGAATTGTGGTGGGTGGGACATAGACTATGCAAAGGTCCGTTAACCTTGGCAGGATTTTCCGGTTTTGGGGTAAGCGTGGCCGGAAAATCCCGCTCCTTGTCTCCACTATAGTCTCGCTTCTCTTTATTTTACCCAACACTAGTCTTTCTCCCTTGTGTAAAGTCAAAATCAAGTTACCTGATGATTAAAAATGTTTGCACTAATTCCCTTTTTTGCATTACCACAGTGCTGACACAGCACAGTAACAGCCTCATTCCAGTCTAACAGGTCCATGCTAATGTCTTTGCTCCCTTAGTTCATCTAACTCTATATCATTCTGTTCCTTTCTCCCTCACGCATGTATCCAGCTTCCCCTTGAATACATCAATGCTATTAACCTCAATCACTCCACATGGCAACCAGCTCTACATTGCAACCACTCTCTGAGCTGTTTATGTTACTCAATGCAAATCATTGGATAATTCACATTTTTTCAGCACAAAGCATGACATCAAAGGTGCTGTTGTCAGTGCACCCACTCTTTCTGCTCTCCTTCGGCCCCTCTATCCCGGAATACTGTGTCGAATTCATCATTGTTAAACTGAAACTTTAACTCATTCATTCCCGGGACCTCAGGAACTCCTTATCTAATCTATAGTCTTTCTTAACCTTCAACCGAAAGGCTTTAAAAACCCTAGTCAGGTGCCACTTAACCGTGACTTCTCAACTAGTGCTGCCTTACACCTACTCCCAAGTACTCTTTTCAACCTAGTACTGCCCTGCTCCACGGCATCTGACACCTTCGCTGAGGTGGAGAAGCTGGCTCACACAATGTGTTGAATCAGTTTTCTTTTAGCTTCAGGATATGGGGTACATGGCATGGAACAAGGTACAAGATTATGAAGGACATGAACAGAGTGGATAGGGAGCAGCTGTTCCCCTTAGTTGAGGGTCAGTCACGAGGGGACATAGGTTCAAGGTGAGGGGCAGTAGGTTTAGGGGGGATGTGAGGAAAAACTTTTTTACCCAGAGGGTGGTGATGATCTGGAATGCGCTGCCTGGAAGGGTGGTAGAGGCGGGTTGCCTCATATCCTTTAAAAAGTATCTGGATGAGCACTTGGCATGTCATAACATTCAAGACTATGGGCCAAGTGCTGGTAAATGGGATTAGGTGGGACTTCAGGCGTTTCTAAAGTGTCGGTGCAGACTCGATGGGCCAAAGGGCCTCTTCTGTAATTCTAAGACCCAACCTGCCCAGGAGTCACCAGTAGAGGGACTGAGCACTGCGGTTCAGTGGGGTGCTATCCTGATGTGGTGGGTCAGTGCAAGCATTTCAGCAGAGATGGCTAGTTCAGTGGCTCAGAACTGGGGTTTGATACCAGCCTACGTTTCGAAGATGATGGCTATTTTTATCCTGATGATGGCGAAGAGTCCTTAATATGCAAACGAGATTCTCAAAGCGCAGAAATTGTCATTTGCCAGGTGTGGTAACAACAGATTTCTCCTGCACAGTACAGAGTGAATTGCCCTGTCATAGAGAAACCTCTCGGATGAGATTAAATTCAAGCACACAGTGGTAAAACACCTGAGGCAAAAACTGAATGTAATCACCGTCCGACCTTGCTCCCAATGGTTATCTCTCAATGATTATTTTTTAACACAGCATATTATCTGTAAATTGGTTCTTTTTAATACCTGTTATTTCCCTCAACAGTGCCTGCTGTAAACAGGCCAAAGGGGCTGGCTACAATATCGGCATTTTCAAGCTGCAATATTTTCAAGTGAATTGATGAAATTAGTAAGAGCGCGTGTGTATTTGAATGAAAAATGATTAGCTTTTATAGCACCTTTCACACATTAGCACAGTGGTTAGCACTGCTGCCTCACAGCACCAGGGACCCGAGTTTGATTCCCGGCTTGGGTCACTGTCTGTGCGGAGTCTGCACGTTCTCCCCGTGTCTGCGTGGGTTTCCTCCGGGTGCTCCGGTTTCCTCCCACAGTCCAAAAGACGTGCTGGTTAGGTGCATTGACTGTGCTAAATTCTCCCTCAGTGTACCCGAACAGGTGCCAGAGTGTGGCCACTAGGGGATATTCACAATGACTTCATTGCAGTGTTAATGTACGCCCACTCGTGATATTAATAAATAAACAAAAACTTAACCCCAGAATGTCCCAAAACACTTTGCAACCAAGAAAATATTCCTGAAGTGTAATATGAGGACGATGGCAGCCAACAAGAGCACAGCAAGATCTCCCAAACACCAATTAAATAAATGGCTAGATATGTTGTCTATGTCAGTTGAGGAATAAATGTTGTCCACCACATGGGAGTACCCACTTGCTCTTTGAATCGTGTGGCCAAAGGGGCAGATGAAAGCTTAGTTTTAATGCTTTATCCTAAAGACTGCATCTTCAACAGTGCAGCACCTTCTCAGTACTGCTGAGGAGTTAAGATCGGGCTTGAAAACACAACCAAATAACTGAGAGTTCCACCACTGAGCCTGGACTGACATATCTAATCTTGGCTGACTCAGCAATTGTGTCATCTCACGCTGTGTTCGTGTGCATGTATGTGTGCACCACTGTGTCCATTAAACCAGGCCCCTCACTCCTTCAAGTTCAGCAACTTTCCCAATTAAGCCATCAGCTTAAACAAATAAGAAATGGCTCAAGAAAATTGGTTTTAAAAATTGTAACTCGGACAGTAGCATTAGTGTTACAATTGCAAGCCAGGTAGGGAGAGCTCTTTGCATAGCATCTGACATGGGAGTGCTTAATCTGACATGGGTCACAATGGGGCAAGTCCCATTTCCTTAGGCAGTTGGTCACCCCTTACTTTATATGCTGGGGGTTGCTTTACCTCGGTTGGCTGGACAGCTGGTTCGTGATGCAGAGCAACGCCAACAGCACGGGTTCAATTCCCACATCGGCTTCTCAAACTTGCCCCTCGCCTGAGGTGTGGTGATCCTCAGGTTAAATCACTAACAGTCAGCCTATGGTCATCTGAGACTATGGCACCTTTACTTTATATGGTGTAGGATCATTTCAAAGCAAACCTGCTGCACATCTCTCCCATCCACTCACATATATGGTAACCAACCCTTTAGGTCTTCAACCTCCCCCGCTGTCAAGAAGTTAGGATTTGGAGACTCACCCTTGCGTCTGTGACCTTGAACTCACGAAGGATATACTGTGGCATGTTGTACTCTGCCATGGGGTCCACGACAAAGTATTGATATCTGGCGGATCGCTCAGCTGGCCAGTACTGGTGACACTTCTCCTGTTAAACAAGCAACAGATCTGTGAATCAGTGGCACTGTGTACAGAAACATGGTCCATTCAGTCGCTTCTTAACTTTTTACAGGGGCTCTTTCGAATGTTGTAAGCCATTGGCTCCTGATGGACAGGCTGCTGGTGGCGTTAACTAAGTTTGAAAAAAAATAATTTGTAGGGTGTGGGTGTCAGTGGCAGGGAAGTCATTTGCTTTGAGTTATAAGGAGAGGCTGGATAGACTGGGACTTTTTTCTTTGGAGCGTAGGAGGTTTAGGGATGATCTTATAGAGGTCTATAAAATAATGAGGGGCACAGATCAGCTAGATAGTCAATGTCTTTTCCCAAAGGTAGGGGAGTCTAAAACTAGAGGGCATAGGTTTAAGGTGAGAGGGGAGAGATACAAAAGTGTCCAGAGGGGCAGTTTTTTCACACACAGGGTGGTGAGTGTCTGGAACAAGCTGCCAGAGACAGTAGTAGAGGTGGGTACAATTTTGTCTTCTAAAAAGTGTTTAGACAGTTACATGGGTAAGATGGGTATCGAGGGATATGGGCCAAACGCGGGCAATTGGAACTAGCTTAGTGGTTAAAAAATAAAGGGGCGGCATGGACGAGTTGGGCCGAAGGGCCTGTTTCCATGCTGTTAACGTCTCAGACTCATTTATTGTCAACCCCTGGATGCCATTGAGAAGATGGTGGTGAGCGGCCATCCTGAACTGTTGCAGACCATGTGGTGAAGATCCTCTTGCTGCGTCGTTGGTTCGGGGATTGCAAGATGTTGGGCCAGAGGCAATGAAGGAATGGTGACATGTTTCCAATTCAGGAAGGTGCAGGACTTGCAGGGGAACATGAAGGTTTTGGCATTCTCATTCATTTGCTGCCCAACTTCTTCTAAGTAGTAGACGTCATGAGCTTGGAAGCAAATTTGCCAGATTTACTCAGTAACCAGTTTAAGTCAACCTGCATTTCAGCTTTGGCAACATTAGTTTGGTGCAAGCTGACACTTGGCCCAATATAAAGAACAGCGTGACAGAAAAGGGTTTTGCTCTTGGGGCCACTGTGGCATAAAACAGAAAAGATTTCTTGAAAACCTCGACTGATACAAACTGCTTCCTAACCAGGGCAGCATGGGGGCACAGTAGTTAGCACTGCTGCTTCGCAGCGCAAGGGATCCGGATTCAATTCCGGCCTCGGGTGACTATCTGCGTAAATCTGCATGTTGTCTCCCTGTCTGCGTAGGTTTCCTCCGGGTGCTCCGGTTTCCTCCCACATTCCAAAGACGTGTGGGTTAGGTTGATTGGCTGTGCTAAATTGCCCCTTAGTGACAGGGGGATTATCAGGGTAAATATATGGGGTTATGGGGATAGGGCCCAGGTGGGATTGTTGTCAGTGCAGGCTTGGTGGGCTGAATGGTCTCCTTCCGCTCTATAGGGATTCTATGAATCTATGAAAGTCAGCCTCAATGTTGTCACCAGGATTGGAAAAGGAGAAATGTTGAAATTGGTCTTTCAAACTTTGGGTTGTGTCTGAGCAGTCCAGATCTTGCTATAGATAAAAGCCTAGAGTGAATTACCAGGGTAACTGGCATGGTGGCAGAAGGAACAATTTCAAATGTTAAAATTCGAACACGGGCTCGATTATAGTCTATGCTACATTGGAGAACCTCAGCCAGGGTTAGTGCTACAAAGTGCCTCGCTGCCCTGGGTCTGACACCATAAAATCAGACAAGGCTCCCAATCCAGCGATTACTGTTGGAAACATGTCACCATCGTTCAGGAAAGGATTGGGTTTAGCTGTGACACACCCTGTGGTTAAATGGACTGCTGTCACTCATGGTCTGGGCTCATGTATCAAGAACTATCACTCAGATAAAGCACTCGAGGTTACCGTGAGCAACCAAAGTCTGAGAGAGGGAAGAAATTGGATGCATTGTTTTGAAAGAAGTAAGCAATCCAAATTGATTGTAGCTGACATCAGAGAACAGCCCAAACACGATCATCGTTGTCATGTAATCACCCCCTTGCCTCCCCGTATCTGATTACCATTCCTCACACACATTTCCTCGCAAATGCAGCTCTTATTAAAGGCTTATTATCTCTGCAAGATAGAGTTTCTCGCTCCGCAACCTTTTGATGAAAGATCTACAGTTGGCTGCCAAGCAGATATATAGATGGAAAAATAGATACAGAAGTATCTCGATATAATTAAACAGGCAGACAGGTAGATAGATATAGTTAGAAATACACTGAGATACATAGAAGAGATGTATAGATAAATAAGACTGACCGAGATATATGTAGCTAAACAGAGATAATGGTTAGTTAATGGGATGGGAGAGCTAATGTCTAACAATGTGGGGATACATCATAGGTCAGTAACATAGGAGGAGATTAACAACTCCTGGGAAAAGAATGAAAAGTGAGCACCATGGATTCTAATTATACAGATCTCCTTGTTGTGACCCAGACATTCTGGTAGAAACTAATTACTTAAGAGTTTCCTCCAGACACAAATTATGCAAAAATAAACAGGGAAGTCACCCAGTCCCATTTCTCAGTGAAATCCCATGAGGCACTGATATCCTTGAGACTGGAACCTTGTTTTTGGAGGTGCCCTGAATAAGTTGATCAGTCAGCAGATCCCAGCCATTCTATTTAAACAAACACACACTTTGGATATCCTGTTAACATCCGTGACATTTCCGAATCTGAGTAAACAGGCTCAAAACGGGTTGAGGTGCCAGATGACACCTTTTGGGATCACTCCAAATCGTCAATTGGCGATGAAGGCAAAATGGATGCTGAAATCGGAAAAACAGAAAATGCTGGAAAATCTCAGCAGGTCTGACAGCATATGTGGAGAGAGAGAATGGCACGGTGGCACAGTGGTTAGCACGGCTGCCTCACAGCGCCAGGGACCCCGGTTCGATTCCAGCCTCGGATCACTGTCTGTGTAGAGTCTGCACGTTCTCCCCGGGTCAGCGTGGGTTTCCTCCGGGTGCTCTGGTTTCCTCCCACAGATGTGGAGATGCCGGCATTGGACTGGGGTGAACACAGTAAGAGTTTTAACAACACCAGGTTAAAGTCCAACACGGCTGTAGGGATTCGCATTCTAATCAGTATTCTGTAACTTGATTTTGTGTCTCTTTGCACTGTTTGAGAGCACATTTCCACTCCATCTGACGAAGGAGCAGCGTTCCGAAAGCTTATGGTATTTGCTACCAAATAAACCTGTTGGACTTCAACCTGCTGTTGTTAAAACTCTTACTGTGTTCCTCCCACAGTCCAAGGATGTGCAGGTTAGGTTGATTGGCCGTGCTAAATTGCCCCCAGTGTCAGGGGGAATTAGCAGGGTAAATATGAGGGGTTATGGGGATAGGGCCTGGGTAGGATTGTGGTCGGTGCAGACTCGATGGGCCGACTGGCTTCCTTCGGCACTGTAGGGATTCTATGATGCTATGAATAGAGCCAATATTTCAGCATTCCAGCTCTGATGAAGGGTCATCCAGACTTGGAACGTTAGCTCTATTCTCTCTCCACAGAAGCTGTCAGACCTGCTGAGATTTTCCAGCATTTTCTGTTTTTGCATGAATTGGTGATGTTTGTGAAAAACAATGAATTTTTTGCCCTCAGGTTAAGCATCTCACCCCAATTACTCCTCTAGCTCCCAATCCTGGCATAGTCATAGTTATTTCAAAACGCTGTGCTCCAAGAAAAGCTGTTCTTTCTGCGTTGATTGACTTAGCTGACAAAACCCTTCACCGAGACTGGCAGCTTTGAGTGAATGTGAAAAGAATTTAAGCGCAAGGCTGCAAGGCTGTGTGGTGATACGGGTAGAGCCAGACTCGGGGGAACATGCCTGCTTCACGGTTCTGACAAAGCCCTGCTGGCAGCAGCTCCAAACTGTAAGGAAACACTCGCAAGGAAGCCACAACTATCGAGGTGGAATGAAAATCAACCGTTTGAAGCCTGCGGCTGATTCTGACGGAAAGTTCCGGTTAACGTTCAACTGTTGAATCTGATCAGATCCCCATGACGAAATCTTCAAGAGGCCCACTACTGGGGTCAAAGATTGGGCCGCACAGTGGCTAGCACTGCTGCCCCAGGGACTCGGGTTCAATTCCCGGCCTCGGGTCACTGTCTGTGCGGAGTTTGCACATTCTCCCCGTGTCTGCCTGGGTTCCCTCTGGGTGCTCCGGTTTCCTCCCACAGTGCAAAAGTGTGCAGGTTAGGTGGATTGACCATACTCAATTGCCCCTTAGTGTCCCAAGATGTGTAGGTTAGGGAGATTAGCCATAGTAAATATGTGGGGTTACTTGGGGAGGGTGGTGGGCAGACCTGGGTAGGATGCTCTATTGGAGAGTTGGTGCAGACTCGATGGGCCGAATGGCCTCCTTCTTCACTGCAGGGATTCTAAGCTGTCTGTGTGGAGTTTGCACGTACTACCCGTATCTGCGTGGGTTTCCTCTGGGTGCTCTGGTTTTCTCCCACAGTGCAAACGTGTGCAGGTTAAGTGGATTGACCATGCTACATTGCCCCTGAGTGTCCAAAGATGTGTACATTAGGTGGATTAGCCATGGTAAATGCACGGGGTTGGGGGGGAGGGGAGTGGGGTAGTGTGGGCCTGGGTGAGCTGCTCTTTCAGAGAGTTGGTGCAGACTTGATGAGCCAAATGACCCCCTTCTGCACTGTAGCGATTCTATGGATTCAAAACGGTTCAAGAGTTGGTGCACTCACTGGGATTATGACATTGTAACTACTAAATGCTCCTGTGGTAGAT
This sequence comes from Mustelus asterias, assembly GCF_964213995.1. NCBI lineage: Eukaryota > Metazoa > Chordata > Chondrichthyes > Carcharhiniformes > Triakidae > Mustelus > Mustelus asterias. The sequence goes on along the minus strand of NC_135826.1, from coordinate 14,135,849 downwards.
TTTAAAGTGGGCTGGGCAACAAGCCCACCTTCTGCACAGATTTCCAATTCACAACAATGAAAATTTAAACTACTCCTGATCCCTCTCCCACAGTTTATCGTGAATTCCCACCCATTCCCAAGTTGCATATAACTTGCTCAACTGACCAATTTGTGTTAATGAGCCCAGGTAATGAGCAGCACAGGTGAGTCACCCTGACCATGTCCCTGACATCCACATACAGACACTGAGCTGGTTTTGTGAGGGCCACTAATATCTATTGAAGAATCCATTCTAAGCAGAGATTATGAAGCAAACCTACAGCCTTTGTAGTCTTTGTGGTTTCGGACCACACCAAGCGGCATCTTTATCTGGAGCTGTTGGCTGAGGGTATTAACTCATCATTGCTATTGTGGATGAGCTGAAAGAAATGCTTCGGTGACTTCTCTTTCCTACAGTCACATCCATTTCCTTGAACATTCATGCGTGACTGGAACAGGTTTAACATGGTCACCATCCTGTCTTATTACTGAGCTACAGAGAGGACATAGAACATGCTCTGCATCAATCTTTAAGTTAATTTTAACAGCAAAACGAGGTCAAATGCGTTGAAGGGTTGCTTTCACCCAGACTGTGAGCTTGCGAGGAAGAAACATAGGATTTATTTTTTTTGAGCTGGTGCTCTCCCCGGTTAATTAAATGACCAGTGTGGGTCTTGAAACAAACTGGCACCAAGCATTTCTTCACTTCACTCAAGGGCCATTCCCAAGTGATAGAATCTTAGAATCATAGAATCTACTGTGCAGAAGGCCAGTCGGCCCATCGAGACTGCACTGATCACAATCCCAACCAGGCCCTATTCTCGTTACCCCTCATATTTACCCTGCTAATCCCCCTGACACTAGGGTTAATTTATCATGGCCAATCCACCTTACTCGCACATCCTTGGAGTGTGGAAGAAAACCAGAGCACCCGGAGGAAACCCACGCAGACAAGGGGAGAACATGCAAACTCCGCACAGACAGAGACCAGAGGCCGGAATTGAACCCGGGTTCCTGGCGCTGTGAGGCAGCAGCGCCACCATGCCGAAATGGTGCGGGAAATGGTAGGTCTTTAATGGAACAATGAGCTCGATGGGCCGAGTGGTTTCATGCCTGCCCAATCTCCCTTGATCTTTGTAATATCTTTTTCCCTTTCACCAAAGCCTCCTTGTCACAAACACTATGTTCATCTGATGTGGCACCAAATTCCTCCCAGGCCTTTGCCAATGTTCCTTATGTCAGCTGTGAGGGGAGGACTGAAGGGGTGGCCTGCAATCCCTTTGTCCTGCTTCCTACGGAAAGGTAACTTGGATCTGCTTGGCCTGATGCCTTTCCACAGTTGCATAGCTGAGACAGAGAACCGAAGGATTCCAGGATGTGGGTTTGCTGTACAGCGACACTGTGAGTCTCAGCGACACCGTCCTGTCTCTTTAAACAAGTTTAAAAGGTAAACAAATCAACCAATCAGCCACTGAATCCTGGAAGAACTGTCAGAGGTCCAGCGATACTTACACGTCCCATTTCTCGCAGTTTAGTGAGCATGACGACAATGGTGGAGTTGTTCTCCCACAACATTCTCCAGAAATCCTCTGTAGTCTCTGCTAAAGGACCTTGTGTGGCTATGTAGGCTTTCTGTTGTCTGGGGGCAACAAATAAAAGCTTAGATTAGTATTGGATTGGAGGAGGAGAGAAGTCTCTGTACAGGGTAAAAGTTCGGTACATGATCTGTAGGTGATGATGAAATGTGTGGGGTTAGGAGCACATGGTCTGTGAAATGAGGTTAAATGAGTGGGATGGAAGACACCCCCACAAGATAAAATGCACATTGCTCGTGGAAGAAGATTAAATGGGTCAGGCAGAGTCCAGAATAGCGCATCTCAATTTTTGATTTGATTTATTATTGTCACATGTATTGGGATACAGTGAAAAATATTGCTTCTTGCGTGCTATACAGACAAAACATACCGTTCATCGAGAAGGAAAGGAGAAGGTGCAGAATATAGTGTTACAGTCATAGCTAGGGTGAAGAGAAAGATTAACTTAATATATGATAGATCCATTCAAAAGTCTGATTGCAGCAGGGAGCGGCACGGTGGCACATAGTGGCATGGAGCGGCATGGTGGCACAGTGGTTAGCACTGCTGCCTCACAGCACCAGAGGCCCGGGTTCAATTCCGGCCTTGGGTTACTGTGGAATCTGCACACAGTGCTCCAGGTGCTCTGGTTTCCTCCCACAGTCCGAAAGACGTGTGGGTTAGATGGATTGGTCATATTAAATTGCCCCTTAGTGTCGGGGTATTAGCAGGGTAAATATGGGGGTTACAGGGATAGGGCCTGGGTGGGATTGTTGTTGGCGCAGGCTTGATGGGCCGAATGGCCTTCTTCTGCACTGTAAGGTTCTATAAATCTGTGAAGCTGTCCTTGAGTCAGTTGGTACGTGACCTCAGACTTTTCTATCTTTTTCCCGGTGGAAGAGAGAATGTCCAGGGTGCAATATAGGTAAATAGACAGACAGGTAGATAGGTCGTAGTTATAAATAGGCTGAGTTGCGTAGATAAGATATACAGAAAAATACCACTGATAGAGATATATGTAGGTAAATAGTGATAAAGTAGACAAGTGGTTAGTTAACGGGATGGGAGAGCTAATGTTGAACAACATGGGGGTACATCATAGGTCAGTAACATAGAAAGATGAATAACTCCTGGGAAAAGAATGAAAGGTGAGCACCATGGATTCTAATTATACAGATCTCCTTGATGGATAGGATGGGAATAGAGGGATATGGTTCCCGGAAGGGTCAGGCGTTTTAGTTCAGTCGGGCAGCATGGTCGGTGCAGGCTTGGAGGGCCGAAGGGCCTGTTCCTGCGCTGTAATTTTCTTTGTTTGTTCTTTGTGATCCAGACATGCCAAGATTGGCATGGAGGATCCATTAGAGGGTGGGTGGGTTGGGCAAACACTAGAGGGTCTAACACTAACAGCTTCTAAAACAACCGCAACATGGTCCCAGAGAAGTGAGGCTGGTCTTCTAACCAGCCCGCCTTGGCAATTTCCTCCCTTCCCACTTGGTTGCCTATAATCTGCTTCTGGGGTCAGTGTGCTCAATTCTATCCCATATTTGCCTCCCCGGAGTGAAAATTGGATCCAATGGGGCCCTTAATACTGAGGCAGGTCAGCTGAGTCGACAAGTTTGAGCTACCTGCCCTAATGGCGAAAATCCAGCCCCAAGGATCAGATTGTCTCATGACAGCTGAGCAGAGAGGAGACAAGTAACTGCGTCAGGTGCAGCGCCTCCTTTACTGCTGGTTTGCAGTTTCTGCCAACTGCCTTCTGCTCTGTCTCAGCGCTAACAGAGATTTTAATTTGCGCTCTGACTATCTGGTGACTAACTGTGAGAAGATTAATCTTTCTGCTCCACGACTGCTCAGCGATGAACCACAAATTGGAATGTGGCAGGATGAAGTCTCTTGGCAACGTACAGGAAGCACTGGGGTAGCTGGAGAATGCCCAGGTTATGTGGTCCACGCAATAGCATTGCTCCGTACACCGTCGGGGGCACCGTGTGCGAGCGCAGAGCACACTTATACTTGGTGCAATGACAGTGCTTCTTCCACTGTTGGTACTTATTCAGTTTCCAGTTTAAAGGACAGGTGGCTAATAGCTAAACTGTGGGATGACTGCTAATTAGTTTGACCTGACGATGGCTGCTTGGGTGATCATACTGATTTGTTTTGCTCTCTGTTCCCCACTCTACCAGTGGCAGGTAGTGAAGCGTTTCTGTTGAAGATTAATTCTTTGTTTCTCTATCCAGGATTTCTTTTTTGGGAATCTGTCAGTCCTGCCGCCCATTACAGACGCACTATCTACAGTTAGGGTGGCCAATGCCTCGGAATTGTCCAGGAGGCTTCCAGAGTTGACGAATGAACTTTGGCAGATCACCCAGGAGAAAGTGCGTTGCCTACACTTTTTGTGCTAATGGACCGCTAAGCCCCATGCCTCCCCCCCCCCCGCCCTAATGCACTCTCCTGTTTACCCTGGACCCCGAGGTACAGCTGGAGCCTATCCCAGCACAGTTGTTGCTGCCTTTTGTTGACATGGATGAGGCATTGGCAGTATGCAACGCTCCAGTGGCATCTGCAGGCATTCCTCCAGTGCCAGCTACCTTGACCAGAAACCCTACACAGCAGCCAACTCTGCCCTAACTGGCACACAAGCTTGCCCCCAACCTCAAACAGAGTAAAGCTGAGCTGTGCCCTGCGTCCTGATGGATGGGAATGCTGCATCCACCACACACTCGCTCAATCTTTTCAGATATACAGGTGACATATAAGGCGGGTGAATCCCCAGCTTTGCACCGAGTTCGAGATCTGCCTGGCTAACGTCTGGAGGCAGAGACACTCCGACCTGGGAAAGTTAGAGCAAAGCTTCCTTTATAGACCCGATTTTTGCCTCTGCCACATGTGAAAATGCTTTGGGAACTTTATGGTGGTGCAGTGGTAATGTCACCAGACTAATAACCCAGAGGCCCAGACTAATGCTGTGGGGACACGGGTTCAAATCCCACAAATCCCACCATGGCAGCTGGTGGAATTTAAATTCAATTAATAAATTCTGGAATTGAAAGCCAGTCTCAGTAACGGAGACCGCATCAACTATCATCAGTTGTCGCAAAAACCCATCTGGTTCACTAATGCCCTTTAGGGAAGGAAACCTGCCATCATTACCCAGTCTGGCTTACATGTGAGCTCAGACCCACAGGTTAACTCTATCAGCCGGTGGCTCTGACATCCATCATTATGAAGTGCTTCAAAAGGTTAGTCATGGCACGAATCAATTCCAGCCTCCCAGACTACCTGGATCCACTACAGTTTGCCTACCGCCGCAACAGGTCCATCGTCCTGGCCCTGCATTCAACCCTGCAACACCTAGATAACAAGGACACCTATGTCAGACTCCTATTTATTGACTGCAGCTCAGCCTTCAACACTATTATTCCCACAAAACTCATCTCCAAACTCTGTGGCCTGGGCCTCACCACCTCCCTCTGCGACTGGATCCTGAACTTCCTAACTCACAGACCACAATCAGTAAGGATAGGCAACAACACCTCCTCCACGATCATCCTCAACACCGGTGTTCCACAAGGCTGTGTTCTCAGCCCACTACTATACTCCTTAGACACCTATGACTGTGCGGCCAAATTCCCCTCCAATTCGATTTTCAAGTTTGCTGATGACACCACCGTAGTGGGTCGGATCTCAAACAATGACGAGACAGAGTACAGAAATGAGATAGAGAATGTGGTGAACTGGTGCGGCAACAATAATCTCTCCCTCAATGTCAACAAAACGAAGGAGATTGTCATCGACTTCAGGAAACATAAAGGAGAACATGCTCCTGTCTACATCAATGGGGATGAAGTAGAAAGGGTCGAGAGCTTCAAGTTTTTAGGTGTCCAGATCACCACCAACCTGTCCTGGTCCCCCCATGCCGACATATAGTTAGGAAAGCCCACCAACGCCTCTACTTTCTCAGAAGACTAAAGAAATTTGGCATGTCAGCTACAATTCTCACCAACTTTTACAGATGCACCATAGAAAGTATTCTTTCTGGTTGTATCACAGCTTAGTATGGCTCCTGCTCTGCCCAAGACCGCAAGAAACTACAAAAGGTCGTGAATGTAGCCCAATCCATCACGCAAACCAGCCTCCCATCCACTGACTCTGTCTACACTTCCCGCTTCCTTGGCAAAGCAGCCAGCATAATTAAGGACCCCATGCACCCCAGACATTTTCTCTTCCACCTTCTTCCGTCGGGAAAAAGATACAAAAGTCTCAGGTCACATGCCAACCAACTCAAGAACAGCTTCTTCCCTGCTGCTGCCAGACTTTTGAATGGACCTACCTTGCATTAAGTTGATCTTTCTCTACACCCTACCTATGACTGTAAGACTACATTCTGCACTCTCTTGTTTCCTTCTCTATGAGCGGTATGTTTTGTCTGTTTAGCTTGCAAGAAACAATACTTTTCACTGTATGTTAATACATGTGACAATGATAAATCAAATCAAATCAAAACAAAAACTCACAAATGCCCTCTGCAATGGCTTAGCAAACCGTTCAGTTCAAAAGAATTAGGGATGGGCAACAAATGTTGACCATGCCAACGACATCGTAAGAAGGAATATAAAAACACTTGATGAATTCAGAATGAGTCTCCCATTAATTTTTCCCTCTGCATCTCTCCCTACAGATTAAACCCCACTCCTCGCTGTCTTTCCCATTCCCTGAGTAACACACAATCCAATCCTCCACAACAAATTTTCTGATGGGCAAACCAATGGCCTGAATTTTTCAGATGGCTTCCCACCATCCGGAGTCGTTGGGGATGAGTGCCCCGCATCCATTTCTCACTTGAGTGAATGTTAAGTGGCTGCAGCTGGGACTTCTGTCCCTCACTCAGGAGGAAGTCCCACCTTCGGGAGCTGCTAGCCAATCAGACTGGCGGGCAGCTCTCCAGCCCCTGCAGCGATAGTGCAGCGGTGGACAGAAGAGGAAATGCAGGAGGACGCCTGAGACAAAGTTCGGGCACTGGAGGCCCAGGTAAGTTCAAGGGGTCCCAGCTCAGGGAGAAGGGAAGGCCTGAAGGGGAGAAAAGGGGGTGATCGGCAGCTCAGCAGAGGCCGGGACGGAAGGAGGTCCGGACGTCACCAAACCTTAAGGGGGGAAGAACCCGACTTCAGAAGGGACCTTCTGATAAAAGCTGCCTCTTCCCATCCGAGGCGGCACGGTGGCACAGCGGTTAGCACTGCTGCCTCACAGCACCAGGCACCTGGGTTCGATTCCCAGCTTGGGTCACTGTCTGTGTGGAGTTTGCACATTCTCCCCGGGCCTGCGTGGGTTTCCTACAGGTGCTCCGGTTTCCTCCCACAGTCCAAAAGATGTGTGGGTTAGATGGATTGGTCATGTTAAATTGCCCCTTAGAGTCAGAGGGATTAGGTAGGGTAAATGCATGGGGTTATGGGGATTGGGCTTGGGTGGCATTGTGGTCGATGCAGACTCAATGGGCCGAATGGCCTCCTTTTACACTGTAGGGATTCTATGACTCTATGAGATCTACCTTTGTCGATTTTCAGCCTTTCTCTTGCAAGTTCAATCCTTCCACTAGTCTACAAATTGAGGCTGGGCAGGAAATAGCCCTTAAGTATTCAATAATTGACCACTTTAAGGGCCTCAATCGAGGCAGAGGTCGGATTCCTGTCCAAGGTCTTGCTCACCCCAGCGGTGAGGGAGTGTAAAATTCTGGCTGATGAGTTTTTGTGTTCCTCAGAATACTGGCAAGAAACTGGATTCTTAAACAATGGGAATCGCCCTGGAATTTGCCATATTCAGTTATCCATAAATCAGTGGGTCTGCTGATTAATTGGAGGAACTGGTAACAGAAAGAATCAGTGCTGTGGACAAGGTTGGTGTTAGATTTGGGTGATTCTTTTTGATAACTATTTCATTGTTTTAACATTCACAGTTACACGTCCCTCTGCAAAGTCAACCACTGTCGATCTATCTATCTGTGTTCCTGTATCAGCAGTTGCATCCTCTGGAGATCACATAGTTCAGCCAATTGCATTGTTAAAGACAGGTGATGGTCATTGGCTCAAGTATAAATGGCCACAGTTGCCGGAATATTGCCGGTACGCCCAGTCCGGAATCGGGGAGGGGGGACGAGGCTCGCAGAACGGAGTTCTCCCTTGGCCTCAGGCGGGATCTTACGAGCCTCGGGTGGGTGAGGCAGTAAATTCTGGCATGTACCCTCTTAAAGGGCTGTCCTTTTAAATTGTCACTTTGTTTCAGTTTAATTGGTCGATAGTCGTGCTCAATGGACACAGCTGGAATAGTTGGGTATTGGGGGGGGGGGGGGGGGGACAGAAAGATGCTGACACTCCACTAAGCTGTTCTGAGCTTAAAGTAAAAAGCAAGCTTCAGATATATTCCTTCACCCTATATAATTATTGGAGTTAAAGTATTGGAGAGGCTGGATAGACTGGGACTTTTTTCTCTGGAACGTAGGAGGCTGAGGGATGATCTTATAGAGGTCTATAAAATAATGAGGGGCACAGATCAGCTAGATAGTCAATATCTTTTCCCAAAGGTAGGGGAGTCTAAAACTGGAGGGCATAGGTTTAAGGTGAGAGGGGAGAGATACAAAAGTGTCCAGAGGGGCAATTTTTTCACACAGAGGGTGGTGAGTGTCTGGAACAAGCTGCCAGAGGTAGTAGTAGAGGCGGGTACAATTTTGTCTTTTAAAAAGCATTTAGATAGCTACATGGATACGATGGGTATAGAGGGATATGGGCCAAATGTGGGCAATTGGGATGAGCTTAGGGGTTTTAAAAAGAAAAAGGGCGGCGTGGACAAGTTGGGCCGAAGGGCCTGTTTCCATGCTGTAAACCTCTATGACTCTGTGACTCTATCTGGGCCAGATCAACTTATTGCTGTACATTAGCTGTGAAATGTTTTAAAGGGATTACAATTGAAAAATATTAAATCTCAAAATAATATCCACTCTTTCCCTGACTTTCATCTTTCACATTTCATTAACTTCCTTTAAGAAACTGAGTTTATTGACTGGATCTCTCTCCAATAAGAGGCCTGGCTGAAAAGGCCAACTGTCCCATCATGCATTGCAGTATATTAAAAATGGCCATGCTATAACATTAAACATTGGTAGCACTGGAGGACTGTGAGTTGGATCCTCTCCAAGCTCTGTTGATTTCCTGATTACAGGGGTGCTGAGATCTCCTTAAGAGGGAGATGGAGGGTTGGGGATCGAGCCAGAACCCGGCCACTGTTGTGCATCCTGGTAAGTTGTCAAGGAACTTTGACAACAGAAGTCCTAGGAGCAAATGCCACATCTCCCTACTTGCCAGCACTTGGTACAAAATATGTTAAAATGGTCCAAGGGAAGGGAGAATATAGGTCTTAAACAGGGATTTGCAACCATCAAAAAATGGATATGGTGGGCAAGGGCTGGGTGGCTCACTGGGGAAATGCACCATGTGGCATTGGGCTTCATAGACTAGGAAAATTCAGCTTCCAGCTGGGATGGTACACTTGACTTCAGCATTCCTAGTCCAAGGACCTCTCTGCATCTGGTCACTGCTTGAAGCACAGCTCAATGAGCAGAGGACAGTCCAGGATAGATCATAGAATAGAATCCCTATAGTGCAGGAGGAGGCCATTTGGCCCATCGAGTCTGCACCGACAACAATCCCACCCAGGTTCTATCCGCATAATCCCACGTATTTACCGCACTAATCCCTCTAACCTACGCATCCCGGGACACTAAGGGGCAACTTAGCATGGCCAATTAACCTAACCCGCACATCTTTGGAATGTGGGAGGAAACTGGAGCATCCGGAGGAAACCCCACACAGACACGGGGAGAATGTGCAAACTCCGCACAGACCGTGACCCGAGCTGGGAATTGAACCTAGGTCCCTGGAGCTGTGAGGCAGCAGTGCTAACCACTATGCCACCGTGCCGCCCGTGCGGTTGGTGATGCCCTGCATTCCAAATAGCTGCTTGGAATCACACATAAGAAACAATCACACTGACAAAGACACCACAGTGCTGCAAATACTGACCGAGTTATATCACTATACAAGCCACTGGTGACACGAGATCAGACACAGCATAAAGGTTGCTTCCGCATTGGGTTAATTAAGAAATGGATCTTTGCTCAGCAGCAGTTGCAGTTTATAAAGTCGCAGACTGACTGCCATTAAGACTCCACACCTTTAACTCAAAGTTTATTTTGCTAGATGACAGTTTTCCCCGCTATGGAACATGTTGGCCAACACGTCCAACCTATTAATAATGGTGTGAAATCGTTTAGAATTTAAAAAGACAATCTCCTGTTGCTACAACTGTGCATCGAGCCGCGCAGCAGATGGTTCCTCTGTAAATGTACAGTGCTAATGAAGAATCGTGGCACGTAGTCAGCACCGACGGTTTCCCCGTGGCACTTACCTGTAACCATCGATAAAGCTAGCATTGATGTAATCAGAGCCCTCCACCCCGCGGATTGGCTGGAGACACACTCTCGTTGTCTCATACGGCATAATGTTGACAAGGCGGTTCTTGAACTTATTACATGGAAGATTGGCACTTATGAATCTGGATGTGTGAGCTTTGGAATTGGCCAGGCGCTGAAAAAAAGAGCAGAAAGAGAATGAGGGCGATCAGAGGCATTCAGCGACGTGTCCCGGTCCATGTTAAAGGCTCCCTTCTCCCCTTCAACAATACCTCTCACTGTACTAATACATGTGACAACAATAAATCAAACCAAATCTACCTTGCCCTGCTAGCCAAGCGACCTACTCTGCAGTATTTCTATTGCCAGTCTGACCCCAGCTACCAGGGTGTGTAAAAGTGACAACACATTCCCCCAACTCGGCGAAAAATTACTCCAGTTAAACTGGGCCATTAACAACGGAAAGGACACATAATCACAATCTAAACTCTCCTCCCCCCCACTCCCTCAGCTCCCTAACTCCATGCAAACAGTTTCATCTGCTGTGTATCCTTATGGTTAGCTCTCAAACTAGCAGCTGGTATCACTCTGCTCCTCCTCTGAGATATCTGTCCCGTAGAAGCAGGGTTCTTTAAGAAAGCAGATAGGAACCTAAAATGAAAATCTTGAATGGGGGTGGGGGGGGTCTACAGACAGCTTACAGGCTACATGAGGTCCAAAGGTGGCCTACAGCAACATGTGGTCTACAGGCAGCCTACAGACTACATGTGATATACAGGCTACACGTGGTCTACATGTGATCTAAACTACATGTAGTCTATAGGCAGCCTACAGGCTACACGTGGTCTGCAGGCAGCCTACAAGCTACATGCAGGCTACAGGCTGCATAGATTACAGGATACCTATGGTCCCTGAACCGTATCGAAGTTCAGGCAATTCACTCCTATTTTGTGCTTTTTGTTCTTGTTCACTGGTTAGTCCTGTTTGAATTTTGTCGAGCTCTGGAAAGAATTGATGGATAAATTCTAAGTCGAAGCACCAAATTCTGCTTGTACCCGTACCTTGTGATAGATACAGGTTAATCAGGACATTGGATTTAACCACAATGTGTGGCCTCTCAGGCCCTATGATGTGTACACGAGTGCTTCATGAAAATGAAAGGCCTGGACACCTTAGACCCAAGGGACTGAAATTATTTACCATTATATTTGAGGTGGAAACATAACTCAACAAGTGTCTGATTCACTGAGCTAAGGCTCGACTGCAATCTTTCCTCTGGGAGTAAATCACGATTTCAGGCGTTAATGGCTAAAAGGTTGGTTTCAACCCAATTTTGGGAATCTCTTGGCTCACCGTTTGGCCCCAAGCATGACGATCTTGCTGCAGCAATCAGCTGCCTGGATCACTGCTGGTGACAAATAGCTGCAGCAATTGGAAATCGATAATATTGGTCTTCTGTTGACTGTTTTGATTCCAGTTGACTAAACTGGTTAAATTGTTATTCCAGCTTGCTCGCTCACGTGGTTTTGTTACTATAGGTTTTCAGATGACACAGTGACCTCCCTAGCAAGCACCCTCATCCCCACATTTTTCTCCCAGTTTTCCCGAGGACACTGCTTCCCCTCGGGAAAGGAGGGAGGGAAACATGAATCAGCCGATATTCCCCACTCCCGACTGTTATCCGGGTTTAGGATCAAACCCTCCTCTTGTGTATCTCTGACCTTCGTCGCTATACTTCTGCCTCAGCTCTAAGCACAGGAATTTCCTTCCTACACCTTTAGGCCTACCTCGCTCCTCCTTTAACATGCTCCTTAAATCTTGCCCCTTTGTCAGCGCTCTTAATATCTCCGGCTCCACGGTGGCACAGTGATTAGCGCTGCTGCCTCACAGCGGCAGGGACCTCCGCAGTCGATTCCTGGCTTGGGTCACTGTGTGTGCGGAGATTGCACATTCTCCCCGTGTCTGCACGGGTTTCCTCCGGGTTCTCCGGTTTCCTCCCACAGTCTGAAAGATGTGCTGATTAGGTGGGGTGGCCATGCTAAATTGCCCCTTAGTAACAGGTGGATTAGTAGGGTAAATGCATGGGGTTATGGGGATAGGGCCTTGGTGGGATTGTGGTTGGTGCTGACTCAATGGGCCGAATGGCCGCCTTCTGCACTGTAGGATTCTACGGCTTCTATGATTCCTCACGTGACTCGGTGTTAGAATTTATTTAAGAATGATCATGTGAAGCACCTTAAGGATATTTTACAATGTTAGAGGCAAAACAAGCTGTTCTTGTAGGTGCGCCTCGGCATACACGATGGAGATTGATCTCATGGGAGGTACCAAAGGGCTGCTGATATTAGAATACCCGAGCTCCTCTCCTACTAACCTTGTGTCAACCAAACCTAATCTCAGAAAATAGTCCTAACAGTTAAAGTAAAAATGATTTGAATCCAGTAGCTGGTCCTGAGGCCTGTTCTGTGATTCCCCAAATGAACTCATTATTCTTTGCCAAGGTGGTCTGGGGCTGGTAAAGCCCATGAACCTTCAAGAGCTGGTGGTGTAGTGGCAGTGCCATTAGACTAGTAACTCAGAGGTGAGGCCCAGGCTAATGCTCCGGGACTATGGGTTCAAATCCCACTACCACAGCTGATCCAATTTGAATTGAATTCAATTAATAAATCTGGATTGTAAAGCTAGTCTCAATAATGGGTGGGCTGTGAAACTGTCATCAATTGCTGTAAATACCCATCTGGCATCCTTAGCCAGTCTGGTCTACATGTGACTCCAGGTCCACAGTCCTTAACTGCCCTCTGAAATGGCCTAGCAAGCTGCTCAATTCAAGGGCAATTAGTGATGGGCAACAAATGTTGGTCCAGCCAGCGATGCCCACATCCAATGAAAGAATTTTTAAAGATTATTGACTTACGTTAGGGTCTCAGGTAGGTCCTTAGGGAAAATCACAGAGTGTTTCCCACACAATTCTGGCTTCTGACCCCCAGTTGAGCCTGACGGTAGGTTTCGGAAGCTTGCAGGGAAGCTCTGCCTTGTTTACCCTAATGCCCCCTTCTCGCCCAACTGCGCTTTCACTTATTCGATACCTGCTGCCTGGAATTACCTTCCAAAATCATCTGGCTTTGCTAACTCTCACTACCTACACAAACCATCGATAAATCTTCCTTCAATCATGTTAGAACCAGTCCTCATTCCACATTTTCCTTTACTTCCGGCTTGCTGTTTATCTCTCCCAGCTAAAGTACTCTGAGCCCGGTTATGTGTCGAATGTGTTAAAAGTGATACCTTCCTGTCTAAACATCTCTCTTTGAAAGCATAGCAATAGGGACATTTTAGATACTGCACAGGACTTAACTGTGGTAATGTGCCTCTGTCTGAGTATGCCTTTTGGCTAAGATCAAGTGTAGTTTTTGATCCTGTACTTGGTTGAAGCCAATGAAGTTACACTGAGGCTTCACTGGGGGCAATTTTTTTAAAAGGCCACCTTGCCCTTTTGGCTAAGATGAAGCTCGGATCAAGCCCAGGAGGGGCTGTAATGTCTCATCCTATCAGCTTGGATCTGGTTTGATCGAGGCCAAGACGGGAGTATGGACTGTCTTGTCAGCTTGGATCTGTCATGTCTCTCATGTCAGGACTCAGTTTGGGCCAAATTGGATTTTTGATTGGAAATAAAGTACCAGAAGGTACAAAGACAAAAGTGTGTCCCTATCTGAGTGCAGCTCTTGTTAAATAAGTACTAAAAGTAAAGTCACCATAGTGCCAGATGACCATAGGCTGTTCCCCTCTTTGGGGGGGACGGGGGAGGGCTGACTGGTGGTGATTTAACCTGAGGATCACCACACCTCAGGCGAGGGGTAAGGTTGAGAAGGCGGGGCCTTTACGAATAACGTCAGTCGGTACAGGAATTGAACCCATGCTGTTGGCATCGCTCTGCATCACAAACCAGCTGTTCAACCAACAGAGCTAAACCAACCCCAGCAAAATCAGAGTGGAGAATGTGGGAATAAATACTACAGGGCAGCAAATTAATCATACTGTGACCAGACAACTGTATCTCACATTAACTGCTCCACCATATACGCAACTATATTTCTTTCAATTTGACATCCCACATTCTGCATCTGAGGTGCGCGGATTTCTTACCTTCTGAACATAAGCTTACAATTTCTTTTACAAAAAAAAATTACATTTAAGGAAGGATGTTGTTGGGAGGATGGAGATGAGGAGAGTTCACACATGGGAACATGGGCCACCTCTGGGTCATGCCCTCAGCTTCAAGGATCCTGGGTGAGTTCAGCTCGAGTTGCCTCGACTAAATTCCAAGTGATTTTTGGTCCATAATAACAGAAATTTCTCCTGAGCATGACACAAAGTTGTTAAGTTTACTCATGGTGGCCACAGGATTGCTCTTCTGATCAATGGATAATGCCACAAACCAAAAGCAATGCTTTTCTGAGCTTGAGGCCTGAAAGATTCAAGTGGCAATATCGTTTACCTTTATATGATCTATTTAATATGATACTAGTTAACCCATTCGCATTCACTCTTAACTAGTTAGTAGCACATGTGTGAGCCAAGTGGTGATGGGTACAAACGCCTTTTCAACACCTGAGCCTATCACCTGAGCGGACATTTCAGTGCAATATTGAGGGAGTGCTGCATTGTTGGAGATTGAGTGGCACGGTGACACAGTGGTTCGCACTGATGTCTCACAGCGCCAGCGACCCAGGTTCAATTCCAGCCTTTGGGCGACTGTCTGTGTGGAAATATGCACATTCTCCCTGTGTCTGCATGGGTTTCCTCCAGATGCTCCAGTTTCCTCCCACACTCCAAATATGTGCAGGTTAGGTGGATTGGCCATGCTAAATTGCCCCTTAGTGTCCCAAGATGTGTAGGTTAGATGAATTAGCCAAGGGAAATTTGGGAGGAGGGGGTGGGTGGGTGTGGTTACATGGATAGGGCAGGAGGTAGGGCCTGGGAAAGATGCTTGGTAGGAGATTTGGTGGAGGCTTGATGGGCCAAATGGCCTCTTCTGCATTATAGGGATTTTATGACTTCTTTTAGGCCAGACATTAAACTAAGGTTTGTTTAACCTGTTCAGGTGGATGAGGAAGAGCTCTTGGCACACACAATTTGTGACCAATATTTCTCCCTCACCAACATCTATCAGAAATAGATGTTACTCAGAGGACATTTGATCATATAATCTAAGCTGAAACTCCAGTGTAGAACTGAGGGACTGCAGAATTGGTGGAAGTGTCACCTTTTGGATTAGAGATTGAATCAAGGCCTTGTCTGGCTTCTCGAGTGAATGTAAATAATCCCACAGCACTATTCATGGAGCAACAGGCAAGGTCTCCCGGTGTTCTGGCCAACATTTGTCCCCCAACTGACACATGATGATCTACCAATTTATCTCATTGTTGCAACAAGGAACCTTGCTGTGCACAAATTAACTGCTGTGTTCCCCACACTACAAGAATGCTGCACTTGAAATGCTCTTCATTGCCCATGGAGTATTTTAGGATGTTCCAGGACATGGTGCTATAGAATCATAGAATCCCTACAGTACAGAAGGAGGCCATTTGGCCCATCGAGTCTGTACCGACCACATTCCCACCCAGGCCCTATTCCCGTAACCCTCATTTACCTTGCTAATCCCCTTGACACTAAGGGCCCTATTTAGATTCTAAGTGCTGACGGACTTGAAACTGGGAGTGTTTCATATCCGAATTTTAGGCCCGTTCTCTGGCGTCCCTATACGCACTCTGCCTGCAAAAGTATCAGCGATTCCGAATCGCGCTGCACAAGCCTGTGGGCGGGGCTTAACGTGCCCGAAACCCTGCAGCTCCGATTGGCGTCTCCAATTGCGCATGCGTAGAAAAAAAAGGATAGAATGCGGCTCCCCTGCCACATCCCTCTCGGGCTGCATAATGCCTCCCCCTGGCCCCCACAGATATTGCCCCACCCCCACAACATTACTGACCCCCTTATCTCCCCCCTCCACCACCCAGACACAGGGAGACGTACAAACTCCACAGAGACAGTGACCCGAGGCAGGAATTGAACCTGGGTCCCTGGTGCCGTGAGACAGCAGCGCGAAACACTGCGCCACTGTGCCGCCCTAAGTTTATTTATTGTTTCTTTCTAATAGCACTGTCAGGATTAGTCAACAAGGGCACATGTATATCTGATTTAGTCATCACTCTCCATTTCAGGAGGGTTGCTACAGGCCTTTAAAAATCGATGACTGCAATCTATATTAAATAAACAGTGTGCTAAGTAGCAATAACATCCCTTTGCCTATTGTTTTTGCTGAGCTGAAATCTCCTGCCCTAACAGCACTGTGGTGTACCTACACCACCAAGGCTGCAGCGGTTCAAGAAGGAAGCTCACCACCACCTTCCCAAGGAAAATTCGAGATGGGCAATAAATGCTGGCTGAGTCAGCGACACCCACATCCCATGAATTAATACATTTTTAAAAAGCCTAGGTGACAAGTTCAATCACTAAACTGGAATTTAAGAGAGTGAGGGTGCCTTGACTGAAGTAACCATAGAAACTAGAAGCAGGAGTAGGCCATTCAGCCCTTCGAGCCTGCTCCATCATTCATTTTGATCATGGGCTGATCATCAAATTCAATATCCCAATCCCCCTTCCCCCCCCATATTCCTTAATCTCTTTAGCCCCTGTCTAATCCTGTTAGATTTATAAGTTTCTATGAGATCCCTTCTCACACTTCTAAACTCTAATGGATATAATCCTAATCAATTTAGTCTTTCCTCATATGGCAGACCTGTTATCCCAGGAATCAGCCTGGTAAAGCTTCGCTGTACTCCCTCTATAGCAAGGACATCCTTCCTCAGATAGGGACACCAAAACTGCACACAACACTCCAGGTGTGGCCTCACCAACACCCTATACAACTTCAGTAAAACATCCCTATTCCTATGCTCAAATCCTCTCGCTATGAAGGCCAATAACAGTGCTGTTTGCAGCAACTCACCAGGTCACCTTTGAAAGCACCTTCCAAACCCATGACCTCCAACTCCTAGAAGGACAAGGGCAGCAGATGCATGGAAACACCATCACCTGCAGGTTCCCCCCCCCCAGGCCACTCACCATCCTGACTTGGAAATATATCGCCGTTCCTTCACTGCTGTAATTCAAAGGGCAGCTCACCACCACCTTCTCAAGGGGCAATTAGGGATGGACAATAAATGCTGCCCTAGCCAGTGATACCCACATCTCATGAAGGCGTTCATTTTAAAAAAGGCTAGGTATTAAGTTCAATTGTCAGACTGTTCTGAGCTAGCTGAATTTAGCCATGGTGTCAGTAGAGCCATAATAATTAGCCCTGGAGCAGAAAACCCAGCTATAGTTTTCCCAATGACATGGGGTGGCACGATAGTTAGCACTGCTGCCTCACAGCGCCAGGGTCCCAGGTTCGATTCCAGGCTTGGGTGACTGTCTGCGTGGAGTTTGCACATTCTCCCCGTGTCTGTGTGGGTTTCCTCCGGGTGCTCCGGTTTCCTCCCACAGTCTGAAAGAAGTGCGGGTTAGGTGGATTGGCCGTGCTAAGTTGCCCCTTAGTGACAGAGGGACTAGCTAGGGTAAATGCATGGGGATAGAGCTTGGGTAGGTTTGTGGTTGGTGCAGACTCGATGGGCCGAACGACCTTCTTCTGCATTGTAGGGATTCTATGAAGTGCTCCCCTGTGTCTTCTGGAGAAAGGGTATATATGAGGCTGTCAGATGAAGATTAGATTGGGCTGGATTGGAATGTCCTCGCCATTGATTTCACTCTCTGGGCTCAGAGATACAGAAGGTGAAGTACTGGGAGGCAATTAACCATCGTTAGCGTCTTAAACACAGAGGAGTCCAAGGGCAGAATTTAATGCCCCCCTCCCCCGCCCCCCCATTGGTGAGTTTGGTGGTGGCATTTAGTTGGGCAGGAAGTCTCTGCCCTGATGAACTCTGGCAGAAATTGAAAGTGGCCACACAAGTAGATAGGGTGGTAAAGGCGGCATATGGCATGCTTGCCTTTATTGGTCAGGGCATTGAGTACAAGAGTCAGGATGTCATATGGCAGCTTTATAAAACTTTGGTTAGGCCGCACGTAGAGCATTGCGTTCAATTCTGGTCGCCACATTACAGGAAGGATGTGGAGGCTTTGGAGAGGGTACAGAAGAGGTTTACCGGGATGCTGCCTGGATTAGAGGGTGAGAGCTGTAAGGAGAGGCTGAACAAACTAGTGTTGTTTTCTCTGGAGCGGCGGAGGCTGAGGGGAGACCTGATAGAAGTCTGTAAAATGATGAGAGGCACAGATAGGGCTAACGGTCAGAATCTTTCTCCCAGAGTTGAAATATCTAATACTCAGGGGTGTGCACTTAAGGTGAGAGGGGAAAGTTCAAAGGAGATGTGAGAGGCAAGTTTTTTTACGCAGAGACTGGTAGGTGTGTGGAACGCGCTGCCAGGGGTGGTGGTGCGGCAGGTACAATAGGGGCATTTAAGGGGCTCATAGATAAGTACATGAATATGCAAGGAATAGAGGGATATTGACCAAGGGCAGGCAGATTGGTTTAGTTTGGCGTCATGTTTGGCACAACATCGTGGGCCAAAGGGCCTGTTCCTGTGTTGTACTGTTCTATGTTCTAAAAGTTCATGGGCGGCCTTCCCAGCTTGCTACCAAATTGAGGCCCTTAAAAAGATGATGCTGGATTCTCGCCGGCACTCCAGTCAGTGGATGAGACCTCCATTGTCAGCATTCAATGGGCGGCACGATGGCACAGTGGCTAGCACTGCTGCCTCACAGTGCCAGGGACCCGGTTCAATTCCGGCCTCAGTTGACTGTGAGAAGTCTGCACATTCTCCCCGTGTCTGCGTGGGTTTCCTCCGGGTGCTCCGGTTTCCTTCCACAGTCCAAAGATATGCGGGTTAGGTTGATTGGCCATGCTAAATTGCCCCTTAGTGTCAGGGGATTAGCAGGGTAAATAGCAGGGGTTGTGGGAATAGGGCCTGGGTGGGATTGTGGTCAGTGCGGACTCGCTGGGCCAAATAGCCTCCTTCTGCACTGTAGGGATTCTTTGATAATACCACCCCAATCTTAGGTAGTAGTGGTGGGTGGGATGTGGAATGGTAGGATTGATATGGCTAATAACAATTAGAAATGTTTTCCCTCCAAATCCTGCAGTGTATCTGCCTCCCAGGCAGTAAATGCTCGCATGCCTTAGCCTCTAGATCTGTACCAAAATGATGCGGTTAGTCCTCTTACCTTGAACTCTAGCTCCATTCCCGTGACGTGCTCTCCTGTCTCAACCTGTGTGAGTTTCTGAATGTAAGAGAACAAGTTCCTGGCCATCACCTCTGTGGTCCCACAAGCCACTGCTTCCAGCAATGCATCATGGATAAAAATGTACTGATCCTCTGTCTGTACCATGTAGTTCCGTTGTGACCTCATCAGCGTCACATGGCCATAGATGTCAACAGTCTTCTCGTGTTTTATTCTCTCAAGCATGGCATCAATGACGATGAAGCAGCCAGTTCGACCAACTCCGGCACTGAAAGATTCATGGAAATGGTTCAGGTGGTGTTGCACAGTTTGTTCTCCACAGGACGGGATTAAGGGGTTTTGGGACTTCAGTGGCCCTGTTTTGCAGTATTTATTCTTTGGACCACAATTGGGGCTGGTGTCATTGGGCTAGTCTCATGACAAATCCATTGGATTCTTGATGTTGAACAAAGTCCAACAGCTCCATCAGGAAAGAGTCTACTACTGACTGCCTGGCCTCGCTCACGGAAAGTGGGTTTATGAGCAAGATTCTGGCCGATTGAGGAAATGCCAGGCGTAAGGAGGATGATCAGGGCCTACAAATACCCTTAAACAAATGGAGCTGTGTTTGTTTTCCAAATGAAGGGTGGCACGGTGGCACAGTGATTAGCACTGCTGCCTCACAGCGCCAGGGACCCGGGTTCAATTCCCGGCTTGGGTGACTGTGGAGTTTGCACATTCTCCCCGTGCCTGCGTGGGTTTCCTCCGGGTGCTCTGGTTTCCTCCCACACTCCAAAGATGTGTAGATTAGGTGGACTGGCCATGCTAAATTGCCCCTTAGTGTCCCAGGATGTGTAGGTTGGGGGGATTGGTGGGGTAAATACGTGGGGTTACGGTCGGGGTGGAGTGCTGTTGGGGGTCGGTGCAGACATAATAGGCCGAATGGTTATCTTCTGTACTGGAGGGATCCTTTATGATATTTAATCTAAAATGAGCATTGTTCCTAATAAATGAGGATTGATAGGCCTGTAACACTGGCTCAATTCTCATCAAGCAACGGAAATGGAGCAAATCTATTTTGTCTTTAAAAAAAAAGAACTTTTGTTCTGCGCTTGGAAAGTGTAGCAACGCAGGTTGGATTTAGTGGTGTGCAGTTTGGGCTGGTTTTTGTGGTAATCAACAAAAGATCAGAATAACCGCGCAAGGACACAGTTATCCATACGGCCACAGTTATCCATACGGCCACGAATGAAACACAAGTTTATACACGTATTTATTTAAATAGAAAAGACTATAGATTGCCAACCCTAGCCTAAGTGGCCAAGACGGTGGCAGATCTGGGACGCTGGAATGAGACAGGGGCAGAGTAGGACGTGTTTGGAATTTTATCTTCCTCTGACCACTGAGCACCTTATGGTGATCACGCTCAAGAACAAATGTTAAATTTTCCAACACATCTTTCATTTGAAAAAAAAGTACAGATGTATCTCGGTGCTGAGTGTGGTCAATATTTAATCAAGAGTTGGCTAAAGGTGCTATGTCTAACCTCATTGACTCGGGCTATCCATTATTAAGGGACAGCTATGAGGTTGCCTGTTCTCCTTCAGCAGCCCCGAACCAGGAATGGACAATTCTAACACAGGGCTCATACTGACTTCCCAGCTATGCTGGTACCCATTTACATCTGCTCCATGCTATGGGGACAACGATGGCCGAGTGGTATTATCGCTAGACTGTTAATCCAGAAACTCAGCTAATGTTCTGAGGACCCTGGTTCGAACCCTGCCATGGCAGCTGGTGGAATTTGAATTCAATAAAAAATATCTGGGATTAAGAGTCTACTGATGGCCATGAAACCATCGTCGATTGTCGGAAAAACCCATCTGGTTCACTAACGTCCTTTAGGGAAGGAAATCTGCCATCCTTACCTGGTTTAGCCTACAGGTGACTCCAGAGCCACTGCAATGCGAGTCTCAACCGCACTTGGGCAACTAGGGATGGGCAGCCAGCGACACCCATGTCCCACGAATGAATATAAAAATATTTTCAAGTTAGGCCTTTGGTCAAAAGAACGAAAAAGGATTTGATGCAGGGAGAGCTTTGGTTTAAAAACCCAACAATCAACGACTGGACCACACTCACGGTATTCGAAACAATGATTTAATTGTCATCAGTTCTGACGTGGAAGGGCTGGAAGCATGAAATGCAGAATGGTTTCCAATAGAAGCCAGCGATCCTACCTGCAGTGCACCACCACTGGTCCAGCATCGGGGGGATTGCAGGTCTTCACTCTCCTTAGGAAAGCGAGGAAAGGGGTCGGATACTCTGGAACTCCATGATCGGGCCACGCTGTGAACTGAAACTGGCGAACCTCTCGCTTCTCACTGGAACCATTCTATACAAAAAAAAGGGGTTTACCTGTCAAACTGTGTTATGGGAATGTCATATATATAAGGCACTCAAATCCACATGTATTTTCCAGATTTGGGAGAGTCCTGGTCTTTGTCGGGTTATGCATAGATGGGTTGTGGAGAACAACAACAAGCTCCATAAACAGTATTAATCCTCAATGCTTTAGGCAGTTGGCAAGTTATATATTTTTGAAACAGCGTGAGAAATTCCATTCTTTCAATCGGTTTTTCCTTTCTTTTCAACACCTAATAAATATTCCTCAGTATCGCTCACGGTTCATGAGGGATCTGGAGCACAGGTACAATGCTTTGCTACCTGTCTATTCCTGACTTAAACACATCTTGAAGGAACCCAGCTAAGGATTAGAGGTTAGTAAATTGGTTTTGGATGCTCGTCCCACGTTAAGTCACTGGATTGTTTTTGTTTTTTTGTGCAGAGTTTGTTCTGCATCTATAATTAGGGATGGGCACCAAGTGCTCAAGGCTTTTCATATGAAAGAATAAAAATACTCAATGGGCGGAACTTTACGGCCTCGCTCTTCCGAAACCGTGAAATCCCGCCCGAGGTCAATGGACCTTTCCATGGTCCGCCCCTCACCCACCCCGAATCCCGTGGCGGGCGGGGAGGTAAAATTCCAAGCAGAGTACCGAATCCAGAGATGAGGTGCTGGTCGACACAAGGATCCTATTTATACACAAGCTGGTCAACCTACAACTCGGAAGATACAAGGTTTTTAAGACAGCAGTGCTACACTGTGTCATGCAGAATGTATTATTCTGCTAAGTGCGTCTGTGTAAACTTAAGGCCTCAAGTTCTAAATGTATTTTTTAGAGGTCGCATGTGGGCGTGTTTGTGTTTGGGCATGGAGATGTGCGGTGGGGTGGACTGTGTGCAGGAGAGGGTTGTATGGGCACGTGAGGGGGTGTGCGGGTGGGTGAGGGGGGAGGGCGGGTGGGTGAGAGAGGTTGAGGAGGGGTGGAGTGTGGGTGGGTGAGGGGGAGTGTGCGGGTGGGGGTGCATGTAGGTGGGTCGGGGGTGTGCGGGTGGGTGAGGGGGGTGCAGGTGTGTGGGGGGTAGGGGAGAGTGTGGGTGGGTGAAAGGGGAGTGTGGGTGGGTGGGTCGTGTGTGGGCGGGGGGGGTGGGAGTGCGGGTGGGTGAGGGTGGTGGAGGGTGCGTGGGTGGGTGGGGGGGCAGAGTGGGCAGGTGAGGGGGGTGTGCGGGTGGGTGAGGGGGGAGTGCGGGTGGGTGAGGGGAGAGTGTGGGTGGGTGGGGGGGGCAGTGTGGGTGGGGTGAGGGGGTGTGCGGGTGGGTGAGGGGGGAGTGCGGGTGGGTGAGGGGAGAGTGCGGGTGGGTGAGGGGAGAGTGCGGGTGGGTGAGGGGAGAGAGCGGGTGGGTGAGGGGAGAGAGCGGGTGGGTGAGGGGAGAGAGCGGGTGGGTGAGGGGAGAGAGCGGGTGGGTGAGGGGAGAGTGCGGGTGGGTGAGGGGAGAGAGCGGGTGGGTGAGGGGAGAGAGCGGGTGGGTGAGGGGAGAGCGCAGGTGGGTGAGGGGAGAGAGCGGGTGGGTGAGGGGAGAGAGCGGGTGGGTGAGGGGAGAGAGCGGGTGGGTGAGGGGAGAGCGCAGGTGGGTGAGGGGAGAGAGCGGGTGGGTGAGGGGAGAGAGCGGGTGGGTGAGGGGAGAGAGCGGGTGGGTGAGGGGAGAGAGCGGGTGGGTGAGGGGAGAGCGCAGGTGGGTGAGGGGAGAGAGCGGGTGGGTGAGGGGAGAGAGCGGGTGGGTGAGGGGAGAGAGCGGGTGGGTGAGGGGAGAGAGCGGGTGGGTGAGGGGAGAGCGCAGGTGGGTGAGGGGAGAGAGCGGGTGGGTGAGGGGAGAGAGCGGGTGGGTGAGGGGAGAGAGCGGGCGGGTGAGGGGAGAGAGCGGGTGGGTGAGGGGAGAGAGCGGGTGGGTGAGGGGAGAGAGCGGGTGGGTGAGGGGAGAGAGCGGGTGGGTGAGGGGAGAGAGCGGGTGGGTGAGGGGAGAGAGCGGGTGGGTGAGGGGAGAGAGCGGGTGGGTGAGGGGAGAGAGCGGGTGGGTGAGGGGAGAGAGCGGGTGGGTGTGGTAGAGTGCGGGTGGGGGGAGGCGGTGGCAGGGCAATGGGGAGTGTAGGTGGTGGGGGGGGGTCGAGTGTGGGCGAAGGGAGAGGGGAGGTGCGGGCGGGGGAGGGAGTGCGGGCGGGGGGAGGGAGTGCGGGGGGAGGGAGTGCGGGCGGGGGGAGGGAGTGCGGGGGGAGGGAGTGCGGGCGGGGGGGAGGGAGTGCGGGGGGAGGGAGTGCGGGGGGAGGGAGTGCGGGGCGGGGGAGGGAGTGCGGGCGGGGTGAGTGCGGGTGCGGGGAGGGAGTGCGGACGGGGGACGGGGATGTACGGGTGGGTGGAGTTCAGGTGGGGTGAGTGCGGGTGGGGGGGGGAGTGCGGGTGGGAGGGGAGTGCGGGTGGGGGGTGAGTGCGGGTGGGGGGGGGGATTGCGGGTGGGGGGTGGGAGTGCGGGTGGGAGGGGAGTGCGGGTGGGGGGGGGGAGAGTGGGTGGGGGGGGAGTGCGGGTGGGGGGGGACTGCGGGTGGGGGGGGAGGGGAGTGCGGGTGGGAGGGGAGTGCGGGTGGGGGGGGGGGAGTGTGGGTGGGGGGGGGGAGTGCGGGTGGGGGGGGGAGTGCGGGTGGGGGGGGGGACTGCGGGTGGGGGGGGAGTGCGGGTGGGGGGGGAGTGCGGGTGGGAGGGGAGTGCGGGTGGGGGGGGGAGTGCGGGTGGGGGGGGGAGTGTGGGTGGGGGGGGAGTGCGGGTGGGGGGGGGGACTGCGGGTGGGGGGGGAGTGCGGGTGGGGGGGGGGGGAGTGCGGGTGGGAGGGGAGTGCGGGTGGGGGGGAGTGCGGGTGGGGGGTGGGAGTGCGGGTGGGGGGAAGTGCGGGTGGGGGGGGGAGTGTGGGTGGGGGGGAGTGCGGGTTGGGGGGGGGACTGCGGGTGGGGGGGGGAGTGCGGGTGGGGGAGGGAGTGCGGGTGGGAGGGGAGTGCGGGTGGGAGGGGAGTGCGAGTGGGGGGGGAGTGCGGGTGGGGGGGGAGTGCGGGTGGGGGGGGGGAGTGCGAGTGGGGGGGGAGTGCGGATGGGGGGGAGTGCGGGTGGGGTGGGGAGTGCGGGTGGGGGGTGAGTGCGGGTGGGGTGAGTGCGGGTGGGGGGGGTTGCGGGTGGGGGGGGTGAGTGCGGGTGGGGGGGGGTGAGTGCGGGTGGGGGGAGTTCAGGTGGGGTGAGTGCGGGTGGGGGGGGAGTGCGGGTGGGGGAGGGTGAGTGCGGGTGGGGGGGGAGTGCGGGTGGGGGGGAGTGCGGATGGGGGGGGAGTGCGGGTGGGGGGGGAGTGCGGGTGGGGGGGGGAGTGCGGGTGGGGGGGGGTGAGTGCGGGTGGGGGGTGAGTGCGGGTGGGGAGGGAGTGCGGGCGAGGGGAGGGAGTGCGGGCGGGGAGGGAGTGTGGGTGGGGGGGGGAGTGCGGGTGGGGGGGGAGTGCGGGTGGGGGGGGGGGTGAGTGCGGGTGGGGGGGAGTGCGGGTGGGGGGGGGGAGTGTGGGTGGGGGGGGAGTGCGGGTGGGGGGGGAGTGCGGGTGGGGTGGGGGGGGAGTGCGGGTGGGGTGGGGGGGAGTGCGGGTGGGGGTGGGGGGGAGTGCGGGTGGGGTGGGGGGGGAGTGCGGGTGGGGGGGGAGTGCGGGTGGGGGGGGGAGTGCGGGTGGGGGGAGTGCGGGTGGGGGGGGAGTGCGGGTGGGGGGGGAGTGCGGATGGGGGGAGTGCGGGTGGGGGGGAGTGCGGGTGGGGGGGGGGAGTGCGGGTGGGGTGGGGGGGAGTGCGGGTGGGGGGGAGTGCGCGTGGGGGGGGGAGTGCGGGTGGGGGGAGTGCGGGAGGGGGGGAGTGCGGGTGGGGGGGGGAGTGCGGGTGGGGGGGGAGTGCGGGTGGGGGGGGGAGTGCGGGTGGGGGGGGGAGTGCGGGTGGGGGGGCGAGTGCGGGTGGGGAGGGAGTGCGGGCGAGGGGAGGGAGTGCGGGCGGGGAGGGAGTGTGGGTGGGGGGGAGTGCGGGTGGGGGGGGAGTGCGGGTGGGGGGGGGAGTGCGGGTGGGGGGGGGAGTGCGGGTGGGGAGGGAGTGCGGGCGAGGGGAGGGAGTGCGGGCGGGGAGGGAGTGTGGGTGGGGGGGGGAGTGCGGGTGGGGGGGGAGTGCGGGTGGGGGGGGTGAGTGCGGGTGGGGGGGAGTGCGGGTGGGGGGGGGGGAGTGTGGGTGGGGGGGGAGTGCGGGTGGGGGGGGAGTGCGGGTGGGGTGGGGAGGGAGTGCGGGTGGGGTGGGGGGGAGTGCGGGTGGGGTGGGGGGGGAGTGCGGGTGGGGTGGGGGGGGGAGTGCGGGTGGGGGGGGAGTGCGGGTGGGGGGGGAGTGCGGGTGGGGGGAGTGCGGGTGGGGGGGGAGTGCGGGTGGGGGGGGAGTGCGGATGGGGGGAGTGCGGGTGGGGGGGAGTGCGGGTGGGGGGGGGGGGGGGGAGTGCGGGTGGGGTGGGGGGGAGTGCGGGGGGGGGGGAGTGCGCGTGGGGGGGGGGAGTGCGGGTGGGGGGAGTGCGGGTGGGGGGGAGTGCGGGTGGGGGGGGGAGTGCGGGTGGGGGGGGAGTGCGGGTGGGGGGGGGAGTGCGGGTGGGGGGGGAGTGCGGGTGGGGGGGGGAATGCGGGTGGGGGGAGTGCGGGTGGGTGGAGTTCAGGTGGGGGGAGTGCGGGTGGTTTTGTGCAAATACATTTGAAGATCAGTGAAGCCACTGATACACCTCGAGGGAATGCGAATTTCGAACTAAAGCAAGCTGGGAGATTGTCCACAGACTCTAACTGAAGCATTCTGTGAATTGTCGGTATGGTTAACTCCCCCCAGTATGAATTTCAGCTCCAGCTCTGCCTTGCAGAGAAACTCAGCTTCCACTGTAAAAATAATAATTACAGCCCTCCAAGGTGACAATTTTGCACAAAGTTTAATCATGCTTCTTTGAACTACCCTTTAATATCTTTATTACGCTATGAAATGTCTTTTTTAATGTGTAGAGTTCCTTGCTGGTTTTGAATATTTTAAATGTTACAGATTTTTGAATATGGCATCTGAGCCAATCAATTGTAAGAATTTGCATATATACATATACATGTGTGAGCTGTGAAGTGCCACTCTGTGGCCTGACAGAGGTTAACACAAGAGATTTGTGCCACATTGTTTCATATCACAGTCAGTCATTTTATTTTTACTTTTGACACTGAAGTGTGCCAAACACCAAGCGTAATTTTTTCAAGACAATACTAAGATTTTATATCATAGTCTCTATATACTCGATGGAGTTTCGAAGGATGAGGGGGGATCTTGTTGAAACTTACAGAATACTGAAAGGCCTGGATAGAGTGGACGTGGAGAAGATGGTTCCATTCGTAGGCAAGACTGGGATCTGAGGGCACAGCCTCAGAATAAAGGGACGACCCTTTAGAACTGAGATGAGGAGGAGTTTCTTCAGACAGCGGGTGGTGAATCTATGGAATTCATCGCCACAAAAGGCTGTGGAGGCCAGGTCATTGAGCGTATTTAAGACAGAGATAGATAAATTCTTGATTGGTAAAGGGATCAAAGGTTACGGGGAAGAGGTGGGAGAATGGGGTTGAGAAACTTATCAGCCATGATTGAATGGTGGAGCAGACTCGATGGGCTGAATGGCCCAATTCTGCTCCTCTCCTTGTGGTCGTATGGTATATATTGTAAATGTATTTGCTTTGCCATCTCCCTATCACTGTAATCTCCTCCAGTCCCACAACCCTTCCAGATATCTGTGCTAACTCTGGCTTCCTGAACACCCCTGATTCCAAACACTCGGACTTTAACCTGGTGTTGTTAGACTTCTTACTGTGTTTACCCCAGTCCAACGCCGGCATCTCCACATCACATCCAAACACTCCACCATTGGTGGCCATGACTTCAGCTGCCTGGGCCCTTTGCTCTGGAATTCCCTTCCGAAACCTCTTTATTTCTCTACCTCATTTTCCTCCTTAGAACCGACCTCTGTAACCAAGTATCCGGCCACCTGTCCTGATGTCTCCTACATGACTTGGTATCAAATTTCTGTGAAGTATCTTGGAATGTTTTATGACATTAAAAGTTCAAAAAAATACAAGTTGTTGTTGTCAAACATTTGTGTTTCTTGCCTGTCTATGATCCTTCAGTGTGTTAAAATTATGTATAGAAGAAAAAAGGCCAGTAAGATCCCGCTGTTTTTCTTTTGACGCTGGCAATGTCAGCTTTCCTCTATAGCAGGATCTACAGATTATAAAGCAGCTGCCAATTTACCAAATCTTTCCTGGAACAATTAACCCGTAAAGTGATTTTAGGATGTGCCTATTTAGATTATCTTGCCCTTGTGGGGGGAGGAGGAAATGTGTTTAAAGTAAAAAAGTTTATTTATTAGTCACAAGTAGGCTTACATTAACACAGCAATGAAGTTACTGTGAAAATCCCCTAGTTGTCACACTCCGGCATCTGTTCGAGTACATTGGGCGGCACGGTAGCACAGCGGTTAGCACTGCTGCTTCACAGCTCCAGGGACCTGGGTTCGATTCCCAGCTTGGGTCACTGTCTGTGTGGAGTTTGCACATTCTCCCTGTGTCTGTGTGGGTTTCCTCCGGGTGCTCCAGTTTCCTCCCACAGTCCAAAGATGTGCGGGTTAGGTTGATTGGCCATGCTAAAATTGCCCCTTCGTGTCTTGAGATAGGTAGGTTAGAGGGAATAGCGGGTAAATATGTGGGGATATGGGGGTAGGGCCTGGGTGGGATTGTGGTCGGTGTAGACTCGATGGGCCGAATGGCCTCTTTCTACACTGTAGGGTTTCTATGATTCTATGATTGAGGGAGTGCTAACCACTGTGCCGCCCCTTGAAAGGGTACGGGGAGGTCAGATCAAACATCATTCCGGATCAGAAGCTAAACATGAATGTGCTCCGCAGTCCAAACTACTTATCAGTAACGTCTCTTTATATTAACTGACCTGTGATGTTGCTGAAGGTGAATCAGAGACTATTCACCACCACATGATGCCTGAGGTATAATGGCCAAAGTGGCAGGATGTGTGACAAGCAGTGTGCGTGCCAAAATGTAAGGGTTTTTAATACAGGAAAAGGTTAATTAGCGGAAGATAGAAATTGATACTAAATTCCAGTGGGTAACTAACTTTCTGATAGGTGTGGGGCTTTCCAGAAAAAGACCCCAGAAGGTTAAAGTCTGGAATATAATTCTGAAATTGTATTTTCTATAAGAAGCAGATGTTCTTCTTGCCCTTAACAGACTATTTCGCCGATTCCTAGATTGAATCTTAATCACATTTTATTCTGCTCAGTCCATTGCATCACTGGGTACAACACCAATAAGACAGATGGAGCACATTTTGACAATAACATTTAAAGGGCAGCTTGTCCCGGATCTTGGGTCATGCTGCAATAAACCTCAACTCCTGACGTTGGCAAAAGGGGAGGGGGAAGAAATGAAATCATCCTGTCATCACCTCAGCACGGCCCCCGCCACCGTCAGTTAATGAAAAATGGAAGTGTGAAGCTGTCAAGTCAAAACAAAACTGGGTTCATAGAATCCCTACTGTGCAGAAGGAGGCCATTTGGCCCATCGAGTCTGCACCGACCACAATCCCACCCAGGTCCTATCACCACAACCCCGCCGATTACCCTGACACTGAGGGTAAATTTAGCATGGCCAATCAACCTAACCTGCACATCTTTGGACTGTGGGAGGAAACCGGAGCACTCGGAGGAAACCCACGCAGACACGGGGAGAACGTGCAAACTCCACACGGTTGTTTGGTTGGGATGGTCAAGTTCTGTTAGGCCACTCCACCACAAAGAAGCAGAAAAGTCACTTTGGGAGAGATGCCAGAGGGTAAGTCAGCGAGGTGGCGCCTATCCCTGGGCATCTTGGGCAGACGGGCTGAGGGGCAGGCTGCGAAAGAGAAGCAAGATGCACTTTTGAGCAATATCATCAAATGAAAAAGCCAAATGCTATTTTGTATGCTTCGCACGTTACTGATGAAAGAAGCATTCTCTCCCAAGGAGGTTTGAGCTGCGAGATCTTAAAACTCCACTCTGCAACTCTTGACCTGTTCACAGGGTAGAAGGACGCATCAGTCTCTGCCCTATTGCAGCCGCCCGGCCATGGATTGCTGGGAACGGTTAAAGCCCAGCATGGCTCGTTACGGCAGGCTGGAGAAAAATCCTCATCTCCAATCTCTGCTTCCGTCAGGGGAACATTCTCCTTCCTTTGCCTTATGAAGGAGGGAAGACCCTCAAACCTTCTCAGTAAAGAACCACCTCATATTCTTCCTCACTATCATGCATTTGGAATAGCTTTTGGTTGCCCTAGTCGGAAGCAAGGGATTTTTAACCTCATCGTAAAGACTCTCAAAACCAAACACAAAGTTATAATTGATATGAACCATCTTCTGGCTTGGTCTCGTCCAATTCCATCATTTCTTTTCAGCCAATAAAACTTCCTTGGCATCGAAGTACAAATTGTATGAGAGACTTAACAGGACACACAATGTTCCAGGACAAACCGTTCTCACTGATATAATTATGCTTCAGCTGATATTTAAAATATTTTCGCTGAGGTAGAGTGTGCTAATGATATCACTGGGGGATTTGTCTTGGCAGGATATGGAAAACTGTGCTTTAAGATTCAGGACTTGATGCTACGAGTGATTACTGAGCTCCCTAACAATCAGCTTGTCTGATGCTGGCCACCAAGGACTCTCCACCCCCACGCTCAGGAATGTTCTCTTCCGGAGAGTCAGTTGGTGAAGGATGCAATAGGAGCCAATCTTGTTGTGTTGGGGGTGGGGGGGCTAGTTAACGACACCGGGAGTTTTAAATTGTACAAATATTTCCCACTTTCTATGCCTTTTAGCTTTGACAAAGGGTCGTTTAGACTCAAAATGTCAGCTCTTTTCTCTCCTTACAGATGCTGCCAGACCTGCTGAGATTTTCCAGCATTTTTCCTTTTGGTTTCAGATTCCAGCATCCGCAGTAATTTGCTTTTATTCAATGACAAACATATTCCTATTTCACTGCCTCGCACCAAGTCCAATCCTGATCAAGATTTCAGGAGACCCGCCCCTAGTTCAATCCTTCACAAGAGCAGTTACCGCTCCGTTATCTATCGGTGATGTTCGAGTGCCTTCACTGCACTCATGAACTTGGTATCAGAAAGCCAATTGCCATCTAATTGCCAAGTGTCAACCACCTCATCTCAGCCACAATCTTTCTCGTCTCTGTATTTTATCAATATTTCTGTTGAAAATGCTGCTCTGAATCATCCTCTTTGATTTCTTCAAATACATCATCCCTTTCATTCCTCCACACTAATCCCCCTGTGCTTCTGTTGAAATCAGGAGTCATCACACAGTCACAGACTCGATCTTCCTGACAGCTTTACAAATGTCAAACGTCAAGCGTTCCACAGCCTCTCCTTATTCCTGAGATCTACACAATAAAACTCAGCATCACCAAACATTTAGCATTTGATTTGTTCCATCTTCCCTACCTTGCTGGTGCCCCAAACTATGGGATCCCGTCCCTAGATTTCAGGATTGAAGAAAAATGAGTTGGGCACAAGTGTAACTTACAGGCAACAGACTACATAAGGCGGACTCCACTGTGTCATTCCCCACACTGCGCTGCCTCAAACACTCCTGCCGCTGCTCCAGCAATGGACTCAAGCGACACTGCATGGCACACAAGTCAGTTGGCACAGTCAAACTTAGGTTCAGCCCAAGTTGATGGGACAAATATCTGTTCTCCCTCACTGTTGGAAGATTAGGTGGCATAGTGGTTAGCACTGCTGCCTCACAGCGCCAGGGACCCGGGTTCAATTCCGGCCTTGGGTGACTGTGTAGAGTTTGCACGTTCTCCCTGTGTTTGCGTGGGTTTCGTCCGGGTGCTCCGGTTTCCTCCCACACTCCCAAGATGTGCAGGTTAGGTGGATTGGCCATGTTCAATTGGCCCTTAGTGTCTTAAGATGTGCAGGTTATGGCGATTAGTGGGGTAAATACA